>NC_060121.1:523908514-524508514 GCF_021461395.2 Schistocerca americana | reverse complement strand
GACAGGGTTGTAGCCTCTTGTTGTGTCTCGCCGATCTTTCAAAGTGCCGCCGCGCAGTTACGCGCGTCCTCTACATGTGGCGCTGTCTGCCAGCCATGCAGCACTAGCGCCACCTAAGTGGCCAGCCAGCCAGCGGCCGCTAGACTTGGACTCAGTTATGATTTGACTGTTAAAGTGTACACACGTCTTACTCTGTTTATTTGATCTGTGACTTTCAGGTAGTGTGTCTTCCTTGAAATATATTTGTTCAACTTGAAGTTTATTATAATTGGCAACGAGGTAGTGATTTTTCTTTTCCGTCGTTGACCCACATGCTTCCATGGCTACTTTAGAGCAACTATTGCAGGGTCTCATAGTATAGCAAACGCTTCTCACAAATGCGATTCGTGATTTCGTCACGGCATCAAATGCGGGGCATCTCTTATCGTTGTCTCTACCTCCTTTTCCTCCTCATGACGAGACGGCGGAAGACTGGTCTGATTACAAAAAACATCTTCGACAGCACTTCTTGGCATTTCATATCGCGGACAAACAAACCTGTAAGTCTCTGTTCTTTTCATGGATTTCACCTCAAATGTATCGGTTGTTGTCACAATTGGCTCCTTTGAAAGATCGGCGAGTCACAACACCTCTCCCCGATGTTATTCAATCTGTATATTGAGCAAGCAGTAAAGGAAACAAAAGAAAAATTCGGAGTAGGTATTAAAATCCATGGAGAAGAAATAAAAACTTTGAGGTTCGCCGATGACATTGTAATTCTGTCAGAGACAGCAAAGGACTTGGAAGAGCAGTTGAACAGAATGGACAGTGTCTTGAAAAAAAGGTTATAAGATTAACATCAACAAAAGCAAAACAATGATAATGGAATGTAGTCTAATTAAGTTGGGTGATGCTGAGGGAATTAGATTAGGAAATGAGACACTTAAAGTAGTGAAGGAGTTTTACTATTTGGGGAGCAAAATAACTGATGACGGTCGAAGTAGAGAGGATATAAAATCTAGACTGTCAATGGCAAGGAAAGCGTTTCTGAAGAAGAGAAATTTGTTAACATCGAGTACTGATTTAAGTGTTATGAAGTCCTTTCTGAAAGTATTTGTATGGAGTGTAGCCATGTATGGAAGTGAAACATGGACGGTAAATAGTTTGGACAAGAAGAGAATAGAAGCTTTCGAAATGTGGTGCTACAGAAGAATGCTGAAGATTAGATGGGTAGATCACATAACTAATGAGGAGGTATTGAAGAGAATTGGGGAGAAGAGGGGCTTGTGGCACAACTTGACTAGAAGAAGGGATTGGTTGGAAGGACATATTCTGACACATCAAGGGAGCACCAATTTAGTACTGGAGGGCAGCATGGAGGGTAATTATCATAGAGGGAGACCAAGAGATGAGTACACTAAGCGGATTCAGAAGGATGTAGGCTGCAGTAGGTACTGGGAGATGAAGAAGCTTGCACAGGATAGAGTAGCATGGAGAGCTGCATCAAACTAGTCTCAGGAGTGAAGACCACAACAACAACAACAAATACAAAATTAAATAGTAGTAGTGCCCATGCCTACCACAGTAGTAGAGGTTTATATGCCAACTAGCTCCACAAGTAGTAGGAAAAGGAAGAGAAGGAAAAGTAGTAGGTGAATATGGAATGGGGGTAAGGAATGAAAGGGGAAGCCGCCTGGTAGAGTTTTGCACAAAGAATAACATAATCATAGCTAACACTTGATTTAAGAATCATGAAAGAAGGTTGTATATGTGGAAGAGGCCTGGAGACACTGGAAGGTTTCAGATAGATTTTAGAATGGTAAGACAGAGATTTAGGAACCAGGTTTTAAATTGTAAGACATTTCCAGGAGCAGATGTGGACTCTGACCACAATCAATTGGTTATGAACTGAAGATTAAAGTTGAAGAAACTGCAAAAAGGTGGGAATTTAAGGAGATGGGACCTGGATAAACTGAAAGAACCAGAAGTTATAGAGAGTTTCAGGGAGAGCATTAGGGAATGATTGACAAGAATGGGAAAGAAATACATTAGAAGAAGAAAGGGTAGCTTTGAGAGATGAAATAATGAAGGCAGCGGAGGATCAAGCAGGTAAAAAGATGAGGGCTAGTAGAAATCCTTGGGTAACAAAAGAGATACTGAATTTAATTGATGAAAGGAGAAAATATAAAAATTCAGTAAATGAAACAGGCAAAAATGAATTCAAACGTCTCAAAAATAAGATCGACAGGAAGTGCAAAATGGCTAAGAAGGGATGGCAAGAGGACGAATGTAAGGATGTAGAGGCATATATCACTAGAAGTAAGATAGATACTGCCTATAGGAAAATTACAGAAAAGAGAACCACTTGTATGAATATCAAGAGCTTAGATGGAAAACCAGTTCTAAGCAAAAAAGGGAAAGGGGAAAGGTGGAAGGAGTATATAGAGGGTCTATACAAGTGCGATGTACTTGAGGACAATATTATGGAAATGGATGAGGATGTAGATGAAGATGAAATGGGAGATTCGATACTGCGTGAAGAATTTCACTGAGCACTGAAAGACCGAAGTCAAAACAAAGCCCCGGTAGTAGACAACATTCCATTAGAACTACTGACAGCCTTGGGAAAGCCAGCCCTGACAAAAATGTACCATATGGTGAGCAAGATGTATGAGACAGGTGAAATACTTTCAGACTTCAAGAAGAATATAATAATTCCAATCCCAAAGAAAGCAGGTGTTGGCAGATGTGAAAATTACTGAACTGTCAGTTTAATAAGTCACGGCTGCAAAATACGAACAGGAATTCTTTACACGCGAATGGAAAAACTGGTAGAAGCCAACCTCGGGGAAGATGAGTTTGGATTCCATAGAAATGTTGGAAAACGTGACGCAATACTGACTCTACGAATTATCTTAGAAGATAGATTAAGGAAAGGCAAACCTACATTTATTGCATTTGTAGACTTAGAGAAAGCTTTTGACAGTGTTGACTGGATTACCCTCTTTCAATTTCTGAAGGTGGCAGGGGTATAATACAGGGAGCAAAAGGCTTTCTTGTACAGAAACCGGATGGCAGTTATAAGAGTCGAAGGCCATGAAAGGGAAGCAGTGGTTAGGAAAGGAGTGAGACAGGATTGTAACCTATCCCAAATGTTATTTAATCTGTGTATTGAGCAAGCAGTAAAGGAAACAAAAGAGAAATTTGGAGTATGAATTAAAATCCATGGAGAAGAAATAAAAACTTTGATGTTTGCCTACGACATTGTAATTCTGTCAGTGATAGCAAAAGACCTGGAAGGGCAGGAGTGGGCAGTATCGTGAAAGGAGAATATTAGATGAACATTAAGAAAAGCAAAACGTGGATAATGGAATGTAGTCAAATTAAATCAGGTCATGCTGAGGGAATTAGATATGGAAATAATAAAACACTTAAGGTAGTAAATAAGTTTTGCTTTTTGGGAAGAAAAATAACTGATGATGGTAGAAATAGAGAGGATATGAAATGTAGACTGGCAGTGTTAAAGAAAGTGTTTCTGAAGAAGAGAAATTTGCTAACATTGATTATAGATTTAAGTGTCAGGAAGCCTTTTCTGAAAATATTTGTATGGAGTGGAGCCATGTGTGGAAGTGAAACATGGCCGATAAATGGTTTAGACAAGAAGAGAATAGAAGCTTTTGAAATGTGGTGCTACAGAAGAATGCTGAAGATTAGATGGGTAGATCACATAACTAATGAAGAGGTATTGAATAGAATTGGGGAGAAGAGGAGTTTGTGGCACAACTTTACTAGAAGAAGGGATTGGTTGGTAGGACGTGTTCTGAGGCATCAAGGGATCACCAATTTAGTACTGGAGGGCAGCGTGGAGGGTAATTATTGTAGAGAGAGACCAAGAGATGAGTACACTAAGCAGATTCGGAAGGATGTAGGCTGCAAAAAGGTACTGGAAGATGAAGAAGCTTGCACAGCATAGAGTAACATGGATAGCTGCATCAAACCAGTCTCTGGACTGAAGACCACAACAACAACATATCAAGTATGCAAAGATCAGTAATAATTAGTTATCTATCAGTCTGTAATGAGACAGATAACTGGTTGGCATGAGAGAGGGTTACAACTGGGGCCTGTAAGTGTACTTGTTGGCTGAAATACATCTATGATGCAATATGTAAAGGTAGCAGTGATCATACGATATGACACTGGCTTTCAGTCTGCACTTCTCTGCAAGAGTATTGTTTTACTGTCAATTTTAAACATAAAGACATATCAACTCACAGACTGGCTAAAGGTAAGAAGATGGCCAGTGTCAGCCACTAACATTTTCCTCTACTGCACATAAGTATCTGTTTGTTAGTTTGCATAGCCAGTGAGAGGTGAGAGAAAAGAATTTGGCCATGCAAGTTGCTTGGAAGAGAGACTGTTAGTCCGTGGTAGTGGTATTCAATCAAGACACTGGTCTGATGCAGCTCTCCACATTTCTCTGTTGTGTGAGAGCCTCTTCATCTATCCAACATACAAGTGTTCAAGTCGGCTTACTGTAGCCTTGGTTTCCCCTCTACAATTTTTACTCCCCCTTTTTGCCAAAACTTCCTTGCATTACTACAGTGGAGATTCCTTGATATGTGAGAATATGTCCTATCTACAAAACCCTTCTTTTAGTCAAGTTATACCGTGGCCTTCTCTTCTTTCCAGTTTGTTTCATTATTAGTTGCTCACTCTGTGCATCAAATCTGCAACATTCTTCTGTAACACCATATTACAAAAACTTGTACTCTCCTCTTTTCTGTATTGTTTATTGTCCATGCCTGACTTCCATATAAGACTACATTCAAGAAAAATCCTTTCAGAAAAGAGTTTCTAACACTTAACTTTACATTTGTGTTAACAAATTTCTGTTTTTCAGAATGGCTTTTCATGCTATTATCAGTTTGCGTTTTATACTGACTTTATTCAGCCATTATTTTTTATTTTACTGTCCAAATAGCAAAACAAGTCTAGTACCTTCAATGTCTTTATTTCCTAATTCTGTCAGCACCACCTGAATTAATACAGCCATATTCCATTAACTTTGTGTTGCTTTCATTGCTGTTTATCTTATAACTTCTTTTCAATACATTGTCCAGTCTGTACTACTAATCTTCAAAGCCCTTTGCTTTCTCTGATAGATTTACAGTATCATTGTCAAACCTTAAGTTTTTATTTCTTTTGCCTAAACTGTTAATTCACATTCCGAATTTCTTCATGGTTCCTTTTAGATTTATCATTGTGCAGTTTTAAATACAATGGGGGTAGGCTATAACACTGTTAAATCCCTTCTCTAGTACTGCTTTATTTGAAACTTACAGCATGTATTGTGTTGTTAATTTTCCCACAGAATTACACAGGAAATCAGTATACTAATAGACAACATTTTTGCAGGTGAATATTTAATCAGTGTTATAAATGTTTTCCAATAGGGAATGGCCTCTCTAAACATGCATCACACTTTTAAAGTTCTGCATATTAATAGTGCCAAAGAAGTGGACTCCCATAGTTTTCCAGCAATTTTTGCCAGCTGTGTCTTTAGGATTCGTCTTCCCATTAATATATTGTATTTACTGTGGATCTCCATGTGATCCAGAAGGCGCTCGAGTGGTATCCAGCCATGGAATTTCTCCTGCCAGTCTCTATGGCAGGATGAAGTGGCCCTCACTCACCTATGCATTTTCACTGGCCCCTAACACATTTCAAATAAGCGCATTGTATATTGCGATAAACAGGTAGAAGCAAATTTAGGAGCGGACATGCTATCTATTTTAGCCGATGATGAGTTGAGCATGGTAAAGCTTTTAAAATTTTGTGAAGGGTCTCACTGTCATACTGATAAATGGGGTAAAACTGATTATTTCTTTGCAAATTTGACTCGATTTTGTAATCACTGAAATAACATCACCTACCTTCTCAGCACATGGTGTCTCATTTCACGTCCTCATCCCCTTGTAGGTGCTTCACATGTTTTAGCAGGCATTGCACTTATAGGCAAATCACAATTACCCCATGCTCTGCCAAGAAATTAAGAATGTAATTATCTCCCTCAAAACTAAAAACACTCTTGGAGTTTATATTATCTCAAGTGGAGTACTGAAATCCTGCTCTTTACATATACGCTATGTCTTGAGTCATATTTTCGACATGCCATCATCACAGAGAACATATCCAAACTAAAATATGCTATTGGCTGGCCGCTTTACAAGAAAAGTGTTGAGACACACATTAACAATCTCAATACTTACTACCTTCTTGAAGGTACTAGATAAAATTATGTTTGCAACAATCATAATACGCCTCTTTCAAAATAGGTTACTTAGTGAGTCACAGTTTTGATTTTGAAAGGTTTCGTCTACAAAACATGCTATAAAACTTATAATACAAAATTTTAACGATAAAATCTTGCCATCTGATACCACCTGTGTCTTGTCAAAAGCATTTAATTGTGCAGTTCACAGTATTATATACAGTACCTCAAATATGATGATGTCAGGGATGTTGTGTGTTACTGGTTTTCATCCTATATAACTACAAGGATGCAGGTGGTGTATTCAGAACCTCAGGTAGTGCACGCAACAAAACGGTATCCAAGAAGTTGTCACAAGTATTAGAATCAAGCATAAAGGAGTAACTTCAGCACTTGGAAATGTAAATAATATCTTCTTGAAAATTAAACGGACTTCACTGAATTTAGATTAAACATGGTACATGTAATTCAGGACTGCACAAGGCCTGACTACACCGTATGAAATAACGTATGAGTGTAAATCAGTAAATGAAACAAAATATTGTAAATTTGTAGGTGTTTATACAAAGAACCAGAATTGAAAGTCACATTTTACAGATCTTAAATGTCTAAGCTCTGCAACTTTTGCAGTACAGATAATATCAGACTTTGGAAATAAAAGTGTTAAAACATTGACTTACTTTTCCTATGCATTCAGTAATGTCTTATGGTGTCGTATTCTTGGTTAACTTGATATTGACGAAATTCATGTTCATTGCACAGAAGTGCCTAATTATGGTAATATGTGATGTCCACGCTAGAACCTCTTGTAGAAAGCTCTTAAAACCATTTGGAATACTGACAACAACCTTACAAAACATTTATTCCATATGAAGTTTGTTGTCAATACTCAATCACACTTTGAAAAACCATAACATTAATAAATATAGTATTAAAAAGAGAAATGGTTCACACTAGCTGTCACACAGCCCTATTGTGGCATGCAAAGGAGTGAGATATTTAGTCATAAAAAATCTCTGACCATGTGCCCATTTTAATGAATGATAAAATAAACTTCAAATCCAATGTGAAATCATATCTATTTCACAATGTGTGTGTGTGTATGTGTGTGTGTGTGTGTGTGTGTGTGTGTGTGTGTGTGTGTGTGTAAAAGAAGGAGGGAGGGAGGGAGAGAGAGAGAAACTGAACACAGTATTGCTTTATGCATTAAAAAATGCAAGAAATTGTGCAAATGGCCAGTATGTTGCCGTCAGTATTTTACACTAGAAGATGTAGCTATAATTGTTATATCCAGTCATTCCACAACATAGTGAGAGGCTGCTTTTACAGCCAACAGAACATGCAAAAATTAACTAACCAACCTTCATGTCCTTTGCTTTTATAATACTGCTTATTTATTTAGCATATGTCTTATAGAATTATAGTTTAAAAGTACATAAATTAGATTGATTAAATTAGATTGATACAAGATGTGATAATATGAAACAGAAACACATATAAAACCTGCTGTCTGGTTTCCGTTCAAGCTGTAGATAAGCTTTTACTCCCTGTATTTTATCCCTGCCACCTTCAGAATTTTTAACGCTGTATTCCAGTCAACATTGCCAAAAGCAGAGGGGTGACCTCTGGATTTCTCTTTATGTAAACAGCCAGTATCTTGAAACTTCTGGTGCTATTATTGAATGATTTGAGTTGTAGGAGGTGCAGTGTCACAATGTCAAAAATTGTCCCTCTCTATTGTAACTAAAATGTACCTGTTGAAATGAGGAGTGCAAAATGCCTTAAGTTGCTGTGTTACTGCCACCTTGACTTGACACACATTAGGCAGTGAACCAGCAAGCATTCTAGCAGCACCAGAGAGATCCCCTACCAGAAAGCACTTTTACTGGCATCTTACAACTGGTGCTAAGGTGAACTTATAGTTTCGATGAGTAACTTAAAATTCACTCTGGGTTTCTATATTCATTCATATATAAATGAAATGGTGGAATTGGATGAATCTTCTTGAAGCACCCTGTATTTTTGATGCTAGGTTTTCAGGTTCAGATTTCCATGCACTGTAATAAGCAGACAAGTCTTCTGCTGAGTTCATTTAGCAACTAAAAATTGTTTCCTGATTGCAGATATTTTGGGTGTATATGGCTGTATGTTCTGTCTGCTTGGCGTTGAACACACCTAATTGAAGGTAGTGTAGAGAGCAAGTCAGTTGTTTATATGTGAGTTGCATTTCAGTATAAATATTGCTAGTGATGGGGTGGAAGTAAATATATTTAAGTGGAACATGCGCAGTTATCATGTAGACAGTGGCGGCTCGTTCTACCAGGGCATTCGTCACTGTCAGAGGTGTCAATGGCAATGTTGTTCCAATTTCACAAGTCTTGTACACAATCACAGCTCAGTTATGTCTGTCTGATTCAATATGGCATATATCTTTGAGAATTGTGGAGCAAGCCAGCTTGAAAGCTTAGAATTACTTTGTCATTTTGGATCTATGTGATACATGATCTTATATGGATTATGTGAAATTAATTGTGAACCTCAGCAAGGATCAGAGTTGTTTCTGCAATAATCATAAGAGGGGCTAATATATCCTGCAACTATACTAAACAGTTAAAAAAAAGACTGGTATCTGTTGTGACTTGCCGATCTTTCAAAGTGCCGCTGCGCAGTTACGCTCGTCCTCTACATGGGTACGCTGTCTGCCAGCCATGCAGCAACAGCGCCACCTAAGCGACCAGCCAGCCAGCGGCCGCTAGACTTGGACTCAGTTATGATTTGACTGTTAAAGTGTACACACGTCTTACTCTGTTTACTTGATCTGTGACTTTCATGTATTGTGTATTCCTTGAAATGTATTTGTTCAATTTGAAGTTATTACAATTGGTGACGAGGTAGTGATTTTTCTTTTCCATCATTGACCCACATGTTCCATGGCTACTTTAGAGCAACTATTGCAAGGTCTCATAGAACAGCAAACACTTCTCACAAGTGCGATTTGTGATTTTGTCGCGGCATCAAATCCGGGGCATCTCTTATTGTCTCTACGTGCTTTTCCTCCTTACGACGAGACGCGAAAGACTGGTCTGATTACGAAAAATATCTTTGACAGCATTTCATGTCGCGGACGAACAAACATGTAAGTCTCTGTTCCTTTCATGGATTTCATGCCAAATGTATCGGTTGTTGTCGCAATTGGCTCCTTTGAAAGATCCTGCGTCTTTGTCCTTTGCTGAAATGTGCTCACTTCTGTCCGTCTATTTTCAACAGCAAACGCATGTGGTAGTCTCTCATGTTGCCTTTTATCGTTGTCAAAAACAACTGAATCAATCCTATCGTGCTTGGGCTGCTGAACTTCACGGCCTCAGTAGAAAGTGCCAATTTGTTACTGAAGTTCACAAAGAATCCTGCGCCGATTCCATGGTACGGGATGCTATTATCCGATCGTTGCCCGACAAAGAAGTTAGGCAACATGCTCTTCAGTTGGCAAACCCACCCCAGACGAAATCCTATCCATCGCTCAGTCTTTTGAAATTTCTCGCACCGCTGGAGTGCAAATAGAGGCATGGGGCGACGTCGGGGAAATACAGCCTCTGTGTGATGTTGACGAAGCGTGTGGCGTGTCCCCATTGGCCGACATGGCCGCAGTACGCTCCCAAGCGCAGCCTCGGCCTAACCGTAAACAAACCTCTAAGAAACTGCAGCAAAACCCACGGCAACTTCCTTCATGTCCACGGTGTTTTACGAAACATTCACGAGAAGATTGTCCACAACGTTGGGCCGTGTGTCACAAATGCAAAAAAAAAAGGGTCACGTGTCATCCGTTTGCAAATCCAACCACATACATGATGTTCGTGAACATGATGCTGATTCGGATTCTGTGCTGTCTGTCAATTGTACTTCTTCCCTTTCAGGGAAGTTATTCGTCACTGTCCAAATACTTGGTCGAGATGTTCGCATGCAGGTGGATACTGGTTCTGCTGCCACTATCATCAATTCTCAGACGTATCTTCAGTTGGGTTCTCCAATCCTGTCACCTGTCATTAGGCAATTACGGATTTACAATAAACAGAAGATTTCTCTCTTGGGACAATTTGATGCTGAGGTATCTTACAAATCTGTCATTCGCACTGGTCCCATATTTGACTCTGTCAATATCGTCTCTGATGCTATTCCTTGTCAACGACATTTTCGTCCCTTTTTTCTCCTGGGTTAGGTCGTGCAAACGACTTTGAAGCTAATATCACACTCAAACTCACTGCTTGGCCTAAGTTTTTTCGGGCTCAGCCCATTCCTGTGGCCCTTCGTGATCAGGTCAAACGGGAGCTGAATCGTCTCACTGCTTCAGGGGCCTTGCTTCCTGTCACTTCCAGTGAGTGGTCCTCTTCTGTCGTTGTCGTTGCTAAGCCAAATGGTGATATTAGTCTCTGTGGCGATTTCAAAGCCATTGTAAGTGCTCAATGCCTTATCGACACTTACCCTATGCCTCGAGCTGAAGAATTGTTCACTAAACTTGCTGGAGGCCAGTATTTTTCTAAACTTGACCTGTCAGAAGCTTATCATCAACTTCCACTCGAAGCTGCATCCCGGCAGTTTCTGGTCCTTAACACGCCTTTCGACCAACGATTGCCATTCGGGGTTTCCAGCGCCCCTGTTCTCTTTCAGTGATTCTTGGAACAATTATTGCTCACTATCCCTGGGTGTATAAATTACCAGGACGACATTGTTGGCACTGGCTCCACCACTGACGAACACCTTCAAAATCTCCGCACACTTTTTCATGTCTTACAGACTGTCGGTCTTAAGTGTAATCTTCAGAAATCAAAATTTTGTCAGGCATCTATCACGTACTTGGGGTTTCAACTCTCTCGGGATGGTATTTGTCCACTTCAGCAAACTGTCGCTGCTATCGATGCCCTTCCTCGCCCTGCATCTGTTAAGGAATTGCAGGCCTTCTTGGGGAAAATAGCATACTATCACAAGTTTTTACCATCTGCTACTTCGGTGGCTCATCCGTTGTCGCCTGTTGCATAAAAACGTGCCTTTTCACGGGTCCGCGTCATGCGATGTGGCTTTCCAGAAATTGAAGACTATGCCGAAACAGGCCCCGTGCCTGGCTACTTATCGACCTGGCCGACATCTTGTTCTTGCAATGGACGCCTCTCAATATGGGATCGGTGCAGTCCTTGTGCACCATTTTTCTGACGGTTCTGAACAACCCATTGCTTATGCCTCCAAAAGGCTCACGGATGCCCAACAAAAGTATTCTCAAATTGAAAAAGAAGCTTTGGCCGTTATTTATGCTCTTCATAAGTTTGGTGTTTTTCTCTATGGATCCAAATTTCATCTTGTTACGGATCACAAACCACTTGTTTCCTTGTTTCATCCATCAACGTCACTTCTCGACAAGGCTGCACACAGCCTCCAGCGTTGGGCTCTTTACTTGTCTCGTTTCAATTATGAGATTCATTTCCGGCCGACGGCTCAACATGCGAATGCTGATGCACTGTCTCGTCTTCCCATGGGTCCTGATCTGGCATTCGATAGGGACGAACTTTTGTGTTTCCACCTGGATATTGCCGAGCAGCGGGTTGTGGATGGGTTGGCTGGTGGCTGCTACGGGTTCTGACCCTACCCTCTCCCGGGTTTTACACTGTATTCAGAAGGGTTTGCCAGACCGTCCGTCCGCTAAGACTTCTGATCCTTTGCGGAACTACTATGCTCTGCGTTACCGCCTCACGGCTAGGGATGGTGTTATCCTCCTTTCCACCGACAATGCTTCACCGCATGTTGTGGTACCTGCATCTTTGCGTGCTTCGGTCTTGCACCTCCTTCACCAAGGGCACTGGGGTGTCTCTCGCACAAAATCTCTGGCGTGCCGTCATGTGTACTGGCCCGGCATTGACTCTAAAATCGCACTCATGGTCGCTGCCTGCGGCCCTTGTGCGTCACAGACCGCCACCCCGAAGTCATCTTTGTCACCATGGCCTTCACCTGAGAAGCCCTGGGAGCGTATTCATGCTGACCTCGCGGGACCTTTTTTAGGTACTTATTGGCTTCTCTTTATTGACGCCTACTCTAACTTTCCTTTCATTGTCCGTTGCACGTCGCCTACCACCGCGGCAACCACCAATGCTCTAGATTGCATTTTCTCTTTGGAAGGCCTTCCCTCTACTCTTGTTACTGATAATGGTCCGCAATTTGCCTCTTCCAATTTTGCAGATATTTGTGCCCGTCACGGCGTCATGCATGTCACGGCCCCTCCGTTCCATTCACAGTCAAACGGTGAGGCTGAACGACTGGTCCGCACATTTAAGGGTCAGATGAGGAAACTCCTGACTTCTTCTGCTGCTGATGATGCGCTTCTCCAGTGTCTGGCTTCTTACTGTTTCACCCCCATGGGCGACCACAGCCCGGCTGAGCTCTTACATGGCCAACAGCCCCCGCACGGTACTTCATCTTCTGTGGCCTTCCACCCCACGGCTGTGGGTGCCTTCGCTTGGCCGGTTCAACGCCGACAACCTTGTATGGGTACGGGGATATGGCAGGTGGCCAAAATGTAGTCCTGGCCGCATCTTACGACACCGTGGTCGACGCCTGTATGAAATCCAGACGGACACGGGTGTTGCAGTGTGTCATTTGGACCAGCTTCGGCCTCGTGTGCTGCCAACGCCTGTTCCGGATGCCGCTACACCGCGTTCGGCTCTACCTGATGCTCGGGATACTGGAGTCTCTCATTACTCACAAAGCAGTCCTCTCACCATCATATCGGTGCCAGCACAAGAACTGACACCAGCAGGAGACGTGCCCATGCAGGAACCCGATGACCATCATCTATTGGAGCAACTCTACTCGCCTCCTTCTCCTACGGACATGGACACATCACCCATGTCTCCTGTTATAACAACCGGACATGCCGCAATCGGCAGATTGGTGCATGGGTCCTCAGCAGATTCGACCCCCATGTCTCCTGTCATCTCGACCCGTTATCATCAGGGACACTTCCGTCCGTACGGGAAGCCTCCTCCTCGAGACTTTATGGCCAGTCAAACAACACCTATGGACGTTAGCAATCTACAGGCCACCTCCATCAAGGCCTGTGCAAAAAATTCAAAGGGGGAAAAAGTGTTGTGACTCACTGATCTTTCAAAGTGCCGCCGTGCAGTTACGTGTGTCCTATACATGCGGCGCTGTCTGCCAGCCATGCAGTAGCAGCGCCACCTAAGCAGCCAGCCAGCCAGCGGCCGCTAGACTTGGACTCAGTTATGATTTGACTGTTAAAGTGTACACACGTCTTACTCTGTTTACTTGATCTGTGACTTTCATGTATTGCGTCTTCCTTGAAATATATTTGTTTAACCTGAAGTTATTACAGTATCCAACATAGCTTCATAAGCTGCAAAACACTAGAAATTTACAATATTGAGTGAGGGTGTTACATCCCCAGTACTTTCTTTGACCGTATTGCGATTTTATGCTTGCCAGTGAATAATTTACTGATCCTCTTGCAGGCACTGGAGAAGTTGATACTACGGTCATTGCTGAAGTGGTTTGATCTTAAAGGTTGAAAGTGATACTCATAAATATTGTTGCCAATGGTCTTAAATGCTCTTAATTACTTTATTTATTACAAACGATTGGCATTAATATATTCACAATAATTCTCTGATTGGTACGAATACCATTTTTTTGTTTTTAAGTCAACAGTCTAGAGATACCGGCAAACAAGTGAGTAAAAGTACGAATACGTACTGATAGGCATTAGGCACTCTCCTTCAGAGCTGGTTTTGTGTTCAGCTAGCATTTATCACCCGTGGATTTACTCTTCTGATATCTTCTGGTATAAACAACAGTTAATTTAATTCACAGCAGCATTTCCTGGATTGTAAAGTGTAAATTCAATATGGGAGTTATTTTTAAGCATATTTATAGCTATTTCTCTTCCGTGCCATACATTTAAGCAAGTAGGTTATCATAAATTCTGTCCCTATTTACATTTCCTAGTTACATCCAATTTTATGCTATGAAATGCTTCTTCTAATGAAGAATGAACATTGCAGATAACATTGTTTCACAAATTATCTAGAAAATGTTAGCTGCTGAGGTAAAGTAAATGATCTCCATTGACAGTGCTTTTGTAGGGTGTTACTGAAAATATGCAACATAACAAAAACAGTTGATTGCAGTTGTGACTTGAAGTTGTGCATGAGGTATGTGACCATTATGATTAATCCAGGAAACATATACAATGCTGACTGGTCACTAATAATAGATCT
Organism: Schistocerca americana; assembly: GCF_021461395.2. Lineage (NCBI taxonomy): Eukaryota > Metazoa > Arthropoda > Insecta > Orthoptera > Acrididae > Schistocerca > Schistocerca americana. The sequence goes on along the minus strand of NC_060121.1, from coordinate 524,493,988 downwards.
TAGGTGTTTCATAGGAATGTTGTGTTGAATTTAGTCTCTTTATTACCTGTTTCAGGTGTAGCCCATCATCAGACAATCTGTTAAAAAATATTTTTATATCATGAGCACAAAAATGCTTCATGACCCACACAGTAAGATAAAAATAAGTGAAAGGCATATTTACAGAATACATACCAGTGTACATAATAAAGAAAGTTGCATAAGCACTGACACATAGTGCACGAGATTTCACAGAGAAAAACAGTCAAGTGCAATGGTTGAACATGAAAACTAAAGTTAACAAACCATGCTAACCAGATCAAAGTAAACTAAAAGCCCACCATTTGGCGTGCCAAATTAGTTCATCAAATGATATCAGATACAAAATAAATAAATAAATAAAAAATTACAGAAAGTAACAAAAAGGCTACAGTTAGTGATGATGTTTGACAGTGAATAGCAGCAACATTAACAGCATTAACGTGAAGAACCCATGTAGTACATTAAAATACATATGTATGAAATGGAGATAATAAATAATAACAGTAGCATTTACAAAGCACATGATTCAAACTAAATTCAGGGATACAAGATATGGAGGGAAGAGGATATTTAAAAAAATATTATTTTTACATAAGTACAAGAATTCAAATTTGAAGTCCTATAATAAAACCATGGAATAAATCATAAAATCAGGAGTAAAGAAGCTGCCAAATGCTGCTACACAACACCTTGCTGCACTCAGGACAACATAGATGCAGTCCTCACACTCGTTCTGAAGAGTGAAAAACCAAGATGCAACCTCTGACAATGAGGTTCAGTAAATGGTACTGTAACATTAACGTAGATGAACTGTGAACTAAAGTTACCTTATTTTCTTTTGAAATAGTCACCTCCCATAACCATGCACTGCTGAGCTCCGCGATACATCTCCACCGGCCGGTTTGGCCGAGCGGTTCTAGGCGCTACAGTCTGGAACCGCGCGACCGCTATAATCGCAGGTTCGAATCCTGCCTCGGGCATGGATGTATGTGATGTTCTTAGGTTATTTTGGTTTAAGTAGTTCTAAGTTCTAGGGGACTGATGACCTCAGAAGTTAAGTCCCATAGTGCTCAGAGCCATTTGAACCATTTTTGATGCATGTCCTGGAAACTTTGCGTGAAGTTTTCCATTGGGATGATGTTCAAAAGCTGCGCCACGGTTTATTAGATGTCAGGAATTTCATCAAATCTCTTTCCTTTCAAAGCGAGTTTGAGTCAAGAGAACAGGAAGTCTGGAGGATTGAGATCTGGCAAGTGTGGTGGATGTTCAAGTTGCACCACCCCTTTTTTTGTCAGGACCTGTTTGATGATATTAGCTGTGTGTTGGCGAGCGTTGTCATGAACAAAAAAACCAGGAACCTTGATGTGTGTACTGGGGTCGTGCCCTGTATTGACGTTGCATGAAATGGGTCAGAATTTCAGTGTACCTTGCAGCGTTCAGTGTTGTTCCCTCAGGTAGAAATTCCTTGTGAATAATGCCTTGACTATTGAAAAACGTGATGAGCATCATTTTGAAGCTTGATTTTTCGGCTCTGACCTTTTTCCGACGAGAATGCCATTCCATTCTTTGCTGTTTCGTTTCAGGGTCATAATGAAGACACCAGGTTTCGTCCTCAGTGACAATATGGTTCAAGAAATTGGGTGTTGCATCCACCATTTTAGCAAAATCCTGAGAAGCCTCTAAACCTGCCTGCTTCTGATCATCAGTCAAGTGGTATGGCACAAGACAACACGCTTTCCTCTTCCCTAACTCCTGGGTAAGGATTTGTCACGCAGATTCACGGTTCCTCTGCAGTTCACCCACTATCATGCACACAGTTAATCGACAGTCGTTCGTGATTAATGTCCTCACTTTCTCAACGTTTTCGTCACTGACGGCATTTGCTGGTCATATGCTATGGAGATTGTCGGAAACGCCTTCCCGGCCTCCTCAAAAATGGGTGAACCACTCGTACACATACTTCATGGACAGTGCTTGATCCCCATAAACATGTACCAGCATTGCATGTGTTTCTTCCGGTGTCTTGCCAAGCTTAAAACAAAACTTTAATTTGATCCTTCGCTAGTTCATTGTTCTGTTATCAGTTCTGAACTAACGCAGTAAACAAGCACTTCGTCCAACAGGTCTAACACAGAACACACATGATGCTCAACTGTTCTACGGTGGGGACAAGTTGTCAACACCGGCCACTGCGCAAGTGCACCATTGTGAGTCGCCAGTGATGCCCGATTGACCGTTCTGCCTTCATTCACCAAACTTTATTGTCAGAGGTTTTTGTGTGTGTGTGTGTGTGTGTGTGTGTGTGTGTCACACAATAATCAAAACTGATGAAAGTACACAGGCAAGTAGTAATCTCAATGGGACACCCTTCAATATAAAATCGGTGTGAACAAAAATTATGAGGACAACAGTTGAAAATTATGAGCAAACCACCAAATCTTTATTAAAAAACAGCAAAAAACTGTTGCAGGAGAAGCATGCTGTGCTTAGGGTGGCAATACCCAGTCACAAGCTATATTTATACTTGAGACAACAAAATTCCAAGTGTTGGGCAAACTAGAAAAGCTACCAGACACACATTTTTACAAATGGTCACATGACCATCGCAAAAACCAGTATGTATTCATATAGAAATAAACCAGTGAAGCAAACAGAAGCATGATAAATGCGAGTCATGAAGGCAGCAGTCCTAAATGAGACCATGAAAGTAACACATCATCAAAGATATTAAAAAACCTATTCCTTTTGCTTGCAATCTGCTCATTAATTACAATGCTAGGATCTGGTTTTTGGTGCACATATACTTTGAATTCCTCTAGGAATCAATACAGCATTTCTATGAAACACCCAAGATCTGTTGTTTGTGACCAATCAGCATTGTATATGTTTATTGTAAAACAGTTTATGCACACATTTGAATGTTATAGGCATATTACTTAGTCACTTTTGGTTGGTTTTTGTAGTTAGAGGGATTATACTGACATTCATGAATATTTCTTTTAGATCTATAAGAATGGCTTCATGGAGTTGGCACGGTTCCATGGAAGATGAAGTGTTGGCTGATTGCGTAATGAACTACTGGAAAGTGGTTACCGAAGAGCACATAGAAGATTCAGAATTTGGAACAGACTGATGCAGATAACGTAGTTGCTATTCCTACAGTATCAAATACTACTACTAATAAGTGGTGGTATTTCAAGCAACACAGTGTCGTTTGGACCATTGAGTGAAACGTCTAGTACAGATACAGCAGGTATGGTAGATTGTATCCTGTGCTTGAAGAAACACTTCATGAAAGTCATGAAACTGATTCTGATACTGAGATGGTTACAAACTGGATTTATAGACATGGTCGAAAGTTGGTTGTGAACCCCAATTCTTTGGGAAATGTCTTCTTCTTGGGGGGGGGTCATCTATTACTAACAGAAGATAAGATTGCTAATTTCCTGCAGATTTTATCTAACTATTCCAGCATAGGTATTGTGCTCCTGATCCATTGGTATGAATATTTACCATCCCATAAATAATGGTGGACTTAAATACATAATAATTTGAGCAGTTTTATTGATTACTGTTTCCAAACCGTATGTACTGACATGTATTTCATTGTTCTGCTGGACAGAACATTTTCACATGAACGACACATTTAGCTGCCGGCAACTTGTGGTCCCATTGGTTCACAGATGTTGTTTAAAAGTGTCGAATGTCTCTGAATTTGGCGTTAATAATTACTCTACAAAGTCATCTGTCCTGATGCATAAAGCCTGCAAGAATTCGCAGATGCTTTCCTGTGTGCAGGCGTCTAGTTTTGATGAGTCATTTTCCAGTCTTTGGTGCCAGCATTAAAGGTTTAGTAAGTATGCATATGCTTCGTAGGCATAGGCCTCGTATCAGAGCATGGGGCCATGAACTAGCTGGAGACTTGATTAGGTCTTATAGAAGCCAATAAATTACTGTTGTTTCTGTGGAAATTCGAAGCGCTGTTTTCTTATGTAGCTTTCAACCTATTGACTTTGAACTGATATTTTAATTTGTCTTTGTAAAGATTATCAATGAAAGTTGCTAGGAATCAGTTTGATACTGTCTGTTGACTGTTAGCAGTATAAGTTTTCCCGTCCAGTGGTCATATCTCTGAATCAGTCTGAATGTAGTTTATAGTTGTTGTTGTTGTTGTTGTTGTTGTTGTTGTTGTTGTCTTCAGTCCTGAGACTGGTTTGATGCAGTTCTCCATGCTGCTCTATCCCGTGCAAGCTTTTTCATCTCCCAGTACCTACTGCAGTCTACATCCTTCTGAATCTGCTTAGTGTATTCATCTCTTGGTCTCCCTCTGTGATTTTTACCCTCCACGCTGCCCTCCAATACTAAACAGGCGATCCCTTGATGCCTAGCTGGAGCACATTGATCTCAATAGTCTATATACAAAATCTATCAGAGTAAAAAATACGTAACTCCTTTTGATTTCAATATGAAATAAACAAGTAAGATGTTTAAAATGTTTACTTGGCTCTCAATCTGTTAGGGAAATTTCAAATGTTGGTAATTTTTTTTATTGTTACAAATAAGTGCTGTCAACACTGAGTATGCCATATGTTGTTCCTAGAGAAGCCATTGTGTTTACGTAAATGCTCTCTGTTGCGCTTAGAGAATCTATTTACTCTTCGGCTTCAGTAATTATTTGTGTTTGTAGTTAAATTTTTGCAGATAAATAAGAAATCAAGCCCAAAGTTTTATTTATATTGATGTATACAAAAGAAATGTTCGTAATCTAATTTTTTTGAAGCAGATTTATTATGTTGTAAATAGTCTTCACATGTCTGCCACCGGATCACGTTGTGCAAAGTCCACAATATTTCCTCAGAGCAATTGTCCCACACCTTCAGGTGGTTCAACCTTGCTCCTGGCTAGGTACGACTGACAGTATCCACAGACCGATGCCCCATTTTTAGAACACGCATGCGAAGAATGCGCAGTCGTGGAAATTGCGCATCCCCAGTGATTTGCCCTATTCAAATTCCCCCTGTCGAAAATCGCAGAGCGGCTCTCCCACATCTGTGCTGACAAACGCTGTGTACAGCACACTTGCGGGAGAGCCACTCTGCGATTTTCAGCAGATGGAGTTTGAATAGGGCAAATTACTGCGCATGCGCGGTTTCCGCAGCTGCACATTCTTCGCGTGCGTGTTCTAAAATGGGGCATTGGTGTGCGGATACCGTCAGTCGTACCTAGCCACGAGCAAGGTTGAACCACCTGAAGATGTGGGACAGTTGCTCTGAGGAAATATTGTGGAATTTGCACAACGTGAACCGGTGGCAAACACGTGAAGACTATTTACAACATAACTCATGAAGACTACTTACAACACATTCACCGGGAAAGTTTGAAGAGTCACAGATTTATTATGTTTACATCTCAGATTAATTCAGCTTCAAGATTTCACGTAATAAACAGTGCGAATAACTTTTGCTGTGTATGGAGTCACCAAAAAGCAAGGCTCCAGGGTTCAGCACTGGAATCGCCTGAAAAAAATATGTGAAAGTGTGTGTGTATAGGCAATTAGAAAGAGTCTTAATGCCATTTGTTGAAATGAAAAACAATCTTTTTGAATGCAATGATGTGTGTGAATGGTCAGATGGCATCTTTGAGAATGGAACATAATACTGAAGAATTGCTTCTTCAAAAATCTTTTTGTATAAAAAATTAACCTGTATACGTTTGAACTCATATTTGAAAAGTAGTTGGTTGATTGACGTGCAGTTTGGCAGAACGTTGAATGCGAATATGACTGTGGTTTTATACACCTATTTTTAAGTATATATAATATATAAATAAATATAGCTAAAAACAAAGATGATGTGACTTACCAAACGAAAGCGCTGGCAGGTCGATAGACACACAAACAAACACAAACATACACACAAAATTCAAGCTTTCGCAACAAACTGTTGCCTCATCAGGAAAGAGGGAAGGAGAGGGAAAGACGAAAGGATGTGGGTTTTAAGGGAGACGGTAAGGAGTCATTCCAATCCCGGGAGCGGAAAGACTTACTTTGGGGGAAAAAAGGACGGGTATACACTCGCACACATACACATATCCATCCACACATATACAGACACAAGCAGACATATTTAAATGGTCTTTAAATATGTCTGCTTGTGTCTGTATATGTGTGGATGGATGTGTGTGTGTGTGTGTGTGTGTGTGTGTGTGTGTGTGTGTGTGTGTGTGTGTGCGAGTGTATACCCGTCCTTTTTCCCCCCTAAGGTAAGTCTTTCCGCTCCCGGGATTGGAATGACTCCTTACCCTCTCCCTTAAAACCCACATCCTTTCGTCTTTCCCTCTCCTTCCCTCTTTCCTGATGAGGCAACAGTTTGTTGCGAGAGCTTGAATTTTGTGTGTACGTTTGTGTTTGTTTGTGTGTCTATCGACCTGCCAGCACTTTCGTTCGGTAAGTCACATCATCTTTGTTTTTAGATATATTTTTCCCACGTGGAATGTTTCCCTGTATTATATAAATAAATATGTAATATATAAAGTGGAAACATTGTTACCAAAAATCTCAAAAAGTTCTTGAACAAATTAATTCTAATTTTTACACCACATTAATTGTAATGAACATACGTGTGTGTGTGTGTGTGTGTGTAAGCACGCGTGCACCTGTGTGTGTGTGTGTGTGTGTGTGTGTGTGTGTGTGTGTGTGAGTGAGTGAGTGAGTGAAAGGGAAACATTGTTACTAAAAATCTCAAAACGTTCTTTACAAATGTACACAAAATTTTACACAATACCCTAATGGACATTCAGACAGACAGTAGGCTGTATATTTTATTGATGCATATAATACACTGAGGTGACAGAAGTCATGGAATTCCTCCTGATATCACAGTGGATGTCCTTTTCCCCAGCGTAGTGTGGCAACTCAACGTGGCATGGACTCAACAAGGCATTGGAAGTCCCCAGCAGAAATATAGGGCCATGCTGCCTCCACAGCTGTCTGTAATTGTGAAACTGTTGTCGGTGTAGTATTTTGTGCCTGAACTAACCTCACGATTATGTCCCAAAGATGTTTGATGGGACTTGTGTAGGGTGCTCTGGGCAGCCATATCACTCGCTTGAATTGTCCATAATGTTCTTCGAACTAGTCAGAAACAGTTGTGGCCAAGCAATGTGATATTGTTGTTTGGGAACATGAAGCACATGAATGGCTGCAGATGGTCTCCAAGTAGCAAAATATAACCATTTCCAGTCAATGATTGGTTCAGTAGGACCAGAAGACACATTCCATCCCATGTAAATACAGCCCACACAGTCATGGAGCCACCACCAGCTCAGACAGTGCCTTGTTGACAACTTGGGTCTATGACTTCGTGGGGGGGTCTGCACCATACACAAATGCTACCATCAGCTCTTACAAACTGAAATTTCGACTCATCTGGACAGACCATGGTTTCTCAGTCATCTAGGGTCCACCCGATACGGTCATGCGCCTAGGAGAGGCACTGCAAGTGATGTCATGCTGTAGGCACTAGCATTGGTCATCTGCAGCCACAGCCCATTAACACCAAATTTCACAGCACTGTCCTAACGTATATGTTCATAGTAGATCCCACATTGTTCTCTGAGGTTATTTCATGCTGTATTATTCATCTGTTAGCAGGGACTACTCTAAGTAAATGCTTAAAGTTAAACATGGCTGCACGTTCAGAGACCATGTCTAGGTTACAATTGCAAGAAATGAGCCCTCAGGCACTATTTTTAGACTTAATTAACCTTGGTTCGACCCTACTAGGAGTGCCTTCATCAGAATTGAAAACACTTAAAATGGCCTATAACATAGTCACAGAGTTATAGGGTAAGACATTTTTATATAAAGAGTGTAAGTACTGAATAACAGTAAAAGACAGAGGCTGTACTTACATGTCACATATAAAATAATTAACACACCAAAAGGGCTTTAGTCACAAAATATTTAAGATGGAATAAGTGAAGGCGAGCCATTATGGGCTGCTACTCATACCTGTACAGCCCCAGGATGCTACAGACGGAGGTGTCCTTGTTCAAAAAATAACGCCTTCACTTATTCCATCTTAAATATTTTGTGACTAAAGCCCTTTTGGTGTGTTAATTATTTTATATGTGACATATAAGTACTGCCTCTGTCTTTTACTGTTATTCAGTACTTACACTCTTTCTATAAAAATGTCTTACTCAATAACTCTGTGACTGTGTTATAGGCCATTTTAAGTGTTTTCAATTCTGATGAAGGCACTCCTAGTAGTGTCAAAACCAGGTTAATGAAGTCTAAAAATAGTGACCGAGGGCTCATTTCTTGCAATTGTAGCTAAGTAAATGCCACTGCTCTTGGTCATTAAGTGCAGGCCATCAGCCACTGCGTTGTCTGTGATGGGAGGAAATGCCTGAAATTTGGTATTCTTGGCACACTCTTGACAGTGTGGCTCTCGGAATGTTGAATTCCCTAATGATTTCCGAAATGGAACGTCCCTTGCATCCAGCTCCATCTTGCTCCAACTACTATTCCATATTCGTAGTCTGTTAATTCCAGTCATGTGGCCATAATCACAGTGTAAACATTTTCATACGAACCACCCAAGTACAGATAACTTCTCCATCAACATACTGCTCTTTTATATCTTGTATATGTGATACTGCTACCATCTGTATATGTGCTTATTGCTGTCCCATGACTTTCGTCACTCCAGTGTATGTAAATAAATAATATATAAAGGAGAAGCATTGTTACCAAATATTTCAAATCACACTTGACTGGTTTACTGCAAAGTTTTACCCATTACTATAATAAATATTTGGACAAATATGGGGCGTAAATATTTTTAAGTATATAATATATAGAAATGTTTTAACAAAAATCTTAAAAAGTTCTTGACATATTTATTTCAGATTTTAAACCATAGATATATGTATTTTTTAAACAACAGTGTACAGATTTTCTGTTCCCTGAACCAGTGTACTACTTGCACCAGAGCAAATATGAGTGATACGGGTGTTAATATCAGTCACATTGAGAAACAACTGAAATCACTAAAATTTAGCAAAGCCCGAGAGTCTAATGGAATCTGTGTCAGCTTGTATTTAAAAACTGCGGTTGATTAGCCCCTCTTTCAGTCTTAGCAGTCTGTAAGAAGGGTATCAGAACTAATATTGACATCCATTGGTTGTAGAATCTTATAACATATTCTGAGCTCAAACATAATGAGATATAAAAATATGATTCTATTAAAATTGCCATAATCACACATAGTTCACTGGTTTTCACTGCTAACCTTGCAATTTGTATTGTTAAAAATAAAACTATAAAGTGCATGAATATAAAAAAGTTCCCTGTTCTCAGTTTTATACTTAACAGTAGCTGTTGCAGTTTTTAAAAAGTTGTGATGATGACTTCTTAACAATCGGAACTGGTCAATTTTTTTGTTTTTAGTGCCACGGAGACAGTTTTAATAAAAACCTATTTGAATAAATTTGGCTGTGTGCTCCAAATGACGCAGGCTTGTTTCATGTAATGAGGTGTCTTTAGAATATTGGTGAAGTCTTTGGGACACATATTGATTAAGATTAACTGGAGATATTAAATATAATGAAGGGAAGCGTATACTGTCGCAGGTTTGTGTTACTCACAGGAAGGCGTCACAGAAATGCTGAAAAACCAAATGAGCAACACTTGAAGATAGGCACCAGTTATTGTGTGAAAGCCATCTTATAACATTTCAGGATATGATATTAAGTGAGAAATCTACAAATCCTCATATGTGGTTCCATGGAAAGTGCCCTGTGCCATAAACTTTACAGTGGTTTTTAAAGTATAGATTTAGAGAAGGTATTATGCAACCAGTGAAGTTAGTAATAATCAAAATAATAAACATGTTTACTTGCTAGTAATAAAGTTCCACATAAAACATAAATTTCAAGCTTTCAATACCAGGACCACCATCTGGTAAGAAAGTAAAATAAGAGAACCTTCTAATAGACTACTAGGAAAAGTCAGACAAGATAAAAGTGACAAAAGGGATGTAATGAAGTGGAAGAAAAATTAACTTTATACAGAAATTTTAACACATGTTGATACACAAATGAGTAAGACTGCTGATCTAAGTTTGAGAATTTAGTTGAGGGTGAAGTCATATGTGATGCAATCAGTGCCTGCATGATGTGACTTACCATACGAAAGCGCTGGCAGGTTGATAGAAACACAAACAGACACATACATACACACAGAATTCAAGCTTTCGCAACAAACTGTTGCCTCGTCAGGAAAGAGGGAAGGAGAGGGAAAGACGAAAGGAAGTGGGTTTTAAGGGAGAGGGTAAGGAGTCATTCCAATCCCAGGAGCGGAAAGACTTACCTTAGGGGGAAAAAAGGACGGGTGTACACTCGCACACACACACATATCCATCCACACATATACAGACACAAGCAGACATATTTAGTTTTCCCCCTAAGGTAAGTCTTTCCGGTCCCAGGATTGGAATGACTCCTTACCCTCTCCCTTAAAACCCACTTCCTTTCGTCTTTCCCTCTCCTTCCCTCTTTCCTGATGAGGCAACAGTTTGTTGCGAAAGCTTGAATTTTGTGTGTATGTATGTGTCTGTGTTTCTATCGACCTGCCAGCGCTTTCGTATAGTAAGTCACATCATCTTTATTTTTAAATATATTTTTCCCGCGTGGAATGTTTCCCTCTATTTTTTTTTTTATATAAAGTATGAACAGGGATAAATGAAGGATCAGCAATAAATGAATTTCTGTTTGAAGGCTGTACAGTCCAGCATCCTAATGGCAATCAGGCAAAAGTGCTATGATCATTGAGGCAGTCATCCTTCCTTCGCTCCAGGTTGACCCATTTAGTGAAACACCATGCCTTGCTGTGAGAGGTAATCTGTAACTGCCTGCTGCACATCCTATTCCGATAGGAATTGTTGACCCTTCAAGACCTTTTTTAAGGGACCAAAGGTATGATAATCACATGGGGAGAGATCAAGACTATAGGGTGATTGCTCAGGTGTCTCCAACTTGAGTTGGCGTAATTTCCACAGCACGGCATTTGTAGTATGTTACCATAAAGCAGCAGTACCCCATGTTCCATCAACAGGGCATGGTGCCAGATTTCAGTGACTATGGTAGCAACTAACATGTATGCATGTACCATTATAGGACAGTTTGAAGTGTTGTTTGTCCAAAGCCATTCCATTTCATTACTCAGCAGATCAGTGGAAGTGTTAATGTGCTCTTTGCAATCTGAGATGGTTGTGATATCTACTCACTACCAGCAAATGCATTGGCACGTGTGCCACCAGTCCAACCTGTAGTACAGTGCTGCAAACTTGTCAGCACTAATATCAGTGCTCCTACTCCAGAAATGAACCAACACAGTCCATTAACACTATGCAAATGAAAAGGCGTCATCCCGTTCTGTGGTAGTATTTCATGATCCAGTATCCCGTAATCAGTTTGCTTGTGACCTTCTCTTATCCACTGGTCCTACACGGGCATTTCTGTCATTACAGGTGACGCAATATGAGCCAGAGTGTCACACTATGACACACACATTCAGTAGAGAACAATCAGTTTGCCCCATTGATCTCTCTCACATTCTTAGGTTGGCAACTCGTCAATTACCAAGTTTTGTGTAACATTGACCTTTCCAGTCACCTAAGAAGAGAGGGGTTGGTTATTACTGCTATGTCTGTGTGTGTCTGCCACATTTGACTATTCTTTTTAGGAGATGAAGCTTTTTTTTAGGTTAGTGAATTATCCGTGTACTGGGAGTGGCAAGGAGGTTGGCAGTTTCAGAATTCCAGTGAATTTGTGTGTGTGTGTGGTGGGGGGGGGGGGGGGGGGGGGGCATGCACGAGCACACTCTCAAATATGAAATAATTGTTGGTGAAGACAGGATTAAAGTAAGGAGGATAAAGGCTGTTTTCTCTGCTCAGAGATGAAACAATTACTGGTGAGGAGTGGCATAACATAAGGAGGAGAGGTATTATGGATTAACTTAACTGTCACATCCCAAATGGTCAGAAATGCTCAGTGATCTAAAAGTTGTGTATTGGTAAATGTTTATACAGAAAAAGATTGTATTTTTGGTGACTATCAAGATACAAATTTATAGTTTGGAGGAAACAAGCCTAATGGTATGATATATGACAAAAGCTGTTTTGAATTGGTGTTGTTTCAGTATTTGCTGTGCAATCTACTGTGTGTGTATGGTGCACCAGTATCAGTTTGTTCTTATTCTTGCCTGTTAAAATTCCAAATTTTTAGGGCTGGTTGTTAGTTGTGCCTGAATAGTATTGTGTCTTGCATTTGTGTTGGTGACACTGCTGTCTTTTCCATGTGAGCAATGGCTGATAAATGATCATATTGGAATTTTAAGACTTTGTGATCCAAGGAGAATACATTATATAGAATTTATTGTCGAAATAAGTGCCAACTGTTTTTCCCAGACTAGCTATGAAATATTGTTACTAAAGAAAAATGTCTTTCTGGGAAGTCCTCTAGAATATGTATGAATTAATAGGAATGAAGCTACAAGAAAAAGGAATGCACAAGACATTTCGTGTGAGAGATCCATTATTTCACACTGTTCCTCAGGCTCAAGTCCATTTTGTACATAGTTGTGAAAAGTCGAGATTGCAGCATTAATTCAATATAAATACATAAAGGGAAATCAAATGTTAAGCCACTCAGTGGAAATAGCCTACCACAGTAAGTTCACTCAGTATGAGCTTGCCCATGAAAGGCATGGTTCCAGTTTTTAGTACCCTTGTGGCACACAGTTGTAATCTGTCACAGTTTCATATATATTGTCTCCCTCCTCCTCAGGAGGCAGATTTCAGGAATTTTGAGAGTAAGCCCTTAATCTCATTTACCTATTTAGTGCTGTTTCTGTAATGTTTAGGATTCACACAAATTCCATTTTTTTCTGTCTTCTTTTCCCTTCATTATTGCAAGTGTTTTAGTATTATTGTACTGAACTCTGGGACCTCTTATAAGCATGTATTAATTTGAAGATTAATTGCGTGGCGCAAGCAAGAGGTGTTTTTCTTTTAAATTGCTGCAGTTTGTATGCAGCTACTGTAAAAATCGCCACCGCAGGAAACTTGAATTATTATTATTATTATTATTATTATTATTATTATTAATGATTACAAGTTGGTCTTTAGTTTACAGTGACATAGTCAGGTGTTAAGCATTGAAAAAAGCTTCTAACACTTTTTAAGTCTGTGTGAAACATAAATTACTACGAATAGGATGTACAAAATTCAGTATCCTGTAAATTTTCTGCTAAAGAACAGTGATAATGTTTATTAATATGGTATGCTATTTTTGTTAGGAAATTACTGTAATCACTGTCACCTTTTGCAGTTTTGATAATCTGATTTATTTTTCTCATTAATTGCTGCTTTTACTCATTTTCCCTTTTTCATTTTTTTTAGAGTGGCAATGAGTGAGTCCGTTTTGATGTACACTTTACCAAATGGCACTCATGTGTTGATTCGCAACAATTCACTGGAAGGCAAAGATATTGATAATGTTCCAGTGATGGTTGTGGAAGATGGTGAGTTTTATTAAGCTTTTTCAACAATTTATTGTCTACAACATGAAAGTGTTAACCCTCAGTTAATTACAAATTATGTGAATGCTGCACCCCTTTCCTTGTACCTAACTTTTTGTCTAGCCTCCCAACACTTCACGTTTCTCAGAATTTTAAGAAAAGTTGAAAATCTCAACAGCAACACAAGGTCACAACCAACCTGAAATTGAAAGATTGCAACTTTATGATATGCTCCTGCCCGCCCCCTACTTTTTATGCGCTGAAGTATCAAATTGAATGACATTGCCAAAAATATCATTATCTAACGTTAAAATAACTGATTATAACTTATAATCTTATTCCCAGAGAACAAATGATGTATCCCAACTTCATATGCTTTCATTAATGTAAGGTGTGAATTTATGGCACTGAAGACAATGTGGCTGTGTCACTACCTGTGTGTATTGTTAACAGAAATTAATGTTTTTCATTGTTTTAATTTGCAGCAGATCTACAGTAGTCAGAAAAGCTAAATACAATGACATGATTACAATTTTGAAATACATACTACACATGTATAAAGGTAGTATGTGTTTTGTCATCATTTTGTTCATGGGCGTGTTGTTATTGATGAAGAATGTTAAAATTGCTAATGGGGCTAGACTAGTTATTTTAACATGTAAACAGCACAAAACCAGAGAACTTGGTATCTGATTCAAGGTTTTGGAAGATTAACTTAAATAATCATGTTTAACAGACCCTAAAAATGAAATGATAGCATTAACAGTTTCTCGAATTTTAGGAATAAACATGGTCCATTTTTATCAAAATGAATTGTGGTTCAGATCTGCATATACTACTCTCAGCACCTCAATTGTTTTTGTTAATGGTATTTATTTTTGAATTGGAAAATACTTTAACTCTGCTAATCCATGGGAGCATATTTTTTGTATTGCATGTTAGAAGTTTTCAAAATTCAGAAACAAGAACACAAATACAATAAGACAAAGCAGTTTGTATACCAAACAGTGTTTTCAGGCAATACAGAGGGAACAACTTACTACCACAATGTGATGTATTTGAAAACACAGCAGTTTATGTGATCGGAGTAATTTGAAATTAACTGGGTGTTAGCACTTCCTTGCACTGAATCATTCAGTTGTTGGAACTGTAACATTTATTTATAACATATTTTTTTAAAATATATCATATGTGTGCAAATTTTAATAAAATTGGCTAATTTTAGTTATTTGTGGCACAGGATTAGCTACAGATGAAGGTGAAAACAGTGTTATATTACCAAACATGCATATAGTCAACACTGTAACAGTAGAAGCACCATTAGAGCCTGTACAGTTGGTTGAAACTCAACTTCCAGAAGAAAGCAGACAACAGGACTCCCTCCTGTCAGAGGTATATACTTTTTAAAGTATGTTTTAAATGTTCATGTTGTGTATAAAGTTAAGCACATTCCCAACATCACACTGTGTATTGGCAATAAGCTGATGTGTAATTCTATATAGCATTCTGTATGAACGTCATGTAGATATAAACCTGGTCTTTTTTCTCTTCAAATGTCTTGGCCAAATGAAAGTACTAAAACAATATGTTATTTTTCTATTCAGTTTTCTGGAGGAGGGGAGTATTTTTGGCAATAAAAATGACTGTTCTTCATTCCCTCACAAAATAGAATGGTTAACGAACAGCGGGTTGCATGTGTACTGCTGAACCTTTCTGCCATTGTTATCAACCTATTATTTTTCAAGAAACTTGTGTTCAACAGCAAAATATTTATAGGAGAAGGCATTATATCACAGACATATTCCAGTTGACATGTGAGTTCTTGCCATCACTGAAGAGCCCCCTTCCATCTCTGCATTCTGTACGCAACCTCTTGTATTGCAGGTTGTAGTTGTGGACCCATGTTTCATCATAGATGGCAGTTAATTAGAAAAATACCTTGCCTTCCGCAGAAGTTTCAGTAGCTGTTGATATGTCTTTCTGGATATTTTTCTGTACATAGTGCTTGAAACACATCAGATTTTGTTGCATCTAAGATGTGAATCAGTACCATGCATGTGTCAAGCTGTGGATCTCCGTTATTGTTTAGTTCCAGTATTTTTTAAGCACAGCCATTTTCTGGCTTATTGCAGGCTTAATGCTACACATTTGTAAATAATGTAGCAAAATTAAACCAACATACCAACTAAAGGGCTGAGAGTTGTCACTTTCAAAGGGTTTCTGTCATAATTGCAATTACTCACCTATTGGATGGCTACACAGTCACATTTCATACTTACACTCCCATCTAAATAGCAGGAAGTGCTCAGTCATACTGCATGAGAGATTTCACTCTGATGATTATTATTAGCTACAACAGTACAACTGTGTTGTGACATAGAACCACAGCAAAAATGCAGCACAAGACAGTGCAAATCCTGCTAAGGCTGATACTGTGCAGGACACAGATGTAAATACTCTGAATAGAAATGAGGTCTCAAAAACAGTCAGCTGACATCTCCTTCTGCAACACTTGCGACAAAGTATGGTATTAATGACTTTTTTTCTCCTACAATGTCTTTTACACTATCAAGACTTGTTTTTTGATGAGTAATGTCCCTAAACTGTTTATTGAGACTGGTCAAAATCTCAGTTGGTTGCAGAATTATGACTGTCGTTACCTCTCCTATATGTGGCATTTGAGTAATGTATGTATTCTAACCTACATACCATTCTCCGTTAGTTCAACACTCAGAAATGCTGGTTTCTATTTGAATGTCACATGTGTAATTTAAAGAGCAATAGTAATGCATTTCATAACTCAGCCCACAGAACTTGAAGGACTGGATGACTTCGCAGAAGTTGTGACCTGGTACAAGTGCCGAAAATGTTCTTTCGTTGCTGCGCAGTTACCAAGTTTGGTGGAGCACCTAAAATCACACAATATAGATGTGAGTAAAATATTTATTGATGTGAATATAGATTATGTAGCTATCTTTAATAATATCTGAAAATGCTTGTACACAATGTTGTGAATGATTTCAGTTTCTTATCAACAGATGAAAACAAGTGCTTCCTTTCATGTTAATTAAGAAAGCACCACCTTCTAATACATGGATTCAGCATATGTTTCTGGCTATCATAATTTGGAAAGATAAGTGTACATAGCCAACATGACGCTTTTCTCATTTGTAATGCACTGTTTATTTGTGTAAGATAAGTGTATACAATCTACAGGCCAGATGCTGCCTATGGCAAAACATCAATCCTTTATATTGGCTGTGTTAGAATGACAGCAGCCTGTCACATTTATTTCAGATACTTAATTTATTCCACATATTTGTGAGCAGTGATGATAAGATCCCTATCTAGTCATACTGATGTTAGAGTTCCATGGTTTCCTAAGTCAGCTATGGTGGATGCTGAAGTGATTCTTTTTGGAAAAGATGTAGCCAATTTTCTTCCCCATCTGTGTCATATCTAAACAATAAGAAGTTCTGTCTGCTTTTCACTTAGAAATCTGTCTCATTGTGTTGATCTTGATTTAGGAAGAACTGTGAAATTCACTTGTACAATACTAGAAGTAAAAATAATTTCCATTAAGACTATGCATCAGTGTAATGTCTACAGGCTGCCTGTAGACATCATACAGAAAATTGGATATCTCCAGCTATTCAGAGACAAAGTAAAAGAGAGTGACTCATTAGCTTTGCTTTCTAAAATTCATTAGAATATCTGGAAACGGAGGAGTGTATGCGCCCCTTGGTATCTTGCATCAGAGATCAGGTACCTGTCATCTCACCATAATTGCTACCCAACATCTAACTGCTGTGCCCATCCATAAAACAATAACACTTACAGACTCCTCTGTCGCTATTGTCTGCCTGTGGAACAAGCTACCCTGTGACAATTGTTGTTCCACTTTTCACCAGTGAATACAACTTGGTTAATTTCTGCTATAGCTATTACTGTTTCTACTGCTATTTGTGAGTCTAGGGACCAATGACCTCAGCAGTTTGGTCCCTTAGGAATTCACACACATTTTTGTTTCTACTGCTTATGTCATATTTGTTTCAATTGTTTGATCCCATATTCACTGCAAGACCTCTTAAAACGTGTGTTTTAATGTATGAAATGCAAAATATGTAGTGAGAAGGCAGTTAAAATTGTTATTCCTAATCAGAGTTTATCATTAACAATCCATACCCTTAAATTCATCCTATGATTCGATTAGAACAAAGATGTAAAGTCCAGAGGAAGGAACTCACACCCATTTATAATTAATTAGGAATGTTAATACAAAATTTTCCAATACGATAAAGCAAATGTAAAATTGGACAGGTATTCTAGCTGCCTAAAATTGTCTGACTTGCTGAGGTCAAGGTTGGGGTTGCAGATTTAGCACTGAGACAAACCCTATTTGTGGTGAATACCGGAGGGGTGAGGTTCAGGGAGAAAGAGAGAACCTCCTGTGAAGAGCCACAAAGGTTTTAACAATGTCCTTGTTTGCATAGGAATTGTGTAGAAATTCCACCATTGGAGGGGGGGGGGGGGGGAGGAGTGGGAGAGAGAGTGTAGTTGGGAGGGGGTGGGACTGCCAGTCCAGCAGAACTGAAAGACACAGGGCAGGCAGGCCTACGTGTAACTACATTACAGTACAGAACTGGCTCCCGTAATGTGTGATGCCACATTTGTTCTTTCAGCAGTGTGTGCTCTGTAATGGCATCCATTACAATGTTATTTGAATGGGTTATGCTGTCACCGAAGAATGTGGCCACTGCTCCAACTCAAACTTGGCTGCATAGCAAACTTTTCTAACCCACCTAGCATAATGCATGAGAAAATATATGATAGTAAGAGGAAATGGAACTGACTGACTTGTGGACTATAGCTTGATATTACAGAGATAAGAAAGGCGCACTATGTAAGGGTGTTTTGTTTCAGCAAGGGTTTAAAAGGGCATGAGCACTCATTCGACTCACAGCAGTTGGTCAAAAACCGAAACATTGCACACTTACTTAGGATTCATGTTTTACACTTAGAACTAAAACTAGGAATCCAAGAAAACAAATATGTTGATATATTGTTTTTTAGAGGTTATGTATTGTGGCAGGTGACAGAATAGTTCTCTTTGCCTTGGAATAATGATATTTCCAGTTCGGTAAGTAGCTTTTCCATAGTTCAAGGGCAGAATTTGTGGGTACTGAGGTGAGACAA
The DNA here is from genome assembly GCF_021461395.2 of Schistocerca americana. Classification (NCBI taxonomy): domain Eukaryota; kingdom Metazoa; phylum Arthropoda; class Insecta; order Orthoptera; family Acrididae; genus Schistocerca; species Schistocerca americana. The sequence goes on along the minus strand of NC_060121.1, from coordinate 524,475,186 downwards.
GAAACAGCTGCAGCTGGAGTGCTGTGTGTCACCAGAGCCCGTATTTGGTTGTTATCACGTTCCAGTGAAAGACAACAAGTGCTGACTGGTGCTGGTCTGTAATGCCCTTGCCCTCTATCCATGTATGCTAAAGAGTTCCCAATGCGTTACAGGTATTTAAAATGCAAAGGCCGACATGTTGCCAGCTGTAAAGTGAAGTTTAGTGACACAGTAGTTGTGTCGTGGTGTTGCTGTCAACATGGTGCAATGCTAACGATCCCAGAACAAACAGCAGACCATCGTGGCAATGGATGGATCCCATGGGCAGGCAGCAAACACCAGCTGTGTGAAGCTGGGTGGCAGGTGGACTGTAAGGTCAGGCAGTTAGAGCAGCATGTCACTGTGCGCACCTGTTATTGGCTTGCGGGCAGATGGCGTAGGCAGCAACTGAATGTGCCTGCCCAGTGGTGTGGTGACTAACAGTGATTGGAGCAGGCACCAGCATGTGATGCAGGACTTTGGCTACCGACCCCATCTAACTTTCGACTCTAGTTCATGGCAAAGCTTGCCATGAAAATTACATTCTCCGGGCATCCAAAGGGAGTGTTCTTAAAAATAAAAGAGGGATTTAAAATCAAATTTCTGTATTCTGACTTTATGGGATACAGAATATGTTCCCAGAGCAAAATGATAGAACCACAAGCCAGTTAAGTTGGTGATCATAAGATGTAATTTTGTGTCTGACCGAAGTCTGAAAGCAATCAGGAGAGAGAGGAGAGGCCAAAACCAGAGAGAGTGTTCTTACTTGATCCAATGCTCTGGCAAGCCATGCAGCCAACATGTGAGTGACCTCTTTCTAATGCTCATCATTAGTCATTCAAGCACAAGGAGCAAACAGCTTCTGCATAGATAATGATTCTACTTGGCAAGTAGGCCAAAATATTGGGTACTTGAATACTGGAGGGAAAAATTTAAGTAGAAAATAATTTTGAATTAGCAGTAAAAATTCACACCTCCAATTGGTCAGTCGACTTCCACAGAGGAATGCCTGATTTTATGTAAGAATTAGTCAAGTTTAATTAAAACTTAATACAAAGTAATAGATAAAAACAGCATCGGAGTAATGTAAGAGGAGCAATGTTTCCTCCTATAATTGACTGCTTTTTCCTAAAATATATGTACTTCTATAAAGTAATCTACAAGAAATTCATATAATTGTCTTCATGAGTGGATTAGATCTAGTCATAATTTGTTGTTAGTGTGTTTTACAGAAGTTGCTAGCAGTGACTGCCCTTGCCTGTTAACTTGACTCATTCCATATCCCTGAAAGTCCTCCTTCACAATGGAATTTGTGGATGAACAAAACACGTTTTAGGACTATTCTGTTTATTATATTTCAGACAAAACGCAAATCCAGTTCAGCCCAACATTCATTAAAGGGTGAAAATTCTGAAGAATTGGCTTCTACAGCAGAAAGACCTAAGGATCATTCTACTACTAGTGGAAATGGTATGATATTGGTTTAAAGGAAAGTTTGCATAGTCATTTATACTAATAATAAAACTGTAAAACCATCATGTCTGTCCGAACATCCTAATCTCCAAAACTGCTAGATGAAATTTCATGGGTTTTTCACAGGTAATTTGAGCCTAGTTTGGGGCAACATACAAACTTTATTTCAACAAACTAAGATCAGGGAAAAAAATCATGATTTAAAGTTTTATATTAAAATGTCATGTCTGTCTGTTTGTATACGTTAATCTCCAAAACTATTAGACGAATTTTCATGGGGTTTCCACCAGTAACTTGAGCATAGCTTGCGGTAACATATAGGCTTTGTTTCATCAGAATTAGAACATAGAAAAGAATTATATCAATACCAGAGAAGGAAAGTTCCTACTCACCATATAGCGAAGATGCTGAGTCCCGATAGGCACATCAAAAAGATTCACACAATTGTAGCTTTTGGCCATTCAGCTCTCAGAGACTGCAGACGTGTGTGCAAGTTACGTTTGCGCGCGTGTGTGTGTGTGTGTGTGTGTGTGTGTGTGTGTGTGTGTGTGTACTGCTGACAAAGGCCTTTATGGCCGAAAGCTACAGTTGTGTGAATCTTTTTGTTGTGCCCAATCGTGACTCAGCATCTCCGCTATATGGTGAGTGGCAACTTTCCTTCTCTGGCATTGTTACATTCCATTCTGGATTTTCCTCTGTAAAGAATGATATCATTATTTAAAGTTTTATCTCAAATTGTCTGTTCAGCTTAGTGATTAGAATGTTTAATCATCATGACATAGTGCACCAAACAACCAGTAGATGGTGCTGTTAGCTTTTTTAACCCAATGATAGATGTATTTTCGGAATTTACAGCAGTGGCAGAATTTAGTGCCACTGTCTTCATCTTTATGAGTACAAACTAACAGCAAATTTACTTCATTGTGATATAGATTTACTGATTTTGCTTTGTGTGTTAGAAACTTGATGGCATTGCTTTACTTCTTTTGATAGGTTTTTTAGTAACACGATTCACGTTTCCGTCGCACTTCACCTAGTGTAGACCGGGAACTGTCTGCTAGACCTGCCCGATGTGAACTGACTGGGCCCGGCCCGATGCTGCCGGAGTTGTTGTTGTCATTGTTGTTGTTGTTGTTATGCCGGCAGAGGTCGCGTCCGAATTCTCGCGTGCCCTCTGGTGGACGGGACTCTACTTGCAGCAACTGCCGTCCGTGACACGCCGTGCCAATGTGCGCCTCCCGCGATCTTTCTGGTGGCTACAGCACTCCTCCTCCTTCGGGGGGTGCAGCCACTGTGATCCACTGCATCGGAAGGTGGAGCGTCGGGCCGGAGCGATGACCTCCACATCCATTGGAGGCCGGAGTCGAGGGGATCTGCCAACCCTCAAGCCGGAACCATCGAATACGGTTGGAAGTGACCCACACGAAGAGGCCCCCGTCGTCCCACAACCGGAGCCCGGGACAGAATGGGCGACAAGCTGTCGAACGCCGGATCCTGTTCCACCTCGGGAGGGTCAAGACCCAGTGGCGGGGACGAAGGGGAAGGGACGACCCCAGGTGAACCAGCCTCCTGAGAAACCGGGCCTGCTAGGGGGGCCGGCTCTCACTGTGGCATCCCGAACGATGGTGATGCCAGTGCTGGAGCTACTGGAGGCTGCCAAGGCTGAGAACCATCACAGTGCGGCAGAGTCACAGCGGGGAGAGGAGGTAACATCCCCTGTGAAACCAACACAGGTGCCGGCAATGGGGAAGCCGGTGTCCGAGAGGTCGGAGGGTGGGTGCCCGAACGTGGACGTAGCTGATTTTGGTGACGACGTACCACCCGGTCCCCCGCCTGCAAGGTATAGAGCCGGCGGCCATGTCGGCGCAGGACCACTGCCGGTATCCAACGTGGATTGCGACCAAACCCACGGGCCCAGACTGACGTACCCAGTGGAAAGCCAGGCACTCCGTTTTGTGAAGACTGGCGAGGACCAAGCCGGAGGAGGTGCAGCAGAGTCCGAGGTTAACGCCCATGGAGGAGCTCTGCGGGGATGTGTTCTCCCATTGGTGTGGTCCGGTATGCCGTCAAGAAAAATGTCAATGCTTCCTCCACAGGAAATTCGTGCACATACTTTTTCATCTGCGTCTTAAATGTGCGCACCATGCGCTCGGCTTCCCCATTCGATTGTGGATGGAAGGGGGGAGAGCAAACGTGCCGAATACCGAAGCGCCTACAAAAATCCTGGAAGGTCTGCGAAATAAACTGCGGTCCATTGTCCGAGACCAGGGTGATTGGCAGACCTTCCACAGAAAAGATTTTTGAGAGTGCCTGGATTGCAACTTCTGAAGTGGTTGAGGAGCAGCGAACCACATATGGGAATCAGGAATAAGCATCAGTGACAATGAGCCAAAAGCCATTGAGAAACAGGCCCGCAAAATCGATGTGAACACGTTCCCATGCTTGGGTTGCCGGCGACCATGAAGAGAACGCTGCCCTGGGAGATGCTTCTTGGCTCGCACACTGGGAACAGGCGGCCACCAAGTGCTCAATTTCTCTGTCAATACCGGGCCAGTACACATGTCTGCGAGCCAAGGTTTTAGTACGGGAAACACCCCAGTGCCCCGCATGTAATAACGTGATGACCTCCCTTCGTAAACCTGCAGGAACAACCACGCGAGGAGGTGTATCATCGGTAGCCAGAAGGAGAACTCCTTCCAAGACCGAGAGGCGGTCTCGTAGAAGAAAATAATTACGAAGAGGGTCCGAGGCCCGGCCCGGAGGGCGGGAAGACCACCCCTGCTGAATGAGGCGAACTACTTGCCGGAGAACCGGGTCAGCCGCCGTTTCCCTGGCGACTCGAGAACTATCAACTGCTTGGCGGGACGCCACATCCAAATGAAAACACATAATCTCCTCTCGATCGAACGTAGGATCCGGGCCCACCGGAAGACGGGAAAGAGCGTCGGCGTTGGCATGCTGTCCTGTAGGGCGAAAATGAATGTCATAATGGTACTTAGAGAGGAACAAGGCCCAGCACTGTAGTCTGTGGGCCGCCCTATCCGGAATCTGAGAGGCGGGGCCAAATAACGATATTAACGGCTTATGGTCAGTGATTAACTGAAACTTCGTGCCATACAAGAAAGGGTGAAACTTGGTAACAGCGTAAACAATGGCCAAAGCCTCCTTTTCCACCTGGGAGTAATGGGCCTGCGTGGGACTAAGCGTTTTAGACGCAAACGCCAGTGGTTGCTCAGAACCCCATACTGCGAAGCGTCTGTAGCCAGGACCAACGGCTTATGTGGATCAAAAGTAGCCAAACAAGGGGCTGATGTGAGGAGGCCCTTCAACGAGGTGAACGCTCGCTCGCATGCAGGCGACCAATCAAAAGGAACACCCTTGTGCAGAAGGCAGTACAGGGGGTGGGCTATAGTGGAAGCCCTGGGAATGAACCGGTGGTAATAGGCTATCTTGCCTAAAAAAGCTTGTAACTCTTTCAGCGAAGCGGGCCAAGGAAGGTTGACGATACCTTGGACCAAACTTCCTAGTGGCTGGGTGCCGTGCCGAGATATGGTGTAGCCCACATACTCCATGGACGGTTGGAAGAAGGTTGACTTATGCAGGTTGCAACGCAAGCCCACAGACCTGAATTTGAGAAAGAGGCTGCGAAGGTTGTGCAAGTGTTCCTTCGTGCTTCGGCCTGTGACAATTATGTCATCCAGGTAATTAATACAATGAGGGATTGTCGACGTGACATGCTCAAGATAATGCTGGAATATCGCCGGGGCACTGGATATTCCAAAGGCCAACTGCTGGTATTGGTAAAGGCCAAACGGAATGTTGACGACCGCCAGCCATTTGGAGTCCTCATCAAGTGGTATCTGATGATAAGCCTCCGACAGATCGATTTTCGAAAAATATTGGCCTCCCGCCACAGCGGAGAACAATTCATCAGCACAAGGCAAAGGATAGGTGTCCACCACCAATTGTGAATTAATGGTGGCCTTGAAATCGCCACAAAGACATAATTTTCCCGAGGGCTTCCTTACAATAACGAGGGGCGAAGCCCACTCACTGGAAGAAATGGGAAGAACGACCCCTAGGGCTGTCAGCCAGTCTAGCTCTTCCTTGACTTGAGGGAGGAGAGCCAAGGGGATCTGCCTCGCGCGTAGAAAACGCGGGCGAGCCGACGCCTTCAATGTTAAGTGAGCTTCAAAATCTGAAACACGCCCCAGGCCCTCCTCAAAAATATCTGGAAAGTCTGAGATCAAAGATTCCAATGATTGATAGGGAACGTCTTCGGAGACCAACTGTAGGGTGTCAGTGATAGAAAAACCGAAAGCTTGAAAGGCATCCAGGCCAAAAAGGTTAGCGGAGCTCGCAGCACTGACAACAGTAAAAGTAATAGGCTGAGTGACTGATTTGTAAGTCACGTCGGTAGTGAATTGACCCAACAGGGGAATGAACTGTTTACCATAACCGCGTAGACGCCGGTAAACAAATTTTCATGCAAACTTTGCGCCTCCTTTTTTAGAGCTCTGAGTGGACAGCTGTATTCTGGTGCAGAGGATTTCTTGCAAGGCAAGAAGTGGCAATCTTACCAGATTCAAAATAATATTAAAGTCAGTGCTTATTAGCAATGTGTCTGACACATCATTTGTTAATCTGTATTATGAATAGGCCTCTCTAAAAATGTGGCCAGGCAACTAATGGTGGTGTTGCTGTTGTGGTCTTCATGCCAAAAGGTTGTTTGATGCAGCTGTTCACACTAGTCAGTTCTATGCAAGCCTCTTCATTTCTGCATAAGTATTACAACCTACATCCACTTGAAACTGCTTACTGTAGACAAGCCTTGGTGAATGTGCACACATTCTTTCATCCATTACTACAGTCTGATTTCTACAAAAGTTTTATATAACTTTTACTATCTGTGGTTTATCCTTCTTAATGTCAGAGTTTCAAAGAAAGTATTCTAATCAGTGTTGCCTTTCTTGATCCTCTCTCTAAGATAATTGATAGGGTCAGTATTGCCTCCTATGTATCTACAGTCCAGCAAAATCCAAACTGATCTCTTCTCCTTCAACAACTCTGTCTGTTCTTGATGTTAGTATTTTGCAACCAAGGCTAATTAAACTTGTGGTTGGGTAACATTCCCACCTCTCAGCACATGCCTTCTGAGGTACTTGGGTTATTACATTATTTTTGAAGTTGTAAGCTCCTTACTAATTTTTGGTATTATAGTTTGTTAATATTCAGACATTGAACTGATTGATGAGTAATGGGCTCTCATCCGTATATTGCATTATTAGCTGAGGCTTTGTGCTTTAACAAATGTCGTCATGGTTAGATTCCTTGTTTTAAATAATGTATTACCTGCCCTGGCTTCGCACAGGTAGCATGAAGACAACACCCATGCTCAGATGAGTAAGAAAACTTGGGCTGCCATTACCGAAAAGTGGTTCCAGGTTGATACACCTGCCATATTCTCCTTATTTGACCCCTTATAATTACCGCATTTGGAGCGATGGCGACTTCCCATCGCAATGGCGGGAACGTGTCATCATTCCAGTGCTAAAACGTGGGAAGAACCCACTAGATGTTGACAGCTATCATCCCATCAGCCTCACCAACTTTCTATGCAAGCTGCTTGAATGTGTGTTGACCCGGTCTTGGGACCTTCTGGCTCCGTCCCAGGGCAGTTTTCACCGAGGACACTCCACTATTGACAGCTTGGTGTACCTGGAGTCTGCCATTCGATCAGCTTTTTCCCAGCGACAACACCTCATTGCCATCTTTTTCGATCTCACAAAGGCCCATGATACTACTTGGCGACACCACATCCTCACTACTCTGCATGAGTGGGATCTCTGAGGCCCACTCCTTATTTTTATACAGAAATTTTTATCACACCCCACTTTCAGAGTTCGCATCGGTGCTTCCCATAGTGCACCCCATATACAAGAGAATGGGGCCCTGCAGGGATCTGTCCACTCTTTTTAATAACCTTCAGTGGTCTCGCATTAGCAGTAGGATCGTCAGTATCTCCGCTCAGTTACACTGCCAATTTTTGTATTTCGTTCTGCTCCTCGTCTACTGTTGCGGCTGAATGCCATCTGCAGGGAGCTATACGGAAGGTGCAATCGTGGACCCTCACACACAGCTTTCAGTTTTCTGCCACCAAAACTTCTGTGATGCACTTTTGTAATCGTCGTACCGTCCACCTCCATCCAGAACGTTACCTCAATGACCAACTACTAGGTGTAGTGGAGATTTACCGCTTTCTGGGACTGGCCTTCAACACCCGCTTAAGTTGGCTTCCCCATCTTCTTCAGCTTAAGGACAAGTGCTGGTGGCACTTTAATCTTATTCGATGCAAGACCCACACCGACTGGGACGCTGATCATCGTACACTGCTGCAGCTGTACCAAGCCCTCGTACAGTCCCGTATTGAGTACGGGAGCATGGTATATGGTTCAGCAGTCAGCAGCCCCCTCTACACTGAGTGTACTAGACCCCATCCACCACTGTGGAGTTTGCCTCACGACGGGTGCCTTCCGATCCAGCCCCATGAACAGCCTACTTGTGGAAGCTGGCGTTCCTCCATTGCGACTCCGGCGGCAGCAGTTGCTCACAAATTATACCGCCCACATACATAGTTTGCCTTGCCATCCAAATTGCAATCTTCTTTTCCCCAACACGGCGGTCCTTCTCCTGCAACGTCGGCTTGGAAATGGGCTTCCCTTCACCGTCCGTATCCGGTTACTTCTTCATGAGCTCAGTTCTTCCCCCTTACCACCTTTCCTGCAGGCCCACTTCCATACACCTTCATGGTCCTCAGCCACAGCTTCGGCTGGACCTATTGCAAGGCCCCAAAGGCTCATTTCCACCTGTGGCCCTCCATCGGCCTTTTATCTCTCTTCTTGGCCAGTTTGAGGGCTCAGAAATAATCTACACCATGGACCATTGGTTGACAGTCTTGTTGGCTACGCTTATGCTCACGTTGGCCATACTGAACAATGCTTCTTGCTGGATGGCTCCAGCATTTTCACTGCAGAGTTGGTTTCCACCCGTCGTGCTCTTAATCACATCCACTCCTGCTCTGGTGAGTCCTTTGTCATTTGTAGTGACTCCTTAAGCATCCTACAAGCTCTCAACCAGTGCTTTCCTAGGCATTCTTTGGTAATGTTAATCCATGAGTCTCTTTATGCCACCTGCACCAGTGGACGCTCAGTGACCTTCATTTGGACCACAGGCCATATCAGGATACCAGGCAATGAGCTTGCTGACAACCTGGCCAAACAGGCCACCAATAAACCATCTCTGCAGATTGGACTACTGGAGACCGATTTGCAAGCAGTCTTCTGCCACAAAGTTTTCACAATCTGGGATACGGAATGGCGCACTCTTAGTACACCAAATAAACTGCGTGCTATCAAGGAGACTACGAATGTGTGGCGGTCATCCATGCGAGCCATTCACGGGGAATCTGTTGTCCTTTGCCGGCTCTGCATTGGCAATACGTGGCTAACACATGGCTACCTTCTTCATCACGATGACCCACCTCGGCGTCACTGTGACTCCCTTCTGACTGTCGTGTACATCTTGCTTGACTGCCCAATTTTAGCTGCTCTGTGGTGGACTTTTAACCGTCCCAGCACCCTGCCTTCGGTGTTCTGTGACAATGCCTCAGCGGCAGATTTAGTTCTACGTTTTATTAGTGAAGGGGGTTTTTATCGTACCGTCTAAGGGTGGGTGTTTGGCCTTCTCTCTGGGGCTTCCGCCCTCCCTCCATTTTAAGTCTGTCACCCTTTCTTTTCATTTGTTTGTTTTTGTGTTCGTCTTTTCCCTACATGTGTTCATCTCCCCTTGTCCTTTTGGGGTGGACATTTTAATGTGTTGCAGAGTGGCTGGCTCATCCTCTTTTATTCTTGTGATCAGCCATCCCAGACCATCTGCTCTATGGTTTTAATACAATCTTGTGCTTTTCCTTATCGTGTATGTTTTCCCTGTTTTTGTTTGTCCCATTTGTTTTCTTTTTAGGTGTGGTTCTGCATTCATTTTCCCCCTTTCCCTTTTCCAAATGTACTTTGGGAGTTGTTTTACCCTGAGCCTTGTTTGCGTGTGAAACAAGGGACTGATGGCCCTGTAGTTTGGTCCCTTTATTCCTCAAAACAACCAATCTGATATGGACAGACGTGTCTAGCTGGCCCTCGGTGTGGATGAGATCAACATCAAGGAAAGTAGCATGGGATTCGAAATAGGACCTGGCGAAATTCTATTGGGAGAAGGTATTTAGAGAATTTTTGAAATGGATCCGTCATATAGAATAACCTTGTATTGTCAACATTTTATGTAGACTCTTTTGTGTTGCAATTTAACAAGAAGTTTTAATTTATTTTTAGTTGTGCTTTTTATTTTTCCCTTGCTTGTCTATTATTTACAGTGTGTACTTTATAGTGTAAGTTCTACTTATTTTTAATCATGTTATTTGTTATTTTAGTGCATTTTAAAAGCTTTTAATGTAACATGGTTGGTATCATTCATTTTTCTGAATTTTGGGAACTTTTTATATAAACTTTTTAACTTTGTAGTAGTGTACCATAAACATAAAATTTTACTGCAGTCCTTACAGAGAGCAAAAAATACTAAAAAAAAATATTTTTTTCTCACCCATTCTAGATTCAAGAACTGAAGCGAGTGAGTGCCTTATCTACCTCTGTGGACAGTGCACACATGCTTACAGCAGCCTTGATGAATGCAAACAACACATGATGCAGGTTTACTCACCATTAATCAAAATTTTGTATTTTTATTTAGCTGTATTGTCATTTACATAGCTGAACTTCAGCAGGAGCTTTCCCGTACATTTGTATTTTTCCAAGTATTGGAAATTATGACAATACTTGTGAGGATGCCTGGCTGAAATATTTGAGAAAGCCAGGCAACAAAGGCAACTGAAACTTAAGGATGATGCAGTTATAATGGCCAAAAAGCTTCAGCAAACCAGAAGCATCATGAAATTAAGTGTCTTCTTGTGTGCATTGTTGAGAAGATTAGTTTTGATGTTAAGAATGGAGGACTTTCCAGTCTTCATACACATGAGCAACAAAAGACCTCAATATATAGATACTTCACTGCCCATGGATTATCTACTACTATTGTTGTTGTTGTTGTTGTTGTTGTTGTGGTCTTCAGTCCTGAGACTGGTTTGATGCAGCTCTCCATGCTACTCTATCCTGTGCAAGCTTCTTCATCTCCCAGTACCTACTGCAACCTACATCCTTCTGAATCTGCTTAGTGTATTCATCTCTTGGTCTCCCCCCTATGATTTTTACCCTCCACGCTGCCCTCCAATACTAAACTGGTGATCCCTTGATGCCTCAGAACATGTCCTACCAACCGATCCCTTCTTCTGGTCAAGTTGTGCCACAAACTTCTCTTCTCCCCAATCCTATTCAATACTTCCTCATTAGTTATGTGATCTACCCATCTAATCTTCAGCATTCTTCTGTAGCACCACATTTCAAAAGCTTCTATTCTCTTCTTGTCCAAACTATTTACCGTCCATGTTTCACTTCCATACATGGCTACACTCCATACAAATACTTTCAGAAATAACTTCCTGACACTTAAATCTATACTCGATGTTAACAAATTTCTCTTCTTCAGAAATGCTTTCCTTGCCGTTGCCAGTCTACATTTTATATCCTCTCTACTTCGACCATCATCAGTTATTTTGCTCCCCAAATAGCAAAACTCCTTTACTACTTTAAGTGTCTCATTTCCTAATCTAATACCCTCAACATCACCCGACTTAATTCGACTACATTCCATTATCCTCGTTTTGTTTTTGTTGATGTTCATCTTATATCCTCCCTTCAAGACACCATCCATTCCGTTCAACTGCTCTTCCAAGTCCTTTGCTGTCTCGGACAGAATTACAATGTCATCGGCGAACCTCAAAGTTTTTATTTCTTCTCCATGGATTTTAATACCTACTCCGAATTTTTCTTTTGTTTCCTTTACTGCTTTCTCAATATACAGATTGAATAACATCGGGGAGAGGCTACAACCCTGTCTTACTTCCTTCCCAACCACTGCTTCCCTTTCATGTCCCTCGACTCTTATAACTGCCATCTGGTTTCTGTACAAATTGTAAATAGCCTTTCGATCCCTGTATTTTACCCCTGCCACCTTTAGAATTTGAAAGAGAGTATTCCAGTCAACATTGTCAAAAGCTTTCTCTAAGTCTACAAATGCTAGAAACGTAGGTTTGCCTTTCCTTAATCTTTCTTCTAAGATAAGTCGTAAGGTCAGTATTGCCTCACGTGTTCCAGTATTTCTACGGAATCCAAACTGATCTTCCCCTAGGTCGGCTTCTACCAGTTTTTCCATTCGTCTGTAAAGAATTCGTGTTAGTATTTTGCAGCTGTGGCTTACTAAACTGATTGTTCGGTAATTTTCACATCTGTCAACACCTGCTTTCTTTGGGATTGGAATTATTATATTCTTCTTGAAGTCTGAGGGTATTTCGCCTGTTTCATACATCTTGCTCACCAGATGGTAGAGTTTTGTCAGGACTGGCTCTCCCAAGGCCGTCAGTAGTTCCAATGGAATGTTGTCTACTCCGGGGGCCTTGTTTCGACTCAAGTCTTTCAGTGCTCTGTCAAACTCTTCACGCAATATCGTATCTCCCATTTCATCTTCATCTACATCCTCTTCCATTTCCATAATATTGTCCTCAAGTGCATCGCCCTTGTATAGACCCTCTACTACTGTTAACAAATGAATTAATATCCATTTGAAATTCTGTTTTAAGTGAAAAATGATGTCTTAATCACCTCTTATCTGCGACCAATTCCCTTTTTAATGAAGTACTTAAAAAAAGCAGAGAAGAATTAGTTGGACTCAAAATCGAAGCCAATAAACAGAAGCAAATTCTTAGTTCCTGGCGTGATTCCTGGTATTGAGATAACATTGTTTTCTTTTAACTAAGTGTACACTACAATTAACATTTTTGGAACACATTAAAATTGTGGTCTAGACTAAGTTCAGTGTTTTTAGGAACCATGTTCTGAATAGTCTCTCTCTCTCTCTCTCTCTCTCTCTCTCTCTCTCTCTCTCTCTCTCTCTCTCTCTCTCTCACACACACACACACACACACACACACACACACACACACACGGAAAGTGATGAGGAGAACAGAATCATCATTACACTGACTCATATTAACTCAGTGTGCTTTGAGTTGCAATAGCAAGAAAGTCATCCTGCTTCTTGTTCCCCTACAGTTCAGCATTTTAAATGAACAGTGCAATTGAAAATTGTGTTAAATGTGTAATCAATTCTGGAATGTGATTTTAGTGTTCGTTTGCTACAGATACTATCCTTGAGTTTAAGCCACATCTGGTGTACACTTACATAGTTGGGAAGGATTAGAGACTAACTCTTAGGAAGTTGTCAAATGGATTTTTATCTGCTTTTTTAAATAGATACATTTTGCATTTACTTTTGGTGGATTTGAATGTTGTGATAGTCAGTTTCACCAAAACTACCTTGTACTCACTAACGCCCTGTATCCATCAGGATGCTACCTATTTTGCTCAGGATTATTTGTTGATAATAGGTCAAGTATTTTTTTGCGATCATTTACTCTTTGAGTGGGCTCCTAGAATAATTGCTCAAAATAATTTTCAGAGAAAGGTAAAATTTCTGACAATGTTATATATCTGCCACCAGCTTTGAGCAATCTGTTTTTCCCAACATATCAAGAGTGGATTGAAATCAGCACCCACTATAATTGTATGAGTTGGGTACCAATTTGAGATGATACTCATGTTTTATTTGAACTATTCAGTAACTGAATCATCTGAGTAAGGGGGTCAGTAAAAGAAACCAGTTATTAATTTATTCCAGTTGTGAGTTATAACCTTTACACGTACTAACTTACAGGATAAGTCTACTTCAATTTCATTACAAGATAAGCTACTTCATCCGCCCTGATAGCTGAGTGCTCAGTGCAGCGGTCTGTCACGTCAAGGGACCCAGGTTCAATTCCCGGCTGGGTCGGAGGTTTTCTCTGCTCAGGGACTGGGTGTTGTGTTGTCCTCATTATCATTTCATCATCATCAGTGGAAGGCAACAGGAAACCACCACTGGAATCACTTCCGTAGACGCTCATGTGGTGGACCTCTCTGACGAGGCTTCCCCCATAACAAGACCTGCCGTAAGGCAGAACACGAAGTACGTACGTAAGCTACTTCTGACAGCAACAAACACACCACCTCCAACTGTATTTAATCTGTCCTTTCTGAACACCACTAGGGCCTTGGTAAAATTTTCAGCTGATCCCTGGGGCTTTAGCCAGCTTGTATCTGTAACAATTTGAGCTTCAGTGCTTTCTATTAGTGCTTGGAGACCTGTTTCTTTCCAAACACATCTACAACAATTAACAACTACAATATTGATGGTTCCTATGTTTTACCCTCTTCTCATTGTTCATTCTGCACTCTTTAAGACTGAAATCTTTTTTTGTTTTCCTGAGACCCTCTACCCTAAAATACTGTTCGATCTGTTCAATACAGCCCCTGCTACCCATGTAGGCCCTTCCTGTGTATAGTGGACATCTGACCTATTAAGCAAAACACGAAACTCCACCACTCTGTGAAATACTAAGTTTAGAAATCTGCAACCTACACATTCAGAGAACGTCTGAGCGTGTACCAAATGTCTGAAATTGTTGCTGTTGACAATGTTACAGATTGTGAACTCTGCCTTTGTCTCGCCCACTAAGACTGGAAGTCTTTACCACTTCAGCTAGCTGCCCAAAACGAGAAAATCTCTTCCAATCCAAAGCAACCACTTGCAGCCACCACCTGCAGTTGGCTGCTCAATGTGCTCTTCGTGGCATCTGGAACTACTTGTTCCAGATCTGGAATGGTATACACAAAGATTTCACAATGGATTTCTGCCCCTCCTTGGCAGCCATACCCCCAAGAGGTCCCATTACATGCCTGATATTGGAACTACCAACTACCAGTAATCCCACATCCTTTGTGGATGCCCAGATCTTGTGGGTCAAGAAGCTTTCTCTGGAACAGAGTGAGTGAGTGCACCTGGCTGAGGATCTTTGTCAGCCACAGATAGTGCCTGAAAGCTGTTTGTCAGATGAACTAGGGAGGCCCTTCAGTTGACCTCCCCTGGAAAGTCTTTCATTGCGTGCCACAACTTCCACTCGACCATGGGTGAGGGGCCATCTTCAATGCAAGCAGTAACCAGGGGCATCACTGTAGTGGACTGATCAGGGGCACAAGGGACGTGCTGGACATACCTTGCATCCCCACAGCCAGTCCCTACAGTGATGCTCATTGGCAACAGCTTCAAACTATGTGACTGAAACCAGCATGCTAAAAACTGCAGAAATTGCATTACACAGTTATAAAAGATGCAGACTTGTGACTACTAGATACACAAATATGCAAGAAATGTGAGAGTTCAGACTAAAATGCATGCAGTAAATAAAAGATAAGTCGCTTCTTGTTGTTAGAAGCTCATTTCAACTCACAAACGAAACACTGTGCTCAGATGTGCTGCTTACGACATTGGAGCTGCTGAGTTCTACGACTGTAATTGACTGCTCACACAAAAACAAATAACATCAGTGTAATGACATCAGCTGATGACTATTATCTTCAAATTACGTCTCAAATGTACCTCAATGAAAATGCAGCAGAACTGTGTGCTGCCTTTTTGAAACCAAATGAAAGGACTGTGTTGACCCAGACTGTGTGAAACCATCTTCACATGATCCATTTGGTCTCTTGGCATCCATTATGAACAATAGTATTGATCCCTCAGCACCATGGCATATGAGTTGGTGGGTAAGGAAATATCTGGAATGGGGCCTCAATTGACTGCATTGGACTATCTTTACTAACAAGTGCAGGATTTGTCTGACACCAGATGATCATAATAGAAAGATGTAGAGGGGCCAAATACCAAGTATGCAGCTCAGGCATGTGATTCAGTGGGTTCTGCAGGGAGTTGGGTCCATAATGCTTTGGACCGGTACAGGGTGCATATGACCTGGGACAACTGGGAGATCCGTGAAAAACCCGGGAATTTTTTCATCTGGGAGAAAACCGAGAAAAACCCGGGAATTTTATAGAATTCTGGGAATTTTTCATTGTTTTAGTTTGCAGTTAAATTTTTGTAATTTTAACTGGTAAGAATCAATACTCTAACAAAGGATATTACTGTATCCTGCTACTGCAGAATAATAGTACAACAATAAAACGTGACTGGTAAAAAAAAAGGAAAATAAAACATAAATTAAAAAGGGAATGTGCCATATACAGCAACAAAACACAGTGCTCATACAAGCATTTGCCAACAGCAAAGTGTGTAAAAGGCTTTAGAAAGACTATGCAATGCTTCATAACAACAAATTGCCTCTGATGAGCGTGACGTCACAATGGTTTACATTAGATTCATTTTAGCAGTTACGAGTGGACTCTTGCGCATGCGCAGTTGAGTGGCGTATGAGTGGTACCCTCTCCTATTTCTGGCTACATAAATGTGGCTGTTGGCTGTGTAAGCAGTCGCAGGAAGCAGCTAGATGCAACCGGTAAAAATATTACTGCTGCCCCAAAGCTGCCAGATTCAAGCATGTGCAGCGGGCCTGGATCTGTGAGGGAGAGGGGGCGCCAAGTTCATATTGTTGAGGAGAAAAAACCTTGTTTCACAAAGCGCCTAGCATCCAGCGCACATTGTTCTACCCATTACTCATATGATTTTGATGTGCATCCCTGTTGGTTTATGAACACACACTGTAAGTTGATTTCTGAATTAATCATAAGCCGCACGGTGTAACCATGTGGTCTGAGGCGACTTGTCATGGTTTACGCGGCTCCCTCTGTCGGAGGTTTGAATCCTCCCATAGTAAAAAATAAAAATAAAAAAAAAAAATCAATAATAAGTAAATTTTTGAATGTGTGCATAGTGTACGTGATATCTCTGTCAGGGGAATCCTCGCTGCATCTAGAAATAAAGTTTCCTGCAGACAAAAGAGGACTGGGCTATATAAGCTGAGCGGAGTAAAGCCGAACGAGTGAACGCCAATTTCTGTCTGATTATGTTGTTGTTTGGGTTTGCGAATGATCAACGTTGTTATAATTTCTAGGGAAATCCATAGATTCAGACAACCAGAGTGGAAATAAATGACTAACAGGAATAACAGGCAAGAAAGATTACGTATTATCTTCTCGGTGTATCCATGAAAATGAAATTTTGTCAGAAAATGTTTGGCCAGATCGCTACGCTAGTAAGGACGAGTTGTACAGTCCCCATCTAGCAGCCGCTTAAGTTCTATTCTGGAAGTAGTGCAGAAAATGGTTTGTACGAACATAACAACGCCTAACCAGATAACAATCAGGGATAACTAAACTGGTGATTCTGACAGGGTTAGTGAAGTTAACCGGTGAATAAGTTTTGACAAAGGCGGGGATAGTTCCAGAATTACTCATGACGAGATTGTTTGTTAGAACGAAGAAGGAGAAGAAATGTGGACATCACACAAATTAGGGAAGAATATGATGATTCCAAATTTATATAAAAATCTCATACTACTACTTTTCAATCTCATGCTTGAGAAATGGGAGTGTATGAATGAAATGTGAAACTGTTTTCTAACATAAAGCTTTTTGCTTGTATCAGGCGTAATAGGCATTTTATGTTGGTCTTCGTGAATTATATTCTGTCGTGTTATAAAAATGACCATTTGTGCCAAAACAGTCTCATTTATTTGGTGTGTGTTACAATTTCTGCAGTGTTAAAAAGACCTATTTTGTTTTGCCTAGAAGACAGTGACAAAATAGATGTAATCAGATCGAGAAACCACACCAGTCTTGGGTACTATTTGTATTAACAGCTTACGCAGTATTATACAATGTTATTTCAATTTTTCATGTAGCAAAACATTCGATGAACTTTGATGAGGTAACTGATTCTTTCACAGAAAGGAAAGCACGCCGTGTAAAGCTGTTGCAGGATTAGAGAAGAAACAATGCTAGGAGCTAAGGATTGAAGAAATGTGTACTGTATTCCTTGTCTCTTGTCTTTACTGGTTTTATGTATCCTATATTTAACTTTATTTCACCCAAAACAGAAAGTTATTAACTAACAGGCAATAAAGAGTGCAAATTTTCTGAAGAGTTCTTGTTCTCCCGACTACAAATAATCCCATCCAGTATTAATCGTGAGATTTTTTAAAAGAGGGGCAGGATGTCAAACAGGGCGACTGGTAGCAGGAGAGGCACCACAGGACATTTTAATTTCCACTGTTCTGAATATAGATTGATGGCATCCAATACAAAATATACACGTTTCAACTCCACAGAGCGAAATACAGCAATGTGCGATAGAAGAATGCTGTGTGAAGAGGGGTGTCACTGCACTCTGGAACACTTAAGACCAAATAACATATCTTACATTTCCTCGAACATGTGCACTTCAAAATGAACATATTTTTGAAAATTTGATTTTTTTTAAATTCAAGGGAGGGTGCTGGGCTGGGCGGGGGAGGGGGGGGGGGGTGTACTATCTTAGTGTTGCTCCAGTTCGGTAATATTGTAGATCCGAGGCTGATGCGCAGAGCAGTCTGAGTTATAGTTGGGATGTGTGTAGTCTCCACGTGACATTTAGTGATTTTGCTGTTTCCTCTTCGTTTACTGCTCTCACGTCAAATGAAAACAAAGTGGGTTTCTGTGGTGTGGAGCTATCAAGTGACTTAAAATACATTCACATAATTACAGAAGGCTAATATACATTATTAGTTTCAGATTTTATTTGATTTCCACTTTTCTGACAACCATGGATTAATCGCCTTGTAGAACAATGAAATTGTTTTTGTCGGTTTGCTAAAGAAATTTAGTTTTTATCAATCTTTTACACTGAGGCAGTCAATGTGTTTGAAACAAAGTGTTTAGTTCCACACTATTGGCTAATTTCATGTGCATGTTTTCATCTTCTTGCACGTATGGCATTGTGCCATAAGATGGAATCAAAAATGAGTTAATACTTTACTGGTACTCCAAGAAAATTTACATCCCAAAACCCACACCGAAAAGCTTAATATCAGGTCGAGGCCTACTTCATTGGGAATCTGGACATACGAATGTGCTCTTTAAGTATGCACTTTAAATGTGCCATTTTAATATGGTTCACGAAATTCTGATGCTCTTGGAATATCCTCTGATGTCTTTTTTTCTTTTATGACATAATGTAATATCTTTTAATGTTTTACACGTACGAACATACGGGCTTCCTGTCTCATAGCAGCTGCCAAAGCACGGTGGCGCCCGTTGTCTGGTGCTCTCTGACAACTACTGAAGCGCACCTATTTCTAACAGGTCACAGGAAAATATTGCGAATGGTGGTTTGAAAAGTGTTACTTTCGGAGTAAATTTTCTTTTACGCAAGTTGAACTATGTGCGAGAATGTACGACGGATTTCTTAAATCACAGTGCATTTGATGACTATCCATTTAGAAGTATTTCGAGCCCATAAGATCAGACATTCATGTCATTATTATGAACAAATTGATGTAGTACTATAGGAAGCTCTTTGTACTCTGTGGTAGCTAATTTATTTGTGAAAAACTTTGAGGACGAGTCACTGGACTCGGCTAAAAATTTTACTGGCACATTTGTGCAATATATCCTAAAGTGTAACATGCGCAAAAAATATCAACATTATATGTGAAAGCTTAGCTTCTCTTGCAGCTTATGAACCTTAGAGACATAATATTATATGTGAAAGCTCTGCTTTTCTTGTAGCAACACTATGCATATTAATTGAAAACATTAACTTTTCCTGTTTGTGTATCCGCGCTACTTAACAGTGATGTTACTGTTAGTTAATTACATCACATGTCCTGTGGTCTGAATATCCGCTGTCATCGGCTGGTGGGCTATGACTGGCTTACAAAAGCGCATCACAATCTCGATTACAGTGGTTCGGAAATTAACATGCGGTGTTTGGTGGAATTCGAATTTATACTTTCATAATACAAAAATATGGAGTGAACATGTTGCTGCACATCAAAAATCTTTCGAAAAGGAGTTTTCTTCCCTGACTCGTTTTCTAAAGTGCTGGGAAATTCTACGCCCATGTATAAAAATATAACCATTCAAAGGACAAGTTTTACAGTTCTGAGGGAAAATATGCTGTCACTTAATAACACGGAAGAAGTGTGTTTTCATCCGGGAGAAAGTGTACTTTTAACCGGGAAATCCAGGAAAAATCCGGGAATTTTTTTTCCTTGTCCACATATACACCCTGTGGTATCATGGACTGATATTGGATGCCTCTAGATGTTTCAAGGGTAATCTGACAGCTGCGCAGTATCATGGAAAAAATAGGTTAATTGACCTACAATAAAATAACAAAGGTTTGTACAAAAGGCTGATTTATTATTATTATTATACACCTTCCACGGCTTGATTGGTGATGTTCCCCAACTGTTTGAAAATAAGTGCAAGTTTTTCTTTTTTGATATATTGTAAGATAAATTTAAAATGTTATGGTAAAAATTTGTTCCTGCCATGTTTTTAACAGAGATGTGTTTACTTTCTCCATGAAAGTCCATTTGGTTGACTGAGTTTAATCTGCTGTGTTTGCAGATCTCAGTCTGCCTTCTTAGTTTGAAAGTAAAGCTTTGCTCTGCTTTTAAAATTTCTTTAAATTTTTTCGTATCTAGAGATGGGGTGTCAATTAAATACTTGCATTTGCTATATCAGGTAGTATTTGACAGGAAATAGAATGTAGATGAAATGCTTGAAAAACTGCTAATTGCTGCAATCAGCGATTATTACTGTTAAAAATAAATCATTTACAGCAGCTGTATCAGTTTGTAAGCAGTCTTTCATATGCTATAAGTGTGTATGCATTCATTTATTATTGCAATTTAAAAAAAATTGTATGAACAGCTTCAATTTTTTTTCCTTTGTTGCAGGATCATGATTTGATTTTGCAAGAAGAAAATGAAACAGTTGCCCAAGAATCATCAGCAGATGAAGCTCCCGTTATGAAGGAAAAACAGGATGTAACTGTGATTCAACAGACTCAAACAAAGGAATTTTTGCTCAACATAAAGAAGAACCAGCCAGAATGTAAATTTGTGTATGTGGCTAAGTAGAAGTTTTTGAGTTTATTTATTTATTTGTTTATTCATACAGGGATCATCTGATAATGATATAAAATTTGAAATCATAATACAACGAAGGTAAATAACTTAGCTACACACACACACACACACACACACACACACACACACACACACACACAATAGAGTGTAACCTTGCTTTTACATTCCCGGAATTAATGTTTTCCTGCTCTTTACGGCATTTTTTTATTGTTCCCATCAAATTTCCTATGGCCACAACGTTAATTTGCACCCGACTTTGCATCAACATATTTATAATTTTTCCGCAGTTTACACATTACAAAAAGAATGTTCGTGGAGAAATAAATGACACTGGCATGATGTTGGCCATCCAATAATGTTTACAAATATTTCATGGTTAAGTTTCTTGACACCAGGGCACTCTACTCAATGGATTTGAACCAGTGAACATTTAAAAGTTGGAACAATTTGTGCCTTATCTCCCCCTGCGGCCAAGCTCCACTTGGTGTGGTGGTTGATGGTAGTAACTAGGTTCGTTCGAGTAAAGATATCATGACCAATCACAACCATTTCCAAACTGTCTCTATTGCGCAATTGCAGTTTTGTGATTGTTGCGATCATTGTAACATCTTTGTCGAAGCATACTTAGCGTGTTTTGGTGTTCCGCCACTTGTAGCACTAGCTGACACTGTCATTCACTTTGTTTTGCTCAGATGTTTTTAGTTTAAACACAGCACCGGTTACATAATTTTTTCACACTGAGCTAAATGTGTTTCGAGAATTTACTCTCATTGTCAAGTGCAGTATTTACGTATGTAGTTTTTGTGATGTTACACAAACAAACAATGTGAGTGATAGTTTTCGTGTGTGTGGTTGTCCACATAACTAAGAAGGCACAGCACCAGATAACCCAAAAAGACAACTACAGTGCAAGGGACACAGACTAACACATATTCAAAACACCACACAAAATACTTATCCTCATATTTGCCCTTGACAACAAGAAAAAATTCTTGGAACGTGTCATGCTAAGCATGGAAAAATACATAACTAGTGCAGTATTTCATTACTTAAATAATGAATGACAGCTGCAGGCTTTCAAAAACGTCGATTATGACATATGAAATTGAGTCAAAGGTTCCTACTTCCCAGACAGTTATCAGTTCTAGTTACATCAGCAGTTTTTATTAGATAATAAACTTTTATTTGATAATGAACAAGTCCCTGACAAGCCTTTTGATGCATGTTATGTTCATATATCATACATAAAGTGTGAAAATGCAAGGGAGTATCCTATATTAATTGCGCAAACAAAGTTGACACTTGGCGTGGTGATTGATGGGGACGACTGTAAATGGGAAATGCCTTTACGGTCACTCCGATCAGCTACAGTACTATGTGTCAACTTTGATTGTGCGTGCAGTATGTAACTTTTACAGCTTAAAACGTTATTTCCCACATTTTACATTTTCCCGCATTTTACACTATTTTTTTATGTCCCTTGAAAAGTGTAAAAGTGGGGTTGCACTGTATGTATGAGGATGTTTCTCAAAGGGTAGGACAGTTATACCAAGACTGCTAAAACTTTGCACTTGACATATGCATTTCTGGTCGGCAGTGTAGCATTATAACAAGTGAAGAATGAGTAGCGTGAGGTACTGGCATGCGGGACAAACCAATCCTGGCTCAGTAGTTGCTTCCAGTTCTGATGTCAGAGCTCCTGCGTTGCTGGCTTTGTTTTGTGTGTACATAAACAGCATGTGTTACAGTTGGTTTCTATTGTGTACTTGAGTTGTTCTGTGCTTTAGAAAATTCTGATAAGTGAAAAATGTCACACATCTCGCCTAGTGACAATCCTTTACGTCAAAGTGTGCTGCTAAACAATCAGTCACTAGAGTTACTATGGAGGACTTGTGAGTTTTACAGTCAGAAGAAAGAATACGTAAGTATTCATGCACAGCCATCAGTTCCCGCTGATGAAGTAATGGAACACATGTCGAAAGCTCTTGGACTTGTGCAAGAACAGTAGCAAGTGAGTGAGTGTTACTGCAAAACATGAGATATGTAGACATGAGGTGTAATGGTTCTGAGGCATCTTGATGTAATAATGTATTTTTAGCGACATCTGGAAAGAAGAAAAAGTATGCTCATGCTGTCACTGACTTAGATTCTTTCCACACTGATTCTATTCCCAGGCATATTTATGCTTACTACAGCAGAAAAGGATATCTTACCATAGCAAAATTGCTAGTGTCATTAAAAGAAAGTGAACTTTTCAGGGGTGGGAAATTGTCACAAAAAATTGTGCTGAAAAGTATGGGTTTCCATTACAAAATGCCAGACAGACACAAAGTCCTGTTAGAAAAGTCGCATGTTGTAACAGCTCGAAGCATATTCTTGCACAAAATTGTGGGCGAGGACATTCATTCCATAATATGGCTAGATGAAATGTGGTTTAACACTGGGGAAGCTGTTAGTAAGTGCTGGATGGATGACACTCCAAGTAGCACATATTTGTGGTCATCAGTTGATGGGAACAGGAACAAGATTAATTGTGGTCCATGCAGGTTCTTCCAGCGGTTTTGTTCCTCATGAATTTTTAGTTTTTCGGTCCAAAACGACAGGTGATTACCATGAAGATATGGGGACTACACATAATTTGTTGAGTGCTTCAGGAACCTTTTAAAACAGTTTTCTGCCCCTACAACAATTGTAAGAGACAATGCTCCATATCACTCAGTGATACTGAGTAAGGCACTACCCACAAATGACCGCAAAGAAGTTGTGGTGCAGTGGTTACAGGCACAAAATACTGCTGTAGTTATGACCACGATGAAACTTCGGCTATGTTTGCTTCATAAAGAAAATATATTACGATGCCTACATATTTAGTAGATGAAATCGCCATGGAGCTGCATCATACTGTAATAAGCTGCCACCATACAACTGCCATTTTGGTCCCAATGAGTTAGTATGGACTGGTGTAAAGACATACATAAGGAACAGTAATAAGTCCTTTACAATAACAGACCTCGAAAGCTGCTGTGTGAAGCTCTTGTGACTGTAGATGCAGCCTCGTGGAGGAAAAAGGTCAAGCATATTGAAAACTTTATTTGAGCAGCACAGACAGTGGAAGGTATCATTAGTGACTATGATCAACTTATGATTTGTCTTGGTGATAACAACAATCAAAAAATGGGACTTAACATCTGAGGTCATCAGTCCCCTAGAACTTAGAACTACTTAAACCTAACTCATCTGAGGTCATCAGTCACCTAGAACTTAGAACTACTTAAACCTAACTAACCTAAGGACATCACACACATCCATGCCCGAGGCAGGATTCGAACCTGTGACCATAGCGGTCGCCAGATTCCAGACTGAAGCGCCTAGAACCGCTCAGCCACAACGGCCAGTATAACAACAATCAAGATGGTTTTTTCATTAATTCCAACAAGAGTGATGATGGGGAGCTGTATGGAATTACCTACAGTGAGAAGTTACTATCTCAGTTATTATTTATTTTGTAAACTATGTACCACATTGTTTTTAAGATACCGGTCATCATCAAATGCTTTTTTTGTGTCTTTCTTTGCTCCTTATCAAAAGCGTGTGCTTTGTTGTCCTGATTTCAGTAGTATTATGCAGCTGTTTATTTGATGTCATTGTGGCAGCAACTGAAAAACAAATTTTATTGCTCAGTAGCTTATATTTACAAAGTGGAAAGGAACTCCTTGCAGTCTGCTATGTGTAAAGAGGCTTCTGTTGCAAAGTCGCTGTTGCAGTATAGGCAACCTAACTTGACATAACGCGAACTGTCAAGTGCACTGTTTTGCTGGCGCAGATATAGTCAGCTATGGTCTTCCTTAAGGAACCATTTGCTTAAAATGATTTAGAAAAAGCGTGGATGTGGTTTGTAGGCAGTCTCCCACATCCCACTAGGTGTATAGCGAGCTAGCTCTCGTGTTCCACCTCGCAAACATTTAGAACACTTTCTCACATTTTCACACAGAAATTACTCTATACAAAGACAGATTGAGTACACTGCTTCAGCCCGGAGGGGGAGGGGTGAATAGGAGACTGATCAGATTAGCTGTCTGGTCTCCAAAAAGTGTGGATGTGGTTTGTAGGCAGTCTCCCACATCCCACTCGCAATCAGAATATTATCAGGGTGTCCTGATTCAGGCTTCCGGTAGTTTTCTGCTTCCTAAATCCCTCCAAGTTGATAACAGGATGTTCTTTTTTCAACAAGGTAACATCAGCTTCCTTCTGCCCAACATGATGTGCTTCACTTTATTCACTGCTTCACAGCCCATTCCATCTGGATTCTTTGTGCCAGTTCCAACTTATCTGTATTGCACAGGTGGA
The DNA here is from genome assembly GCF_021461395.2 of Schistocerca americana. Taxonomy (NCBI): domain Eukaryota; kingdom Metazoa; phylum Arthropoda; class Insecta; order Orthoptera; family Acrididae; genus Schistocerca; species Schistocerca americana. Next base: position 524,450,165 of record NC_060121.1, on the reverse strand, counting down.
ACTCTTATCTACAACATACCCTTCCTTCCCATAACCACCCTTGTAGATAACTTTGTTAGTCCCTGCTTCCCACCTGCCTATCTTTTTTCCTACTTCCACTCCAATACTCCACATGTTGTCTATCTCACCAAAGCACGTACAAATCCTTTCCCCTTCTACTACTCTCTTCTCATTTCTCCCTCCCGCCTCCTCTCTCAGCACAGCCTCCTGACATTGCATCTAATACTCTTATCTACATCTACATATATACTCCGCTAGCCAACAAATAGTGTGTGGCGGAGGGCACTGTTCGCGCCAAAGTCATATCCCCTCCCCCTCCCCCTCACTGTTCTACTCACGAATAGCGCGAGGGAAAAATGACTGTTTGAACACCTCAATACGAGCCCTAATTTCCCTTACCTTTCAATGGTGATCATTGTGTGATATGAAAGTTGGTGGTATGCTCTACATCCTCGGCAAAGATCGGATTTTGGAATTTAGTGAGCAGCCGCTTCCATTTAGCGCGTCGTCTATCTGCAAGAGTGTCCCACTTCAAACTTTCTACGAGATTTGTAATAATCATGTGATGGCTAAATGTACCAGTCATGAATCTTGCTACTCTTCTTTGGACCTTCTCAATCTCTTGAATCAGACCCAACTGGTAAGGGTCCCATACAGACGAACAATACTCTAAGACTGGATGAACTAAAGTATTGTAAGCGATTTCCTTTGTTGAAGGCCTGCATCGCTTCAGGATTCTATCAATAAACCGCAATCTGGAGTTTGCCTTACCTGTTACTTGTGTAATCTGATCGTTCCATTTGAGATCATTTCGAATAGTCAACCCAGATACCTGACGGATATTACCGGTTCCAAAGAATGGGCATTTATTTTGTACTCGTACATTAATGGGGATTTTCGCTTTGTTATACACAGTAGGTTACACTTACTAATATTGAGAGATAACTGCCAGTCATTACACCATGCATTTATTTTCTGCAAATCCTCATTGATTTTTTCACAACTTTAGTGTGATACTACTTTCCTGTAGACTGCAGCATCATTGGCGAACAGTCTAATACCGCTGTCAATACTATCAACCAGATCGTTTATGTAAACCATAAAAAACAGCGGACCTATTGCACTGCCCTGGGGCACACCTGATGTTATGCTTGTTTTCTGTTGAAGTCTCCCCATTCAGGACGACATACTGCTCTATGTCTGTTGGAAAACTTTCTATCCAACTGCATAAGCCATCAGATAGACCCTAAGCATGCACTTTTTGGAGCAAGCGACAGTGCGGAGCTGAGTTGAATGTCTTTCAAAAGTTGAGGACTATGGCATCCAGCTGGGAGCCAATATCTGGAGCCTGTTGTATATCATGCACGAAGAGGGCCAGTTGTGTCTCGCATGACCGCTGTTTCCTAAAACCATTCTGGTTTCTGCAGATGAGCTTCTCGGATTCTAGAAAGGTCATCATATCTGAAGACAAAATATGTTCCATAATTCTACAACGAGTCGATGTTAGTGACACTGGTCGATAATTACGTGCATCCGATTTTCTACCCTTTTAATAGATTGCTATGACCTGGGCCTTCTTCCAGTTCCATGGAACTTTCCACTGTTCCAATGATCTCTGATAGATGATGGATAAGCATTGTGCTATATTTGTAGCTTAGTTAGCATAAAATCTTGCAGGGATACCGTCTGGGCCAGATTCCTTCCTGGCATCTAAGGATCTTAACTGTTTTACAATCCCAAGTACACTAAACACGGTGTCAGCCTTCCTTGTGTTTGTTTGATAATAGTCCCCATCAAGTCCCTGCACCCTCCACCAGGCGGCATTGGCATCTTCCCCCACGCATATTCTGCTATCCCCCCCCCCCCCCTCGCATCATGCTGCTCCTTACTCCCCCCCCCCCCCCCCACACACACACACACACACACACACACACACACACACACCATCCATCCCTGATTGCTGCTCCATCAGACACAGTCGGCGTCTAGCACCCTGAAATAGTGGCATCCATGTGCAAGTTGTGATCGTGTGAATGTGGGTGTATTCTGCTGCAGAAGGAGGACTTTGTTGCAAAGCTATAATATTTTAGCATTCGTTCCACTGTGCCTATCAGTGACTCAAACCCTCTTCTACATGGTGAGTAGCAATCTGTCCTTTCCATATTGTTGATATTCAGCACAAAACTGTTATTTAAGCCCAGTAAGTTAGAATATTTCATGCAGATGTAATATTAAGTACAGTGTTTTAAACAGAAAAAGTATGCTAATATTAATGTCACACACCAAGACTAAACTGTTATTGTTACATTTGGTAGGACTGCTTGTAAACCAATCTTAATCCTCATTTTGAAGTGGCCACTTAATTTCATTATGGTCAGTGTGGGTAGAAGTTGTTGATGTTTGTTAAATCAACTCTGAGTAATATGCAATTCTGTTGTTACATTTTTGGTAAAATTATTGTCTGCTTAAAACTAATACTGGTAAGTAAGTGTATCAATTAAAATAAATCAAATTTGCAAACAAGGAGCCCTGAAGCAAAGCAGCAATAAGGAAAAAGTTACCATTGTTACTGTGCTGTGTCGAGTCGCCTCTACACTATGGAGTAACAATCTAGGGAAACACTCTAGTGGCACTTTAAATTCAAAATAAGTGCCCTAGAATAATAAAAGGAAATAAAATAAGGCCTTCACAACACTTAACATACTTCTGCTGCTATGTGTTTATGTAAGAGAAATCATTTTATTTTTTGTAATAAATGTGACAGATAGTGACAAACATTTACAGAGGAATTGTGATGTCCATTACCATAACACCAAACCCAGAAAAGTCATGTGTACAGCCCATACAAATACCACCTGTTATAAGGGTCCAACCCACATATGACTGAAACTTTTCAATAAACTCACTGTGAAAATAAAAGCTATTCAGGATGTAGAGTCCAGTAAACAGTTCTTACAGCCAGATTTACAGTGTCCTTGTTTCTACTCAGTGATTGAATACATGGTTCTATAAATTACAATGTACAATATAACAAATTTATTTACATTGTATGTGTACGAGCTAAGTTTATATCATTCATTTAGTTCTGGTAGTTTATGTTATATACTATTTTATATGTGCTTAAAAATTAATATGCACATCTCCTCCAATATTTGTAATACACCATATTTTCATAGATTAAAGGGACCAATAAATAAAATCCTGACTAGAAAATCTCCTGATGCATGGTCAGCCAGTGTCTTATGTCCAGGACAAACAGTTTCGTAAAGAAAGCACAACATGATGATGACCCTTGCAATACACTAGTAATATGGCAGTCATGTAGAATCTGGACTTGTATTTGGGAGGAGCTAACAAGTATCAATTATTAGAAAAGACAGTTACTTAAAGTATTGTTCCATTTTTGTCTTCAAACTTAATTTCACCCCATATGCTGATGAAACACAAAATGAATTTCGAAACTGTGACTTTGTCTTTGTTCTCCATCAAATGTTGTGTCAGCGTTAGATCTTTTTTTTTTTATTTTAATTCAATACATTGCTCAAGTTGAAAGTGCGTAAAATATTTTGTTCAAATCAAGGACACACATTTCTACATCAAGTAAATTACTTTTATTTACCAGAAAAAAAAATGGATGATAGTTTTGAGTTAACTCCTGTCATTTCAGAAGAAAATCAAATAAGATGAGAATCAATGTGAAATATCAGTCACTTATTCCCACTATCAATTAGTTTCTAAAAGTACTGTAGATTTTCAGTATATCAGTTGGCATGTAGAAGGTATAAATTCATTTTACTAGAAATAACATTCTGCTCCTAAAGAAAATTATGACATACCTGTTGCCTATAATCGTACACATTTTGTTTGAGCACACCATGCTTCACAAATTATTGTATCTGTCTTGACATAAACATCAATACACCCAATACGGGATGAAGAACAAGATGATTGTTGCCTTATTTGACTAAACTGCAAGAACATGTGTGATTTGATCTTGCAAAATTGTACAAGGAAGAAATGACTTTCTTCACAGAACACTTTTCACAAATATATTTTGGAAACAAAATTTAGAAGTTGCATGTATTTACTGTACCCACATTATATGCAAAATCTTTTTTATGGAGCCTTTTAAATAACCACGAAGAAGTTCTTCCATCATTATCACTAAGCAGTAACATCATATTACTATCATGATGCATTGTGAAGGCAGTCACATACTAAGTTTAGTGGATACTCCTGTAATTCACTTCTAGCCTTAAGCCAAAGTTTCTGAAAAGACCAACAGTCTTGACCCTCATTCAGGTATTTGTATGACACTACAGGAGAAATATAAGTTACCGACAGGAGACACCACACTGTGCTCATGATTCATAATTTTAGTATGGTAGAATCCTTTGGCTATGATGGCCAGAACAGAATCATACGAATAATGTAAGACATTCCAGCAGACTGTTAGGTAACTGAAGTATAATGCTCATTTCTTGCTTCGACAAGGAAACCTGTGCATTATTCCTCTCTGCATAGCCCTGTTACTGATGAATGATGTAGTAATTGTTGTTGTTGTTGTGGTCTTCAGTCCTGAGACTGGTTTGATTCAGCTCTCCATGCTACTCTATCCTGTGCAAGCTTCTTCATCTCCCAGTACCTACTGCAACCTACATCCTTCTGAATCTGCTTAGTGTATTCATCTCTTGGTCTCCCCCTACGATTTTTACCCTCCACGCTGCCCTCCAATACTAAATTGGTGATCCCTTGATGCCTCAGAACATGTCCTACCAACCGATCCCTTCTTCTGGTCAAGTTGTGCCACAAACTTCTCTTCTCCCCAATCCTATTCAATACTTCCTCATTAGTTATGTGATCTACCCATCTAATCTTCAGCATTCTTCTGTAGCACCACATTTCAAAAGCTTCTATTCTCTTCTTGTCCAAACTATTTACCGTCCATGTTTCACTTCCATACGTGGCTACACTCCATACAAATACTTTCAGAAATAACTTCCTGACACTTAAATCTATACTCGATGTTAACAAATTTCTCTTCTTCAGAAACGCTTTCCTTGCCATTGCCAGTCTACATTTTATATCCTCTCTACTTCGTCCATCATCAGTTATTTTGCTCCCCAAATAGCAAAACTCCTTTACTACTTTAAGTGTCTCATTTCCTAATCTAATACCCTCAGCATCACCCGAATTAGCTCGACTACATTCCATTATCCTCGTTTTGCTTTTGTTGATGTTCATCTTATATCCTCCCTTCAAGACACCATCCATTCCGTTCAACTGCTCTTCCAAGTCCTTTGCTGTCTCTGACAGAATTACAATGTCATCGGCGAACCTCAAAGTTTTTATTTCTTCTCCATGGATTTTAATACCTACTCTAAATTTTTTTTTTGTTTCCTTTACTGCTTGCTCAATATAGAGATTGAATAACATCGGGGAGAGGCTACAACCCTGTCTTACTCCCTTCCCAACCACTGCTTCCCTTTCATGTCCCTCAACTCTTATAACTGCCATCTGGTTTCTGTACAAGTTGTAAATAGCCTTTCGCTCCCTGTATTTTACCCCTGCCACCTTTAGAATTTGAAAGAGAGTATTCCAGTCAACATTGTCAAAAGCTTTCTCTAAGTCTACAAATGCTAGAAACGTAGGTTTGCCTTTCCTTAATCTTTCTTCTAAGATAAGTCGTAAGGTCAGTATTGCCTCACGTGTTCCAACATTTCTACGGAATCCAAACTGATCTTCCCCGAGGTCGGCTTCTACTAGTTTTTCCATTCGTCTCTAAAGAATTCGTGTTAGTACTTTGCAGCTGTGGCTTACTAAACTGATTGTTCGGTAATTTTCACATCTGTCAACACCTGCTTTCTTTGAGATTGGAATTATTATATTCTTCTTGAAGTCTGAGGGTATTTCGCCTGTTTCATACATCTTGCTCGCCAGATGGTAGAGTTTTGTCAGGACTGGCTCTCCCAAGGCCGTCAGTAGTTCCAATGGAATGTTGTCTACTCCGGGGGCCTTGTTTCGACTCAGGTCCTTCAGTGCTCTGTCAAACTCTTCACGCAGTATCATATCTCCCATTTCATCTTCATCTACATCCTCTTCCATTTCCATAATATTGTCCTCAAGTGCATCACCCTTGTATAGACCCTCTATATACTCCTTCCACCTTTTTGCTTTCCCTTCTTTGCTTAGAACTGGGTTTCCATCTGAGCTCTTGATGTTCATACATGTGGTTCTCTTATCTCCAAAGGTCCCTTTAATTTTCCTGTAGGCAGTATCTATCTTACCCCTAGTGAGATAAGCCTCTACATCCTTACATTTGTCCTCTAGCCATCCCTGCTTAGCCATTTTGCACTTCCTGTGGATCTCATTTTTGAGACGTTTGTATTCCTTTTTGCCTACTTCATTTACTGCATTTTTATATTTTCTCCTTTCATCAATTAAATTCAATATTTCTTCTGTTACCCAAGGATTTCTACTAACCCTCTTCTTTTTACCTACTTGATCGTCTGCTGCCTTCACTACTTCATCCCTCAGAGCTACCCATTCTTCTTCTACTGTATTTCTTTCCCCCATTCCTTTCAATTGTTCCCTTATGCTCTCCCTGAAACTCTGTACAACCTCTGGTTCTTTCAGTTTATCCAGGTCCCATCTCCTTAAATTCCCACCTTTTTGCAGTTTCTTCAGTTTTAATCTACAGCTCATAACCAATAGATTGTGGTCAGAGTCCACATCTGCCCCTGGAAATGTCTTACAATTTAAAACCTGGTTCCTAAATCTCTGTCTTACCATTATATAATCTTTCTGATACCTTTTAGTATCTCCAGGGTTCTTCCATGTATACAACCTTCTATCATGATTCTTAAACCAAGTGTTAGCTATGATTAAGTTGTGCTCTGTGCAAAATTCTATCAGGCGGCTTCCTCTTTCATTTCTTAGCCCCAATCCATATTCACCTACTATGTTTCCTTCTCTGCCTTTTCCTACACTCGAATTCCAGTCACCCATGACTATTAAATTTTCGTCTCCCTTCACTATCTGAATAATTTCTTTTATTTCATCATACATTTCTTCAATTTCTTCGTGATCTGCAGAGCTAGCTGGCATATAAACTTGTACTACTGTAGTAGGTGTGGGCTTCGTATCTATCTTGGCCACAATAATGCGTTCACTATGCTGTTTGTAGTAGCTTACCCACATTCCTATTTTCCTATTCATTATTAAACCTACTCCTGCATTACCCCTATTTGACTTTGTGTTTATAACCCTATAGTCACCTGACCAGAAGTCTTGTTCCTCCTGCCACCGAACTTCTACTAATTCCCACTATATCTAACTTCAACCTATCAATTTCCCTTTTTAAATTTTCTAACCTACCTGCCCGATTAAGGGATCTGACATTCCACGCTCCGATCCGTAGAACGCCAGTTTTCTTTCTCCTGATAACGACATCCTCTTGAGTAGTCCCCGCACGGAGATCCGAATGGGGGACTATTTTACCTCCAGAATATTTTACCCAAGAGGACGCCATCATCATTTAATCATGCAGTAAAGCTGCATGCCCTCGGGAAAAATTACGGCCGTAGTTTCCCCTTGCTTTCAGCCGTTCGCAGTACCAGCACAGCAAGGCCGTTTTGGTTATTGTTACAAGGCCAGATCAGTCAATTATCCAGACTGTTGCCCTTGCAACTACTGAAAATGCTGCTGCCCCTCTTCAGGAACCACACGTTTGTCTGGCCTCTCAACAGATACCTCTCCGTTGTGGTTGTACCTACGGTACGGCTATCTGTATCGCTGAGGCACGCAAGCCTCCCCACCAACGGCAAGGTCCATGGTTCATGGGGGGAGATGTAGTAATTATCATACAAATATTTTTATGTTGCCCAACCAACATGATCTCCTCCTGTTAATTTCTCTTTTTGGTTACCATTCCTTGTATGGTGCCTGTGTATGAAAAGCAAAAAGGGGAAAAAAGAGACAACTTACATGGCACCACACTTTAAAATTGTTTGATAAGAGTCCACTGATACCAATTCTGACTGTGCAAGATATGTTTACATAAAAATTATGCCATTTACATTAGATTTGGCAAATTTCTTCTGAGATGTGTTGATGGAACACTACAATACTCATTTACTAACTTCCGCCCTATCAATGAGTTCTTCTAATTGCATTTTCTTTCAGCACTTACGAGTAGATATGCAACTTTTTCAGATTTTTAACTAATTGTTTGCCATTCACAGTGTACTTATGCACTTAAAAAGGAGAAAATCTGGGAAGTTATTCATGCACTTCGTTACACTGCATGATAGAACGAAAAATTGCAAACCTCCCCTCTTTCCAGTTGTGACTTTGAATCAGATATTTGGTTTGTGTGCATGACCTGATAAATAACATACTGATTTGGTTCAAGTAGAATGTTCAGTTAGTCACATGTTCCATGGATCATTTTGCAGATAGGTCGAAATAATGTGGAACAAGCCATTTTACAATCATATCACAAACTGATTTGTACATATGATTACATCCTGAACATTTATAAGCTTTTTCATCACTACTGATTACAAAATGATATCAATGTTATAGTTTCTGAGTGACCGTATGTGTTACACATATAATAAGATAGAAAGAGGATAAATAATGCCTGTTGTGCCATGAAGTAGATTTGAAATTTTTGGAAACATGTGGCATGGGATTGTCTCATTGACAGGCAGTACTGTTACCGTCAACCACATGAAAGTATTTATCTCTATATAATGGCTAGGAAGCACTCTGCCCAAATCTCATAGAGTTTGTACCACTTGACACATTGTATTAAAATATTGTGCCTTGAGACTATATTCAAACATTTATTGTACTTGTTTCTTTTCCGCTAGTAACGGGCAAACTTTTGTTGTTGCAGATGCACGAAAGATGGCTGCCACCACAAATTTGCATCAGCTGAAGCACTTGCTATTCATTTAGAATGTCACATGCCAGAAAGCCGTGTGACTGGAAGCCAGCAACAGTTTCGTTGCACAGAATGTAAAATGATGTTCAACCGCTGGAGAGGATGTGCCATGCATTTGTGGGTTGCACACAGTCAAGATGCTGGGCTGCTTGTGTGCCCTGTTTGTAAGAAGTATCGTACTGCAGTAATTACACGGATGGTTGCACATATGCAGACTCATGGCGAAGTTCGGTCTTTTCATTGTCCAGACTGTGGCAAAGGTTTCAAGCAAGCAGCCCAGTTACGCAACCATCGGGTCATACATATGAATCGCAAGACTGATGATCTTCCTCGTTGGTTGGTTACTTTCAGTGTTTTAATGTAGTTTACTGTTCCGCTATATTATCATACTGTGCAGTTTTGATGGCTAAATAGCAGAATACTATTACAGAAGACAAAATTAGTTCCATGTTCTATGTGATCTTTTTAAATTCTGCCCAATATAATTTTACTATGCTAACATCTTATACAAAATATTTTTGTAGCACTTATTTTTTAACACTTAACAAAGATAATTTTAAATAAATGATAATGCATAATGGACAGATATATTCCAAACTGATTGATGGAAGTAGTATTGGGAAAATGAGTAGATGACATAAAGGTGCATTTCAATGTTTGATAAGTTTTCATCTGAAAGACTGGAGAGAAACTTATTGACTTCAGGATGTGGAATTTAAACTTTTTTGAACTCTCTGTAGGGTTATGGAAGAAGCTAAATAGTATTCAGTTCACTTGTATTTCGTGGAATTAAAATGCTATTCTTTCTCTTGGAAATTGATTTTATGAAGGAAATAGGAATCACAAGTGTCAGGGCCAGTGAAGTAGGATTTGTGGACAGTGATCGTACAGGAAGCCATACAAAAATTGTTCGAAAAGCTTGTTGTCCTTCACAGACACCCAGCTGTCTTTGAAGCATTTAAACTATTCATGTGTTCTTCATTGGTAAATGCTTTTCTTTATCATCTATACTTACTTCACTCAGCAATACCACCTTGCCAACAACTTTCTCTCTCCCCCTACAAAAGAACAAAAATACTTTTGCTATTTTAGTTCTGTTTGTTATTTGTATGACAGCTTGTATCTCCCATTCCATAGTTTTTGTGTGCCTGTGCCACACATTATATTTTTTTCATCAGGGTGTTTACTTAATCCTTTTTCAGTCATTGTATATTATTCTATGAAGATTTATACTCTAGTCACTTAAATTTGTTTCTTAGTTTTTTCTGTACTGCACTTAATTTATTAAATTATTTTATCTGCTCCCGTTCTTCTAGACAAATTTTTTGTTTCATGAATTTTGTAGAACACCAGTAGAGAATGGACTTACTAGTATTTTCCTCAGTTTTACATTTTTTGTTTTTAAAAAAAAGGCTAATAATTTAAGCACATGTTGGCTGTTAGCACTCATCTTGGGATCTTCAACCAACATTTGTTTCATGGCTGGCTTTGTCAAAGATTCACCCTCAGATGCTGGTGGCACACTGGAGTTGAGTTCCTGGGCATCTCATCAGTGTTCAAGGGCCTTTCCCTGGTTGTTACTGTTGTAGTTTTCTCCTTGTTGCCTGCAATAACCATTCTTTGTAGCAGCAGAATCCAGGTTTTGTTTTTCTTGAGTCTTTCCTCTTTCTTGTTGAGACAATGGTAATGCTTGTGAAGTTAGATGGCTTCCTAGAACAAATGGGCATAACAGCTCCTCTCCACATCAAGTAATTCTTGGTACCATTTGTGTGCCGTATTTGAGGCTCTTCACTCTAAATTATTAATAATGTTTATTTACTGATTGTAGTGTAATAAGTCTCACTGTTTTAGCATTTTACTTCATTTACAGATAAGTTGATTTTGATCAGGGTTTTCTTGGTTTTAAGGTATGCAACCAAACAATGTGACATATGTCTCAAAACATATGCCGATTCAAAATGCTTAAAGAAACATATACAGGCTGTCCACAGCAAGCTGCGGCCTTATGTTTGTCATGTGAGTACATTCATAAATAAACCTCAAATTTAGAATTTAATATCAATGTTGCAAATACATTAGCTTTCAGAGTGCCAATACTTTACACTACATGAAGGGCTGTTTGTATTAGTATCTTGTTTGACCTGTCATTACTCTAGAAAGGTGAACAAATACCACTTTTATTTTTAGGTCATGAGAACTCATCTTCGAAAAGAGCCATTTTAAAATCCCTGTAGAGATGTACTGATTTAGGCATTTTGCATATTCTTTGAATTATTTTAGATAAGCTGAAACAACTTTCTAATCAGTTGTAAGGTGCCACTCCATATTATTTGTTGATTTACACATAATTATTATTCACTGTATTTTGGCTCATTGGAAAATTAGGCATTGGACATTCATAAATGGCTAGTTTTGAAGGACGAACTTGCTCTCAAGGTAAATATGCCTATAACTGAAGTTCTGGCTGTGAGCATATGATGCAAGCCTACCTATTCTCCTGCAGTTCTATTACTAAGTCCCCTCCAAAATATAATAATAATAATAATAATGAAGGGTTTGCAATATGTTTTATACAACACGGTTAGTTTATTTTACTTTAATTTCAAGTGTTATGTCCCTACTTGTTCTGATCACACTCACATTACAGTTGCATTCACTCATTTATCATGAGCTTATATGAATTTGTCATTGCTGATTCCTTACAGTTTAACTAATGTATATAACGACGCCCCTGATATGAAATTAATCGTATGCTTCAAAATTATTACTTTAACCGTGATCACACATACATAACACATTGTACTTGCATGATGGTCCTCATGTGACTAACTCACTCTTCACACCAAACGATCTCCAGGTGCCAACCTCTCCCTTCTAGAACTATGGGGCATCTGCATCAGCAATGCTGCTGCACTGTGGCAAAGAAGTTTAAGGATAGATTTGATTCATCAAGTACATGATCGACATCTGTACCCTTACACAGTGGATGGCAATTTACAGCAATATAGAGCTAAAATCAAACGTAAAATTGTTAAATAGATATACTTAGGGGCAGACATCACAAATCACATGTAATACTCTTCAATACATTCATGTGAATGTACATTCAAGTAATTGTACCATCCTGATTATAATGCAGACATTAGTAGAGCTTATTTCGCTGTCCACTGCCAGTTTTTTGGCCAGTCTTGCCTTAAGAAAGTAGCTCAGATTCTGTAAGTTTTACCAGTACACACTGTTTCTTCCTCTTTTACAAATGCCACCACATAAATTTAATTTCATTTTTTAGCTATTTACAATCAAAAATGTGGTCCACAATTGTTGAAATCTGCTTTCGGCCAAGGTTCCAGTATCCCTAGATCATGTTATACAACTGACATTGCAGTTGTTTCGGAAGGTCATAGAGAGCACCTCTTCACATCATTGTTCATTCTTAACTCATGCTGTGTCTTAAATGACATCTGTGTTTTGAGGACATTAAAATTTTTGAATGTTCCTCAACTGAATTTAACCCTGACAGAAATATATTAAAGCTCGGATAGATTACTGCACACCACATAGAGGAGTCATTGAGTTGCAGAGAGAGACAATGAAAAAAAAAAATGCTATAAATATTTCACCTTTCAGACAAGATTCTTCTTCAGTAGTAGAAAACTTCCACACAATCGAACAAGAACAGTTCACCCATATATGGCCACTAGAGTTGTTGATGCATGACTGTGTGTGTTTTCTACTTCTGAAGAACAACCTTGTCTGAAAGCTGACATATTTATAGCATTCTTTTCATTGTGCCTATCTGGAACTCTGTGCCGCCTCTATGTGGTGATTTGCAATTTATCCATTCCATGTTGTTGTTATTCTTGAAGAAACAAAGCCTACTAGTACCAGCTATGTTTGTTCAGTGGCAGTATGTTAAACACACTAGAATCATTAAGGTGTGATATGACACGAAATCTGCTTTTTTTCATGGGACTGGTTTCAAGCTAAAAGTCATATCATTTGTAATTAATAGTTTGGGGTCAATACTCATAAAAATAGAAGCATGTTTGGCCATCCTGAAAGTCCGCACTTTGTCAGTGTTTCCCACATGATTGTGTTCATCAGCAGAGGCTGTAGTTCAAATATTGATTGCTAGATGGCATGAAAACACTGAAGAAGCATGGATATGCATCATGGCCAGATGCTGCGTGTCAAACTTGCTTAGCATTACCTCATGATTGTGAAAAAACTGACATCATTTTATATGGAATATGATGCAGATGACTATAGAGATCATTCTACCAGACCTTTAGTCCTAAATTACTTACTTTCTGGCAACCAGTCCACCTGCCAAACTGCAGTCCTGACATTGTGTGTTCAGCTGTATTTACATTCTGCCAGAACTTCCCTTGCCATATTTATACTTGACATTTGTACTGAAATCTCAGTTAAAAGTGCATTCAGTACATAGTTCCAACACTATTTTATTTTAAAGTACAACATTTTGTCATAGAATCAGAAGTGGAAGGTGGACATCAAGTCACTTCAGGATTAAGCATTGTCATTATTACACTCTTGAGAGTGTGGAACATCAAGGGTGAGGGGAGCTTATGAGGATAACTGATGATCAATAGTCAAGTGTCAGATAATGCTGTATTTTCAAAGTAGTCTGGAAAGCACAGTATAAGTTCACATCAGAACAGCACCTCTTTTTTTGTACTTACCAAATTTTATGATGAAAGACATGAAGGAATAACATAATATGCTATCTTCCACATTATTTCCGCTTTACCCAGCATCATTTTGTGTTTGGGCATTTATGGTACTTCTCCTCTTTCACCCATCTTTCCACCATTCTTCTTCTGTAACTCTTTTGTTCCAGCCCAGATTCCTCCTTTTTTAAATGGTCTTTATCAAGTCATCCATTTCTCTCTGAGTCTCTCTCTTGCTCTTAAATTCGTTTATTTTGGTTTTCTTTCATCTTCCATTCTCTTTACATGTCTAAACTACTTTAACCTACTCTTCTCTTTTCTGTCATTCAACCTTTCTACTCCAATTTCCCCCTAATGGCTTCATTTCTTGCTCAGCCTCTCCTCATTTTCCCTGACAACTTCTTAGGAATTTCATTTCACTGGTTTGGATTCTACTCCTTGCTTTTTTTTTATCGCTGTCCCAGTCTCGAAAGCATATGTCAATATGGGTGTAAAGTACATCACTTACATGAAATGCTTACACTTCATTGGCATTCGCCAGACTAAACCCATCACACATTGGTTGAATGCATTGCTCCGTTGTACCCATTTGCTTATTTCTGCCTTAATCATTGCATTCTCCATTATCATGCATCCTAGATATTTAAAGTTGTCCACAGTTTCAATGTTCTATCTTTCAGTATTAATTTGTCCGTTGTCTTCTTCATCTTCTCTGGTTACTAACATGATCTTACTTTTCTCGACAGTGCATTTCATGCCATTTTTTAATATGTCTGTATTCCCAACAAAGCATAAGGAAGTTACAAAGAACAAGCTCCCTTTCTCCTGCCAGTACACTGTCAAAGTGGGAGGGAGTAGTCCCAGTAGACAGTAGAAATGGGTAATGTGCTCTCAGATAGGCAAGAAGCTGACTGGTAAAGTATGATGCAAAGATGCAAGTAACTGGCTTAGAAAGAGGAAAATCACTCTCTGTAAGTTACAGAGCTCCAAAACTGATCGTATAAATGAGAAAATTATTAGGACAAGCTTTTAACCTCATTGTAAATAATCATGTTGCTTACTGAAAAAAATTATGCATATACATTTGGCCAATTTTTCCCCTTCTCAAAAACAGTGTTACAAAAAATCACTTTAGTGAAGTGCATGTTACTTCAAAAGGTGTGCGCGCATGCGTGCGCTCGCACACACACACACACACACGCACACACACACACACACACACACACACACACACACACACACACACTCTCTCTCTCTCTCTCTCTCTCTCTCTCTCTGTTTAACATAGTAAATATTGAGGAATGGATTGGATGTGTGTTTTTAATGGTTATCAATATAATGGTGAATGTAGTGGGTTTCATTACATTGCATTATATGAATGTGTGTGCCTATTTCTATTTATTTTGTACAGTGAATTGTGTTCATGGTTAATTTCTGGATTCCATATAAATTAAACAACTTACCCAAAATTTACCTCCCTCACAAAAATAGATTATAGCATGAAGGAAAACTTGCAGGGATGCAAAACAAATTAGGGAATATAGTAATAGAAGTAAGTAGCTAAAATTAATAATATGCCATCTACTATTTCTTGGACAAAAGATTGAGCTGTGTATTATAGACACTTACTCTTTTATGAAGCATTTGAAATTTGTGTGCATTCAATCTAAAGTTCACGATATACATGCTACTGGCTACTCCTCTACCCAGAACAGCCTAAAATGAAACCTTCTTTTAAATTAGTTAGTTATATATCAGTCAAAAACCATTTTACAACAAGGAGAAACTGGCTGGCTATCTCTTATGCCATCATTTAGATGGGTCACTGAAAGAGGGCTCCATTCAGTTCCATTTATACTCAGCCTCTCATTTACTTCTAAGATACTGGAAATATTTCACTGTTTGGACTCATGATGAGACTGAACTGCTACAGCATCTGAACTCATTTTCATATAAATACTCACCAGACCCTTTTTTGAATCTTGTGCTACTTTTCTCACTTCAGTGTGTCAGTTCCACCAACAGATAATAGTAATTGCACATTGTCGGATGCTACCCTCTTCCTTTCCCTACTACTTTGACATTTATGACATGTGTATAAGTTCAGAAGCTGGTTACAACATAAATAAGGATCAGACTTCTACCACTAGGAATTACTGAACCAGCTTCAGTTCAGAGCAGGCATTCTGAGCCCTAGACGTAACAGCTTTTAGGTGGATACAAGACAGTGTACCTCTTTTTGCTGGATAATAGTCCAGTCTGAAAACTATTCTCCTACGGGGCTATAATTTTCTGTTTACATTTGTCATCAAAAGTAGCTTTTTTCATTATTCAAACATACTGGTCAGTTTGCCATAAATATATTGTTAGTCGTGAGTGAGGTGACAATAGTAATCTATCAGTCTTGTCAGCCATGATGATTTTTCCAGAAAAAAATTGCCACATTTTGCATTTCAATTAAGTCACAGCTGGTGTCCATGCATTATTTTTGTTGGGGAGGCAAGAATGTTCAGTGCAGACTTTGCACATACGTTTCTCTTTTTCAGAACATTCTGGAGAATATCTCGAACCTTGACTTAGAGATATTGCTCCATTGTGATATCTGACACAACAGTGTTGATACATTGTCGCAGTATGTCCACTGCTGTATACTGCTTATTCACTACTGAATGGTCAAGTGCACTTTTGCTATTTACAGTTGTTAGTCCAAGCTGCCATTAGAACTATCCCTTTCCTTCCATTTCAATCAATTTCCCGGACAATTTCTGGTGAGCAACATTTTTTTAAGCACTTGAGATTCCTACCACTGTATAGATCCTTCTGCTTGTGTTTGCATGAGATTTATTTTAAATTATCTGTCATCCCTGTGCTAAGGAGTTGTGACCACCACAGTAAGGATGCCTCAGTGTGACAAAGGTTAAGTAGAAGTGGCTACTTTTGCAAAGTTTGTATGCCACTCTTCTCCTATCTCCCCACCACCAACCCACAAGCAGTGTCTGTAACAGTAAAAATGCATCAAGAAACCATGTTTGATCCTTCTGCCCCCTTATCACCAAATTGATTAAGATGATCTCACTAATCTTTTCAAATAGCTGATTCACCCATTCCTTGTGTGTGTGTGTGTGTGTGTGTGTGTGTGTGTGTGTGCGTGTGTGCGTGCGTGCGTGTGTGTGCGCGCACGCGCAGGGGGGCAGGGAGATTTATGTCATGTTATGAAGGATCCCACTACCTCCTGTTCCTCAGGTCAAGTTGCTGAAAGTTTCATGTTATGAGACATCTCACACCTCATGGAAATGGGACAGCATTTGCACTTCAGCATTGGTCTAGGGCTGTTTTCCACCATCACCTGCAATATGTTTTCCAAAACTGCTGATTTGGGAGTGGTTGGCAATTTGCAGTGCAGTAATCAGTTCCCAATCTGGGTACACCTATCAAACAGAGCAGTGTCTGTAAAAATCCATCAACGTGAGTGCTCAGCAAGATGTTGTACAGCCAGCTAACTGAATGTAGAAACAGCATCCAGGAATGGGTTAATAGCATTATTTGTATGGATTCACCTTCCTGGGAATGCATCTGTATCAAATTGTTCAGGACAGACAAGAAGGCAGTCTCTTTCATGTTAGTTTGAGGAATGTTACTCTGCTACTAGAGGCAGGTGTACAAGAACGTCTGTGAAGGTTTAAATGCAGTTTGATTTCTAAGTACGTCACAATTATTTGGATCAAGAAGGCACAATTTTGATATGTCATTAAAGAGTGCAAGTATAGATCATGGCAACAGTTTGCAAGTTTAATCAATTGTTCCATCAAACCAGAAAAGATATGAGAGGCCATGAAGAGGATTTTAGAGATGGTGCCCGATTTATGCTGTGGTGAGGAACAACATTCTTCAGACCAGCAAAGGAGACATAGCAAAAGACTTCAATGAACACTACTGCCTGTCAGAATCCAGCCTTCTATCATCAGTGAGTGAGTGATCACTGAGAGGAGCAGTTGGAATTCCAGTTCTGTAAATGACAAAATGTACAACTTTCCTTCCTCTGTATGGGAACTGGACTCAGCATTGTCTGTAGCAAGCGACATATCTAATGCAGTTAATTATAAAATGCACTGCAGCATTTTGTGATCACTTTTTAACTTCAAAAGCAAGACAGCTTCCCCAACTCATGGGAAAAGTCACTTTAATTCCCCTTCTGTAACCTTGGATGGACTGTATATGTTTGAGTACGCATTATAGCATTGCTTGCACCAGTTGTGTGGGAGCAGACCATGGTGCAAAATATCGAAGGACACCTTGTCTGGATCTGAGACAGTTTCTTAGTCTCCATCAGTGCAGCTTTGAAGATCTTATTCTGCCTTAGATATTCTGATCTTGTAGATGGTGGCTGTTATGTGCACTTGGCTGTGCATATATTACCTAATTGGTATTTTCTTTTACCTTGAAAAAGTATACAATGCTACTTCAAGACATAATCTCCTTAATCAGATACAGGGCTTCAAGGGACTTCTCACTGTTATTATATAGCCCTCCCTCCCTCCTAGTTATTTTAGGGTTAGAGCTGGTAATGTCCAAAATCATTTGCCCCTCAAGGTAATAGTTGAAATGGGACCTTTTTAAAAATCGCTGTAAATAGTATAAACAACAATCAGCATTCTTTTCAGTGCTCCTTATTTGTAGATTTATATCCTAATTCTCTATTCTTCTTCCAGTATTCCTGCATCAACATGGTAGTTGTCACTAATAGTTAAGAGGTTGGAGAAGTAGGTAGAAAACACTGGCTTTAAATTTTCAGCTGAAAAATCTGTGTGCTGCTTTTAAACATTCACACTGTGTTTTTAATCTTCCAAAATTCAGAATGAGGCATACAGTTTTAAACTTTAAAGAATCAACAAGGTTTCCAAGTCTCAATTTCAGTGATAAACTTGCCTGGTTGCAACACTTGAGGGATCTGATAGCTTTCACTCGATGATCTCAACATTTAAAAGGGTGTTTGTTGTAAGGTGACGGGAGCAGGCAGCACATCTGCTCCAGTTCTGTAGAACTGTTGTATGGTCTTGGCTTCATTGTGGTTCCACAGTGAATAGGTCTGCTTGGTCATCCTCCCTGAAAACCATTGGTGCAATCCACTATGAGGGAGTCAGAATGAAATTTTCATTCTGTAGTGGAGTGTGTGCTGATATGAAACTTCCTGGCAGATTAAAACTATGTGCCAGACTGAGACTTGAACTCGAGACTTTCCTTTCGCAGCTAAGTTCTCTACCAACTGAGCTGTCCAAGCATGACTCATGACCCATCCTCACAGCTGTACGTCCACCAATACCTCATCTCCTTCCTTCCAAACTTCACAGAAGCTCGCCTGTGAATGTTGCAAGGCTAGCACTCCCAGAAGAAAGAATATTATGGAAATGTGGCTTAGCCACAGCCTGGGGTTTTTTACAGAATGAAATTCTCACTCTGCAGTGGAGTGTGCACTGATGTGAGGCTTTCTGGTGAATTAAATCTGTGTGCCACTGCAGAGTGAAAATTTCATTCAGGAAACTCCCCCAGAGTGTAGCTAAACCATATGTCTGCAATATCCTTTCTTCAAGGAGTGCTAGTCATGCCAGGTTTGTGGGGCAGTGATGTTTGAAAGGTAGGAGACGAGGTACTGGCAGAAGTCAGACTGTGAGGACAGGTCGTGAGTCATGCTTCGATAGCTGAGTCAGTAGAGCACTTGCCCCAAGACCAAGGTCCCAAGTTTGAATCTCAGTCCAGCACACAGTTTTAATCTGTCAAGAAGTGTCATGAGGGAGTCAGCTTAGGCACTGAGTTATTGAAGACTAGTCTCTATGCTGAGGTCTGGGTCCATCACTTTCCATAAGGTAGCACCTCCTTAAGGTATGAAGAGAGTATAAAATTTATCAGTTCCCATCACAAAGTGATATTGCCTATGCATCCATGCAGTGCCAGCTTAATAAACATTAGTGAACAATGTGGCCCTTTGGGATCCTGCCTAACAGATACATTTTGGAAGTTTCAAACTCCTAATTTAATGGCTTGTGCCAAGACTGGAACAAATCACCACCTTTGCTTGTTACGAGGCCCAGTGTTATTTCAGATTCTACAACTTTTGAAAAGGAAAGCATTCTGAATGTAGTTTTTCTCAAGTGTCTTTTTTAAGTTTCTTATGCAAGCACTGCAATTTTATCACAGTGTATACAGTCAGATCTAAGCAGTGGGACATTATTGGCTACACTGTCATTTCTTGTGACCATGACCTCAGGATCTGCCTACCAGACAAATTAACAGTTTACACTGCATAACTGTATGTGATCCTTAAGACATTGGAGCACGTGAAGCATAAAATAGGGATGAATTTTCTCATCTATTCTCCAAGCAATTCGTCAAGAGTATTCAGCACAGAATGTGACCCAGAACACTTCTTCCACTTGCTACAAAATGAAGGTGAGGAAATAGCAGCAGTTGAATGTCAGAGCACATCAGTATTCTTAATAACAAGAAATCTGAAATGACATTCAGTGATGTACTGGTGACACGCTATAGAAAATGATGCCCAGTCTCTGTAAGACATTGTCTTTTAGCTGAAAGGAAAGTTATGCCCTGCTAGGTTAATTTGTGGCCTGAATTTACTGTCTATAAGCTCTACCCAGTGAAACCAACCATTCCGCCATACCATTCGTCCATTTGGTCACAGAGATTCAATCTCTCTCCAAAGGAGGGAAAATTCCTCTGATCCATGGCTTTTTACTCCATCATGAGGATTCAGATCTTTGTGGTGTCTATGATGTACATATAGCATATTTTAATGAAGTGCAGTGTGTCGAGAAGGCTGTAGAGAGTTTAAAGGAGGACGTGCCATTTATTTTAGCTAACAACACAAGTGTGCTAAGCATTTAAAATTTTTGAATTTGTTGGAATCCACCCTCGACTATTAGGTTGGAGAAGTTTGTTTCCTTGCAGAGTTTCATTGTGTGTGTGTTTGTTTAGTTTTTGTTAGTGGAAAAGCTTAACCTCTCATGGTTGATGATTGCAGACATCTGTCGTGTGAAACTTCTTGATATTCTTCTTAGACTCGATGTAACCTACAATGGACTGTCATCAAACGGGTTCTGCTTTTTCCATGCATTTGATATATTATCTAACAGAAACTCATCACATGCAGTAGCCTTTTCTCTGTTGAGTATGTGGAGTTATCTCTCAATTCTACACTCGTATATTCTACATCAGACATTTTCATATTCACGCACGCAATGGCTGTAAACAGTAACTGTGTTGTGGGGCTTCGGTACAGCAAAGTGCTCACCCAGGACTGGCCACAACACAGTTGTACTTGCTTTATGTGAAGGTGTGTGTGTTTTCCTTTCCAGAGAAGGAATTGGTCAAAATCGTTGTGTGTAACAGTCTTATTGTTTTGCCTGTTTACAACGCGACATGTCATCTTTATGTTAGTAGCTGTCTATCCATTTCATAATATTGTTGGAACCCCTCCATCAAAACTTGTGTGTTTAATTGATTTTTCTATTTCACTCAGTTCACACTTAATACTGTTAAAAACCTGTCATTATAAAAATGGTATTCCACTCTGAAGTACTTTATTGGATATCGTTGAACAGAAAGATTTAAATATATTAGTAATTAAAAATTCTTGCTACACACACCTCAAACGTTTTCTGTTATTACTGTATTATTTTCACATGTTTATTATGGAGAGGTGGATCATGGATCAAAGGGACCAATAAAACTAGCATGAGTTACCAGTGCTTTGCTAGAAACACTTTTGTTGCCAGACAAATAACTATATCTTACTGATTGAATAGTTTTCGCAATCTCTCTATTGAAACTGAAACCTTTATTGGTGCAGGTCTTGCCTTTGTCAGTATGTGTAATGCATTTTGTTATATTTAGAAAGAGACCGTTGAATTTGGTTCTAACTGTTTCATTATATCTCTTCATTCTCACTAACCTTCTCAGAAAAGCGAATTTTGTTCATACGAGGGAATCCCAAAAGTAAGGTCTCCTACTTTTTTTTTATAAGTACATAGAACTGTTTATTTCTACAGTGGTTTACATCAGTTTACACCTTGAACATTTAGCTATTTTTTGACATAAGCACCTTTTCTGTCGATGCATTTTTGTAGATGCTGTGGCAGTTTTTGTATGCCCATGGCATACCAGCTTACTGCCAAGCTGTTCAGAAAGTTATGAACCTCTTCTTTCACCTCGTTGTCGGAGCTGAATCGCTTCCCGGCCAAATGGTCTTTTAACCTAGGGAACAGGTGATAGTCGCTGGGTGCCAGGTCAGGACTATAGGGTGGGTAGGTGATTATGTTCCACTGAAACTGTTGCAGGAGAGAAACAGTTTGCCGAGCGATGTGTGGGTGAGCATTGTCATGGAGAATGTGTACGCCCTTGTTCAGCATTCCTTTTCTCTGGTTCTGAATTGCCCATTTGAGTTTTTTCAGAGTCTCACAGGACCTGTCAGTGTTAATTGTGGTCCCAGAGATTCACCTTCGACGACAAAGTGAAAGAAGAGGTTCATAACTTTCTGAACAGCATGGCGGCGAGCTGGTATGACTTGGACATACAAAAACTGCCACAGCGTCTACAAAAATGCATTGACAGAAATGGTGATTATGTCAAAAAATAGTTGAATGTTCATGCTGTAAACTGATGTAAACCATTGTAGAAATAAACAGGTCTATGTACTTGTAAAAAAATAGGAGACTTTACTTTTGGGATTACCATCGTATGATTTTATCTGTATTTTTTTCTGTGTTCAATACTAGGAAGAGATTCAACTTTGTTTACACTTCATTATATGAATGTAGTTCTAGATATGTAGTTTGGTATCTTGACTGTAGTGGACTTTCATAATTAAACAGGGGTTCTCCCATCCTCTTCTGTGCCATCTTGTGTTAAGTCATCTTTCCTAATACTGCTATTAGCTTGATATAGTTGTGGAATTTGAATCCAAACTATTATAGAAATAATTTAAAGAAGAGCTAAACACCTTGTGCGTAAGGTATCTGCATGTAAATTCTTCCTTTAAAATGTGTTCAGATGTTGCCTGAGAGCAGTCATTTATGGTTGTTTTCTTCCTTTATAATATACCGTTTTTCTGTCTCTGCTTCTGACAAATGGTTTATTGGAACTGCGTGGTCAAAGAAAAGTGTGTGCCAGACTGGAACTCAAAACCTAAACCTTTGAGTTTAGCAGAAAATACTCCTGCTACTGATCTACGCTGGCACAACTCACAACCTGCCCTCACTGCCTTACTTCTGCCAGTACCTCCATGTCAGGGCTTTGACTCGAAACTTTGCCTTTTTGCAGCAAGGTAAGTTTCCAGGTTCAAGTCCCATTCTGGCAGAAAGTTTCAAAACAGGGATTTCTGAAAACAATTTACTGATTTTTTCCAACTCATTAAATACTTTTCCGACTAAGAACTGTCCAAGTGTTGTGGAAATGTCCTTAAAGTGAAGCTTTCTTTTATTTTCCCTGTTTGTGCCTGTCATTCCATGTAGCTAGCATTCATCCATTCAGGCTATCATTTGTCGTGTTCTGTAGATTCCCTACAGGAGTGTGGAAAAAGTCAAGTTGTTGTTGTTGTGGTCTTCAGTCCTGAGACTGGTTTGATGCAGCTCTCCATGCTACTCTATCCTATGCAAGCTGCTTCATCTCCCAGTACATACTGCAGCCTACATCCTTCTGAATCTGCTTAGTGTGTTCATCTCTTGGTCTCCCTCTATGATTTTTACCCTCCACGCTGTTCTCCAATACTAAATTGGTGATCCCTTGCTGCCTCAGAACATGTCCTACCAACCAATTCCTTCTTCTAGTCAAGTTGTGCCACAAATTTCTCTTCTCTCCAATTCTATTCAATACCTCCTCATCAGTTATGTGATCTACCCATCTAATCTTCAGCATTCATCTGTAGCACCACATTTCGAAAGCTTCTATTCTCTTCTTGTCCAAACTATTTTTCGTCCATGTTTCACTTTCATACATGGCTACACTCCTTACAAATACTTTCAGAAACGACTTCCTGACATTTAAATCTATACTCGATGTTAACAAATTTCTCTTCTTGCCATTGCCAGCCTACATTTTGTATCCTCTCTACTTCAACCATTATCAGTTATTTTGCTCCCCAAATAGCAAAACTCATTTACTACTTTAAGTGTCTCATTTCCTAATCCAATACCCGTAGCATCCCCGATTAAATTGCACTACATTCCATGGTATAAGAATAAAGTTTCTTGCAGTTTTAGCCGTATATAAGATGTTTAGGCATCTTGCTACTTCAGATTAAAATTCGAGCATTTGGCATTTTCACAAGCTTCACAACAACTGAGGGCATTTCATGTGAACTGAGGCGTACATTAACAAAAACCAGGCATCTCCCACAAATTTGACCTTTACACTGTATTAACAATAAACAATAGAATGTCACTATAGTACATAACACTGTGTGAGTTCAGTACTGGATGAATTGTGTTGGAATCATCATCCTGTCATGTATTCATAGAGTCTGATATTTGTACATAATTAGATTTTATTTATTTGGTGACATTTGAGTAGGACACTAATTATTAGTAATATTTAGATCTACAGGTTCCATTTTGTAAGAAAATTTATATTACTTTATTTTTTACTTATTTTGTTATTAGAAATTAATTCAGATTTATTATTTTGTTATTATTTTATGTAATCACCCATCAAGTTGATACAGTATTGCAGTTGTATGTAGAAACACCTGCTAGGTAGGTTGTGGTTCTTGGCATGGTAGCTGTCTTGACTAAAGACTTTCAGAACAAAACTAAAAAATAAATAAATAAATAATTATGAATTTGCCACATTACAACTCTGCACTTTACTATGCACCAAAGTTATTGCATCTTTTTGAAAAACAGTTACTTTTGTAAACCACCTTGTAAAAAGTTATCCAGCATATGAGGTAAAGAACACACCACAAACTAGTAGATTGAATAATTCTAATTTACTGAAATTAAGCAAGCTGGTCAGAAGTTTGGTGTTCAATAACTTATTGTGCTATCATTGCTCTTTTGGCTAGTTCAAGCCATAAAAATAACATGGGTGGAAAAGTCAGTTATACTGAATTACACTTCACAGCTGTTGTTCGCAGATCGTATTCCTCAGTCAGTCTTTTCTTTTTTAGGTTTGCGGTCATGCTTCAGCTCGCAGAGCTATGCTGCAGATGCACCTCCGTCAGCATACTGGTGAGAAACCTCATGCCTGCCCTATGTGTGCATATCGGACAGGTGACCACAACTCTTTGCGTCGTCACATAATGCGTCATACTGGCCAGAGACCATATCGATGTCCACATTGCCCATACACAGCAATACAGAGTAGTTCATATAAAAATCATTTAAGCTCAAAACATCCTGGACAGAGTGGTGTGTTTTCCTGCATTCACTGCCCCTTCAAAACTGTAAATCGAGAAGGATTTGTTTTACATGTAAACGATCACAAGAATGGTCTTTTACCTGTTGCAATGAATGGTGACAGTGAAGAGAATGCAAAAAGTAATAGTGCATCACTTGCTTCTTAGCAGGATGGGTACTTGAGTGATATTTTAAACTTGACCTTTTGTTTTAGCTGGAGTGATGATTTGAATGAAATTTAGTAATATATTTATGTTTCATACAGCACTAAAGATAAAAGCTCTGTAAAACGGAAAACACATTAGGGAAGAAAGAATGTAAATTCTGCAGTATTGGTGCAAATCAAAGGAAAATATAAAACTGTGATTGTATAGTAGGTAAAACTCAGGCTGTGCAACTTCAATCTACTATCATTTTCTTTCTTATAAAAATTTATTGAAATAAGTACACAGTATTGACTTGTGATGACTTAACTATTTGTTATCACATGTAAATACTTGTGTGTGTGAAGGACCTTGATCTGCAACACTGACAGAAATTATATGTCAAGTCATAAATTGCTGATCTTTTATTAGGCATGTTTGAAGGGTACCGCTGGGCACATACAGAAAATTTGTCTGGATGAACATGTCTTTAAAATGCCATTAGTTGAGGAGTTATATTAAGTCTTCTTTTACTGAAATCAGCACTCAATGGACATAATTGTAAAAGTCTCAGATTCTTTTGTAAGTGTTCATTTTTGTCTTTTCTGGAATTCCTAGTAACTCTGGTTTAAAATTTTACTGGTATTAATATACCTTTGCAATAATTTAATCCTGTGTATTGTGTCTTATAAAGAATCAGTTGTCAACGTTTGGAGATAATTAAAGAAAGATTGGAGACATTTCTTATGGCATTTATTTAACAAATGTATCATTGTGCATTACCAACATCTAACATAAAAAAAAAAATATGACAGCAACATTGATGTGAAGAAATATGTATGAGCACTTTATCTTTTACAAATTTGTTGTGATCATTTATTTATTCCAAATCCAAGCATCTGAAGTTACATGTTGATAAACAGTAATTCTTCACACTCTTTGTCACTTACATTGACATGTTAGTGTAAGACTTAACACAGTCTGTAATGCTCATATGAAACTTTTGTGTCTGTTTTCTGGTAAGTAAACAAGTTACTGTTTTGTGTATTAAGCTGCAACAGTCACTTAATAATATATATGGTGCAAATGAGTCAGGATAACAACAGAAATGTAAACAGCTCACATTTATGGCTACTGTAAAAATGTGCCTAATAATTATTATAAAGATAAATACCAGTAATTGTACAAGAACAATGCTTGTATGGAAGTTGTTGAATATGAGGTTCTTGGTGTATCAATCTGTTGGCAACAAGAGATGGTACCTTAAAGAAAAGTGTGCGTGGCTGTTGTCAGTGTACCTGTTTTTCTAAACAGTCTGTGTGAGGTTTGAGGTGAATCACATGATGTTTTGTAATGCAAAGAAGTGCTAGGGGCAGAAAGAATTCTAAAGTGGTTTAGTTGCTGTGTGACTAGCATTATTGTAGGCACCAAAACCTGGCATAATACAATGATGTGACCAAATCACAAAACTCAAAAGCAGGTGTTTGTGTGAAGATTGAGGGTGCACCTATAACAATTCAAAAATCCTTACCATTCAGAAAAGAATGACAGTTGCTTTCTTCACTATGCTGGTAATGTTGAAACAACCTTCCCCTAAATCAAAACATTTTGTGCGGTGGCTTTCAAGACACACACATGTTATACAGATTTGGATTGATACTAGATGTCATACCCCTTGGTTTGGTGCAGTAGTTAGCCTGAGTGTGGATTTTAAGCAGTTTTCTCACTCTCTCTCACATGGGTAAACACAGTACAACAGTAGGTAAAATAGTGAACCAGGGCCCACCTTAGCTGGCAAGGGACCATGTGCTAAACTTCTGAACAGGGCTCTCCCGCATTCCCCTCCTTTCTGCCCGTCCTCCAACACAGGTTATACACCTTTGTCATGTTCAAAAGTATCCCAAGTTTTGTCATCGACATAATACCACTATATCAAAATACTGTTACTGCAGCAAAACTACTGTTGTGATAGGAAAATAATTATTTGGAGATGGAATCTTAATAGGTATGGTAATTACTAAAACGTTAATAATAAAAACCAACTTAGCTATGGGAATCCTTCCAATTTAATGAAATTCAAATTCAAGTAAGGTTCACAAGTGTTATTCAGGGTATATACTTAAATGTTTCCATCACTTGACTGTGCTCTTTATTTACAAGAAATTAAATGAGTTGTAGGTTATACCTACTAAGGGTTTTCTGCTTTAAACACTTTACGCAATTAACCTTTTCCTTGCTTTTTGAAAAGCGAATTCATCCATAATATCTTCAAAATTCAATTTTGAAACCATGTCATGTTCCACTGACAGCATGGTAAAAGAAGACAGATTTCCTTGCGAGATGCTGCTTCTGAAATAGTTCTTGATAAGCTTTAAATGTGAACAGCTCCTTTCAACAGAGGCAAGAGTCACTGGCACTTTTAGCAAAATTCTGTAAGGATATAAATGTTAGAAAATGAGTTTCCAGTGAGACAAGTATTTCCATATTAACCCTGCAGCAGGCACGCTTAAGACTGTTGCGTCAGCGGGCGCGTGCGGCACTCAGTGCCGCCTACATTTAAATACGTAAAAAAGCAGTTTTCTTATTTTTTTGGTGGAATTAATTATTTATTGTTTATAACATCATTCTTAACAGCAACTTTTAATATGATCTGTACACATATATCCAAGGTGCATGGGAAAATTAAAATTGTTACGGAATATCTGACATACGTTTCCAGGATATTTCCTAAGCGCTACTTTAATAACAAATTCTAAATAAATTATAACCACAGATATGATTCGATTGTTTACCATTGTTAAAGCAAGTTTTACAAAAATGTGTAATATGTATAAAAACTTTGTAGTAATAATAAGGCAGTCAGTAAATACATATCAAGAATCACACATTTTCTTCCTCTGGAGAAGCTCTGCAATCATTACATGTGACAACATTGTGGCATTGTTGCTTGCAAACGAATCTTTTGCAGCTATTGCAAGTGACAGTAGTTTTATTATTTATTTACCACCACAAATATGGCACCTCCCACACCTTCTTACAGTCTCATCGTAATTGGTGGGAATTGATTACTGAGGTGACAAAAATCCTTGAATATTTCGTGGTAGAGTAGAGAGCTGAGCCCTTTCTTTCAAATGGCAGTCCATCGGAGCCAAGGCCAGGTTTGTTAGGTAGGTTCTTCTTCTGAATCTTTTCTGTGGATTGTTTGCAAAAAACAAGACCTGGGAATTTATCCCAGCAGTATCCACATAACGAAAAAACAATGCTAAGGGCCATCTTCTTGTGGTCTTTTGTGTAGAGTAGGATGTACACATATAATCCACAGTATCGACTCCACCTTTTGTTGCATTGTAGTCCAAATTTACAACAGACTTGCCTGTAGTGGTGTCGATTTCAGCAGTTTCATGCGTTGATGACAGGAAAAGCACAGACTTGTTCCTTTTTGTTTAGCACGAAACAAGACAGAAGTCATCTTGAAATCCAAAAGACAATTTCCAATTTCTAGCGATCTGTTGGGCAAAAATTCTGGAGGAATTTCCTTCTTGTTCTTTTTAAATGTTCCAATGAACGTTAGCCCATTTTCTAAAAGATGCAGGGCTACAGGGTAACTACTGTAGTAGTTGTCCATAGTTACATTCCTGTGAGTTCCCTTGATTGGCTCAACCAATCTCTTCACAATATCCATTGGCTGGTTAGATGCAACATATGGTCCAGGTTTCTGTCTGCTGCAGTATACTTCAAAATTAAAAGTATAGAAGGTCTTGCTATCGCACAATGCATACAACTTCAATCCATACTTAGCGGGTTTATTGGGCATGTACTGAACAAAACCACATCGTCCGCGAAATGTGACAAACATTTCGTGTATGGTTGTGAACTCCCCTAGACTGTAATTATTTATACAGTTGTTCAGAAATGCTGAGTGGAGATTGCGGATGGCAGCAAGTTTATCAGTTGCTAGTCGTTCTTTTCTTGTAGAAGTATCGTCAAACCTGAGTGACCAGAGCAAGAACAGAAGGCGCTTGTAGCTAAATGTTGCCCTTAGAATAATCATTCCTGTTCCATTTGATGCCCACAGTTCTAATACATTTGTGCGTGCTCCTTTTTATACAGCAATGAGCAACAGTGCTCCTAAAAGAGCTGTTGTTTCAGAAGCAGAAGTAGTTTTGCAATCTCTAGCCCTCGAGTAATTCACAGATGATCTCTTGTTATTTATGTACTTGTTTGTGTTTGCAACGACGTAATCAATTATCCCAGGATCAAACAATTTGAGAAAACTTTCAGTTTTAGCTTATCTACCATTGCATTTCGGGCCATGTAGGACTTTGATTATATTCTTACATTTTGGTTTCCCTGATAGTGCTAACGGATTATTTATCCACAAAGTTTCTTGGTCCTTACGAATATAAAAATGGCAGTAATCATGTGGCATTCCTTTCACTTCATTCCCATCAACGCATGACTGCTCAGATTCGCTGGAATGATCTGCAGTTTCAATTATTTCTGCTTCCTCATCGCTGTCAGAGAAATCTGCGTAATCTTCTTTGTCAGATGATTGCAGAAGAAGACACTCAATTTCTTCCGGTGCTAGTCCTTTCCTTTGTGCGGACCTGGGAGACAATAAAATAATTCTAATACCAAAGCAATGTTAATAACTAAATCATCATTCACCCACAGAGTTGTAAAAGAAAGCTTCTAATCATCAAAACATCCAACAGTGGTACAGCTGCATGTACTTACATTACCGGGCGCGTACGGTACGCAGTGCTGTCTCGGTGCAGTCGTCCGCTTCACAGGTAAAACACAGCTATTATGGTGGGTATAATGACGGCGCAGTAATGTGGTTTGGCGCGTGAGTAAACAATCGAAGCATATCTAGCACCACTGTTGTGTGCTCGGCTCACTGATGTAATTATTCAACGAAAACAAAATTGGTGGCACTGTATGCCGCCACGCACCCGCTGCAGGGTTAATATAAGTGTTTTCACAACCTTGGGCACCATTTCTCTGAATACTTTAATTTCTGCAAAAGGCCAGATGCAAGAATGTCTTTTTAACATTCACCCTTTATGTTTACAGTTGGCTCTTTCTTAAGGTTTTTACATAGCATTTTTAGTTCTTCATCTTGTATGTATTTTAAACTTTTCAGAGAAAACAAAAAGCTGAATATTTCAGAATACTTAGCCAGTTGACCAAACCATTCTTTCGAACTTTTTAACACTGTGTCAATGACAGGGTAGAAAAAAATCGATTTTTTATTTCTCCTTTGAAGGTTGAGCTTTGCAAACCATGTCATCACCTTCATAATCAAATTGCTTCACCTTCTTGCCAATTCTATTTTCTCCAAATTTTGGTTCAATTTGTAAACTTTCAGCTAGCTCTTTTGCTGTTATCTGCGCATTAAGAAAACCTTCTTCATGAAAATTCTTGATAAATTTCACCAGACTTTCAAGGGATTTAGTTGTTACTTTCAAACAATGGAAAATCCAGGCTGGAATGTTACAGTATTATGAAAAGGAAAGTTGCTACTCACCATATAGCGGAGATGCTAAGTTGCAGATAGACACAAGTCTTTTTGTTGTGCCTATCTGCAACTCAGCATCTCTGCTGTACGATGAGTAGCAACTTTCCTTTTCATAATATTGTTAGTTGCTACTTTCAGATCCCTGTTTTCTGCCTGAAGTGCCTTACTTGCTACGGTAAAGGCAAAGAGAAAGTCATACCAAATGACAATGCCTACAGTAAACTTGAAGCTTTCTAATTCATTCACAGCAAGCACCGAGCGAGGTGGCGCAGTGGTTAGCACACTGGACTCGCATTCGGGAGGACGACGGTTCAATCCCGTCTCCGGCCATCCAGATTTAGGTTTTCCGTGATTTCCCTAAATCGTTTCAGGCAAATGCCGGGATGGTTCCTTTGAAAGGGCACGGCCGATTTCCTTCCCGATCCTTCCCTAACCCGAGCTTGCGCTCCGTCTCTAATGACCTCGTTGTCGACGGGACGTTAAACACTAACCACCACCACCACCACAGCAAGCAAGTATACTTCACTCTTTGTTTTCAATTCAGCAGTGCTGTTACTGACCTCAAGAAGGGAATCTGTGACTTCTCTTGTCTGATGCATTTTAGCTGCGACACTCTCCACCCTACTTTCCCATCGAGTGTATGAAAGCTTCTTCACTGTTAAAGATGGTAACCTGTTCAGTAAGATTTCTCTTCTCTGAGTGGATGCACTGAAAACAATGTATATTCTTTGAATTACACCAAAAAATGTGAGTGCTTTTGCTGTAGGTTTTGCCGCACCTGATAACACAAGATTAAGACTGTGGCTGGCACATGGCGTATAAAATGATCTTAGATTGCACTTTAGGATTCTGGGTTGAACATCACTTTGATAACCTTTCATTTTGGACCATTATCGTAACTTTTGCCTCTACAATCATGAATATTAAGACCTAGTTTATCCTGTTTTGACAAAAGGATTTCAGTCAAACTTTTGCCCATTGTTGAAGTGATGTAAAAAGTTGAGGAAATGTTCTTCTACAGTCACTGCGTCTTCTGATAAATATACTAATCTAACAATCAACATCATTTGTTCATTGTAGCTTCTATCCGGAGTACAGTTACGTATGACAGAAAAATATTTGCTTTCTTTACAAAATTAACAATGATGTTTTTTAGTTTGTTGACATACAAATTGATGATTTCATTTTGGATGTTTTTCCCAAGGTAATGGTCATGAATTTGTAGAGTTTTTGCCTGCCTTAATGTTACTGCAAAACAGGGTCAAATTCTTACATCATTTTGATCAAACCAAGAAAATTACCATTATTTTGTTGATAGAGCTTGTTGCCGGTTCCCCTTAAGGCTATATTATGTTCTCTTGGTACCTGATGGCGAGTATAATTATTCTTAGAACCTGAAACCAATGTTCCTTCTCGTTTCCCAGTAGTTAAATGTCAATTTGATCAATACCACTTTTTTGTTCCAACTGTATTCAGTTTATGTGCTTAAATGGTTGTTCAAGCTCTTGAAGCCGATTTCCCAAATGAACCCAGTCACAAAGTCCATCACTTGACAGAGTATTTGAAGGAGAACAAAAAAGTTTACAAAAAAACTTTGTCATTAGATTTCGAATACACAAGTCATTTACGGTCCCTTTTTTTTTCTCCATTTGGCAGTGTTCTTATGTAAAGATAAATTAATTTTTTTTCTATTCTGATTTAAGGGATACTCAAAATTTACAATTTTAGTAGGGCCTTTCTGTACAATTTCATTTATCATGGAGGATGGTGACATATTAGGCCAAGTGCATGGGTTCGAATTTGTGATTACTTCACCATTGCTGCTACTAGGCGTACCTGAATTTAGAATAGTAGGATGTTTATATTCCAATACTTCATGTGTACTTGTATCTAAAGTATCACATGATGATAGGCTACTGTTAATGCCATTGTCCTTTAACCATGCATTAGTTTCACTGTCTGAAGTTGTTGGTCAAAGCAATCATTCGAAAGTGCCTTTTTGTTGGTTCAAAAACTGGTCATGTTGTAGCTTTGTATTTTCTAAATCTTTCCCTTTCACAAGACATTTCCCTGTTGGCACTTTGAACTTCGTAGGACAGGCAAAAACATGTATCTTCACACAGAAAGCACACACAACATGTGAATTGGTGTGAATTGGAAAAGTACCATACATTTAAACTGATGACAGTGAAAAAATTATAGGCATTATTTTACATTTAACCACATTTAAAGCAACCCAACATTTATCCAAGCAAAAATTTGATCCAAGTCTTCCTGCATTTCCATACAATTTTCCAAGAATGATACTTACCTGTGGAGTACAATGAGAACATTAGAGCCATTTTACGATCCCTGGGGGTATACCCAATATTACTTTCACTTTTGTAGAACATTTGTCATCCATTATAACATACTGCATATTAGTAGCCCAAACTTCGTGGAGTCAGTCATACTTGTGAAGATGTATGGTTTTAGAAGAAGTGTGATCATATTTTGGTTATCAGTTGATAATGTGGTACGGTGTTGAAGGCTGTATTTTGGTTATCAGTTGATAATGTGGTACGGTGTTGAAAGCTATGAATGTAGAATTTACCAACACATTATGTTTCACTGTGGTATTAAACTGTGCTTTTAACCCTTTAACTTGTTGCTTCCACCATGGCAATGATTATCTGATGATTCTCCCCTCTGTGTCTGTTTTGTCTGAATATGAAGAAGTAAAAGCTGAGGAAGAGTTTATTGTGGAATCAGAAGGAATAGACCGTCTGTCGGTGTTACAGCTGCTCTCAGTAAGTCCAACAATGAGAAACGTCCTGGATATAAAATTAATAAAGTATGGCAGATTACAACACAAAGAAAGAGTGAATATTTACTGGTGTCAAAGAAGACTAGTAGTAATGTGGAAAATATACAAAGGAATGTCAGCCTTTCGAAAAAGCCAGCAGAAATGCTACAGTCAAAGAAATTATATAGCAAGATAAAGATTATCAATGAGTCAAAACTTAGTGAAGAAAACGTGATTTGAGGAAAACACACTCATGTATTGACAATGTTTTTCTATATGAGAACTAATTGAAAAGCATAAAATGCAGGCTTTCAGAGCTGGTAATTTTGTCCATGGAGATATTTGTTTTATGGGCATTAGGCCATGTTTCATGGCGTACTTATCTGCCTCACATTCTGTCTCCTTATGCTGAGGATATCATCAGAGACCATAGTGACTCAGAAAACAGTTAAAATCTCAAAAATGATCCCAGGAGACCAAACTGTTTGTACATATTGTGATCGTACAAACTGTGTGGGTCTACCGTATCTTCCTTCGCCGTCGGCGTTGTCGTCGTTACCGTGAGACACCATTATACAAGAGAAAAGGCACGTCAATCTTAGAGCATGAAATATGATGACCTTAAGCCATTGACAACACACAACGGTCACGGTAGCACCTGATTCCAGAATAGCTACAGTGGTTAGGATCTATGAACTATCCCCTCTTGACCAGGTCCCCAAAACTTAACTCGTAATGAGATCCCTTCAAAGCAAATTGTCATAACGATTGTCTATAAAGGCTTCATACAATGAGAAGAAATGTTACAGTTTATGGAATAATAACAGATACGACCAAACTGTCTTGTCTCTTCTGCTTTATTTAACAT
Source organism: Schistocerca americana (assembly GCF_021461395.2). Lineage (NCBI taxonomy): Eukaryota > Metazoa > Arthropoda > Insecta > Orthoptera > Acrididae > Schistocerca > Schistocerca americana. The sequence continues at coordinate 524,415,802 of NC_060121.1, read as the reverse complement.
AACTTAGTTCACAGTTTCATTTTGCGTTCACCACTCATTCACCGAAACCCTTTGATGAACAGTTTTGGTTGCTTGACACCAACAGTCAATGATAATGATACAGCTTTTCTCCTTTTTATAAATTGAAGCCCGCTCTCCGCGATATAATTAAAAAAAACGGTCTCAATACCGCGTCCCTCGTGAGATGCGAATAGACTTATCCCGGAATTGACCGCCCTGTAGGTGTACACACACACACACACACACACACACACACACACACACTTCTGTTTATCCTGTGGGAAACACCTGCTGGCAGAATAATGTAAAGCTGGATTGTTAACCACAACAATGAGTAGAAAGAGAATGGTGAATCACATACCTCTTTGAACAGTTCTCGGGTATCCGACCGGGTAGCGTTGAAATTTCTCCACAATATTTCGGCAGATGTACACGCTGGCATCTTCAGGTGGTTCCTGACGAATGCTGTGCTGAAACTTCCTGGCAGATTAAAATTGTGTGCCGGACCGAGACTCGAACTCAGGACCTTTGCCTTTCGCTGTAGCTATTTAAATTTCACCCCTATATTTTTCACAACACACAATTAGCACTTCATTACTTGTTTATTTCTAAGAGTAAATGGAAAAAAAAGACGCCGTATCATCGGCTTAGTCGATATAAAGTAAAACACCTTAATATGCCCAATTTTACCTCTTCTTATAGGATCAGCTACCTTTCTCATTAATTTACTACATATTATTTCCAATAACACTAAACAAGTATCGCCATTATATTTTAATTGTATTCAAAAGCATGTTACTATTATTATGACCGACCAAATCGTAACAAATCGCGCGGCGTGCGTTTTTAACAATAACTTTACGCTATTCAAGTTCCGTTACAGCTATCTTGACTCGTAATGTTACATGGCCCCCCAGACTGTGATGTCTTGAAGAGGGTTCCAGACAGAACAGGCTTTTTTTTTTTTTTGTGTGTACTGTGACAGGAGAGGGTATTTGTTTCGGCGAATACACTCACTCTCAGATTCACTCAACAAGTCAGTACATACATTCTACAATATTTAAGTTTAGTTAATGGGCCTAGACAAAATGCCCTTAACTAAATTCCACATTTGTTTATAGGTTGTCTTTGAAACACTTCGCACTAATCACTTCATATTCACACCACATTTTTTTTCTTGGATGAAGCCCTCAGTTCTTCAATCGACTGTGCAAGGCAGGGATCACAGCCAGGTTCGACGATTGGCATCCTAGGCCAAAACCCTTATCAGGCCACTTGTTTAAACAGAGAGGATTTGGTCCTTTTCTTTTCCTCTTAATTCCACTTTTAAATCATCCATCCTCGCTGTTCGGTGAGAGGATAAATCGTATTTCAGCGTCGTCATTGCTGCTGATACAAAGAAGGTATCTCATGGAAATCTTCGGTACATTCTTTAATTTTCTTTGTAAGTTAGTATAAGTACGTATTTATCCACTGGTGCTTTTATTTAGTCCACTCTGAGTGTAGTCTTGGTATCATTCAGTGTTTCTTGAATCTATATTTTGCTCATTATTGATAATACTTCTTCAGGTCTATGTGAGGGAACAAGCCCTTAATTACATCAGTATCACAATCTGCCAGGAGGTAGCTCCCTTCATGAGGTATTTTCATTATTTTGTATGGACCTGTATATAAATATTGCCATTTCTTATTCAGTCTTTTCCTGGTTGATGCTTTTGGGTGATTTCTCAATAAAATTTCTACCCCTACATCATATGTGACTACTTTCTTCACATTTTTATCAAAACGGGTTTTTCTCAATTGTGCTTGATGCTTCAGGTTTTCGTAGACCTTCTTCACCATATATTCTTTCTTGGTAATCTTTTGTTCTATCGCAGGTAATTTCTTCATCCATTCTGGCACAATATTTTCACCAAATACTATTTGGTTAGGTGAATAACCTGTCGATAAGTGTGGTAAGTCATTATACACTTTCTCAAATTCATAAATCCAATCGATCCATTTATAATGTTGTTTGGGTATGTACGTCCGTAAAAATCGGTTCAACACTCGGAAGATTCTCTCAACCGGATTTCCACAAGGGTAAAATCTTGAGATGTAAATATGCTGGATTCCTTGTTCTTTCATAGTGTTTCTCCATACTTTGCTTGTATAATAAGCAGCGTTGTCTGTCAAGATCATTATAGGTTTGCCGAGCTCAGTTATATAGTTGTTGATAAATTTGCGTAACATGGGTCGAACGTGGAGATTTTGAAAAGAGATCATAGAAAGCCAAAACATATTTGAACCGTCCACGTGTTATGGGACATGGCCCACAGACATCACATGACACCAACATTAATGGTTGTTGTGGGATGATCGGATGTAATTCTATCTTCTGACAATAGTTTATGGGTTTTGCCTTCTGACATATTTTGCACTTCTTAAGAATATTTGTAGCTAGACATCCCAAATTTGGATGATAGCAGTATTGTGCTATTTTGGTTGTACCATTAGCGGCAACAAAATGACCCGAATTCAAGTGAGTGTACCATACTAGTGATTCTAAATATTTATTTGGAACACAAACTTTCCATACATCTTCTTCATCCTTCCTCGGATACAATATTCCGGATTTTAATTGATACTGTTCTTGAGAGTGACTTAGCGTTTTGCTTTCAACAGCATGTCTAATGGCTTTCCACAACTTATCATCTTCTTGCAGTTGTGGAAGACTTCGACATAGCTGTGAAATCTGCCTCTCACATTATTGCCTTGATAATTTCATGACTTTAAAGTCAATAGTCCGTTCTTCACACTCGTCGTCATTCTTTCTTTTCGGTAGTCTTGAAAGAGCATCGGCTATGATGTTGTCTTTCCCTCTGATGTATTTGAGCGTAATATCATATTCTTGCAGTAGCAAGGCCCACCGGGTTAAACGTGAATGGAACATCCTTCCTGTTAAAATAAAAGATAAAGCTTTGTGGTCGCAGAATACAATGATCTTCTTTCCATATACAAAATAGCGAAACTTTCTAAGGGACCAGACCACTGCCAGTACTTCCAATTCAGTAGTACAATACACACATTCACAGCTAGAGAGTGTTCTGCTGGCAAACCCAATTATTTTGATGGTACTGATATCTTCTGGATTGTCCATCTGGAAAAGAGTGGCACCCAATCCTGTTTCAGAAGCATCCGCAGCAATATAAAAATCTTGACCAAGTCTCGGATGATGTAACAGTGGAGCATTAGTCAAAGCATTGCGGATGTTATCAAAAGCTTGCGTGCATTCGGAATTCCACTCCCACATGACATGTTTTCTTAACAGCCGTAACAAACAGTCTTGGCTTTTTAACTGATTGGGTAAAAATTGTCGAAAAAATGAAACTAAGCCGATAAATGACTTTAATTCCGTTCTATTCTTTGGATAAGCACATCTGTTAATTGCATCCATCTTTTTAGGATTTGGTTTTATCCCTTCAGGAGTAATTATATGTCCAAGAAATTTCAATTGGTTATGAGCAAACTTGGATTTGCTCGAATTTACATCAACTCCATATTCCAAAAATTTTTCAAAAACTCTTCTTAATAAGTCCAAATGTTCCTCCCAAGTTTCAGAAGCAATTAGCAAATCATCCACATATAAAATAATTTCATTCAAAAGGTCTCTGCCCAGTACGGTATCTAATGCCGATATGAAAACACCACCGCTTATTTTCAACCCAAATGGCATAACGGTAAACTGGTAACTTCGGCCCAGAAAAATGAATGCAGTATATTCTCGAGATTCTTTCGATATTCTAGTTTGCCAATATGAACTACGCATATCCAAAGAAGTTAAGAAGCGGGCACCATAAAACTTGTGTACTAACTCTTCTAGGTTCTCCGGTCGCATTTGTACAGATATAATGATCTTATTGATCTCTCTGGCATCCAACACCAATCTCATGTCACCATTGGGTTTAATTACCGCCACAAGAGGGTTACAATATTCGGAATCTGAGGGCTCAATAATACCCCATTCTAACATTTTATTGATTTCCTTTCTGACTACTTCTTTCTTTGTCCATGGGATAGAATAGGAAGTACGACAAAAGGGTTTATGTGCATACGTCTTTATATGGTATTCAAAGTCTTTTATTATACCCGGACGTTTACTAAAAATTGACTGATATGCTTCCAACAAGTAGTACAATTCGTCCCTTTGGATAACAGATAAATATCCTGATTCTAACACCTTTTCCTGCAATGACATTTTATCCATCATTTCTTCAGAACATTCAATAAGGCAGATATACACATTTTCATCATCAATACTGACGTATTTTACCATTAGATTCATACACAATTGATTTGGAATTACTCGGCCCTTTCTCAGGGTGGCTGTCAAAACATTACCATTGGAATCAAATATACATTCACCTTTCTCTAAATTAATGATTGCACCGGTCTCACATAAAAAATCCAAACCCCAGATACATGGTACTGTAATTTTAGGAACAACTAGGAATGTACTTTCTATTTGAGCCCCCCGTATTGTAACGTCGACACGTACCTGTTTCACAACCTTTTGCATTTTTGCACTGAATGCGCCAGCCACGGTACATCCTGTGATAGGAAAAGTGGGCATTTTTACCCCTCGGCTTATCTGTTTTAAACAGTCCAGCGTCATGACACTAATAGTTGCTCCAGTATCGATTAATATTTCAACATCAACATTATTTATACTTGTTGGAATTATTGCCTGTAAAATTTGTCCGCATTTATTAGAAACTTCAGGTTTTTCTTCAATTAATTCATTCCTTATATCCTGATCATTATTGTACCTTAATACTCTCAGTTCAAATTGATGCCTGCCTTCCTTCTCCTTTCCATGCACATTCGCATCACCATATCGAGGTTTACCTCTAGCACAGTAAGTATCTCTTCTATATTTATTATAATCATTGTTTTTATTGCAACCATAGAACGAAGATTGTCCACGCTCCTGTGATGCGGGTTTGACCTGGTTTTCGGTATTATTATTATTATCATACGTTAAATTATTATTATAATTATTCGTATTACTATGAGTGTGAGTTGACATTTGATTACTACTCATTTGTCTTGCGTCTTCCATAATCATATCTATAGAGTCAATCACCGACAAGAATTGTTCTACATCGTGGTCAGGAACATTTATTAACTTTTCACGTATATTTATGAGCAACCTTCCCTTCAAAATTCTGATCACTTCCTTGTGAGAAATTGAATCACTCCAATAACGTGTCTTATTTATGTACTTTTCAAAATATTGCCTTAAAGTACTCCTTTTACTGTTAAAATACTCAGGTTGATAAACCTCTTTTCTTAATTTCTCTTGTTTACTCGACGACCAGTATTTAGCCAAAAAAAGTTGTTCAAACTCAGCGCAAGTATGGCAACTTTCACTTACTTCGGCGGCCCATAATGCGGCTTCTCTGGTAATTTTGGATACTATAAATTGAAGTCGGTCGTGTTCTGACCAGCTACGTGGAAATATTCTTTTTAAATTATTGATAAATATTTTCGGATGCAGGTTATTCTTTTCAGTGGAGAATGTTGGGAATTGTCTACTTTTAAAAATGCTGTTCTCCACCTTTAAAGAAGACAAATATCCTCGCTGACCAAAAGAATCATCATCTTTACCAACCGAATCATCAACTTCCCAATGCAAATTTTCACCACAATTGTACTTCGTATTGTCACATGTTCAGTTGTTTTTCGACCTATTCTCCGAACGTTCGTCCTCTGTCAACAAATTTTGTGATGACTTTCGTTCTAACTCCGCCAATTTATGATTGGTTTCCTTCTTCCATTTAGGTAACTCATCAACTACTTTGTCTTTTATTTTCTGAATTTCACTAGTGAAGAGCTTAATTAATTCATCTTTTCTACTTAGGTGCTCATTGATATTTTCATTTGGCTGGGATCCAATAGTAGTCTTAACCTTGTCTACAATTTCATTTCCTTTTATTTCTATCCATTCAGATAGATCTTTGTCAAGTCTTTTAGTTTGATCTACTAAATACTTGTCAATCCCCTTACGAGCATAAGACTCAAACTCGACTATTTGTTTTGAAAGCTCTTCTATCTGTGCGCTAGCATTGAAACAGCTGCTTTCACACTTAACCATCCTATTGGACAGGCCATCATAACTCTTCGAAACTACCTCATATTTCTTTTCTACGTCATGAAGTTTTCCCATTAAATTATTATATTGCCTTTCTAAGGTGTTAGAAAACTCTACATCTAGTTCTCCAAATTTCGCATTTAATTGAGTCTCCCAGTTCGCCTTTAATTCTTTCTTAGTATTTTCCAGTTTATAATCAAAGGAGTTCAGTTTGCTTTCCAAAGAATCCATTTTAACTTCTAATGAACCAAATTTGGCCTCAAATTTTTCATTTAACTTTTGACTGTCCTCTTTTAATTGCTTATTATCTTTTTCTAGTGAACCAAGTCTTCCATTCATTACACCCATTTGAGTATTTATTGATACCAGCATATCAAACATTTTTTGATTAATATTTCCATTTTGAGGATCAACTTGCTGATCTACTTCCGAAACCTCAAGATCTTTATGTTCTCCCATGCTGCTTACCTTACTTATCATTGTATTTGAATCTCCTAACGGCTCTAAATCAATAACTGTATTATTATCTGTACATGTCTCCTGTCCCACATTGAGCTCATGGGATGCATCATCCATATCCTCTTCACTTTCCTCTCTCTCTCTCTACTCATTACTCTACTCAACTGCACATTGTCATGTATTCTTTTCGTTCGTTTTGACATGATTATTCACTACCAAGACATACACTTATTTTCACTATGTTTTTATATATATTTATCTACCACAATCACAAGTCTCAACTTCATTTTTTTTTATAATTATACTGTTATTTTAATCATACCTAGTCGTATCACTCACTTTTAGCGATTATTGAAGAATACCTCTCTCATTGGACTGACTCACTGGCTGCTACAATATTTTCCAACTCTAGGGTTCGTGAATCCAGATGACACTCGACTCGATGCAGCAATCCTCCTCGATCGAGCCGCACGTTGTGGCGCCACTTCTACCGTATCTTCCTTCGCCGTCGGCGTTGTCGTTGTTACCATGAGACACCGTTATACCAAGAGGAAAGGTGCGTCAATCTTAGAGCATGAGATATGACCACCTTAAGCCATTGACAACACACAACGGTCACGGTAGCACCTGATTCCAGAATAGCTGCAGTAGTTAGGATCTACGAACTATCCCCTCTTGACCAGGTCCCCAAAACTTAACTCGTAACGAGATCCCTTCAAAGCAAATTGTCATAACGATCGTCTATAAAGGCTTCATACAACGAGAAGAAATGTTACAGTTTATGGAATAATAACAGACACGACCAAACTGTCTTGTCTCTTCTGCTTTATTTAACATAACTTAGTTGACAGTTTCATTTCGCATTCACCACTCATTCACCGAAACCGTTTGATGAACAGTTTTGGTTGCTTGACACCAACTGTCAATGATAATGATACAGCTTTTCTCCTTTTTATAAATTGAAGCCCACTCTCCACGATATAATTAAAAAAAAAAACGGTCTCAATACCGCGTCCCTCATGAGATGCAAATAGACTTATCCCGGAATTGACCACCCTGTAGGTGTACTCAGTTTAATGACCACATTTTGCTATCCGCTATTTTGCGTAACTGAATGTCCATTTGTTAGTCTGATTATACACTGTAGCTATTTAAAATTCGCCCCTATATTTTTCACAACGCACAATTAGCACTTCATTACTTGTTTTTTTCTAAGAGTAAATGGAAAAAAAAAGACGCTGTATCATCGGCTAAGTCGATATAAAGCAAAACACCTTAATATGCCCAATTTTACCTCTTCTTATAGGATCGGCTACCTTACTCATTAATTTACTACATAATATTTCCAATAACACTAAACAGGTATCGCCGTTATATTTTAACTGTATTCAAAAGCATGTTACTATTATTATGACCGACCAAATCATAACAAATCGCGCGGCGTGCATTTTTAACGATAACTTTACGCTATTCAAGTTCCGTTTCAGCTATCTTGACTCGTAATGTTACATGGGGAGATTAGAGTGGCAGTTTCCCACTGCAGAGCATGTTGCTGGCAATTCCTATGAAGTCGTTGCGGGCGGCTAGCATTTACACGGCCTTGGAAAAACCCAAACGGGAGCGAGGCAGGGTCGCGTATGACTGTGTTTCCGCACTTAGAGGAATTTATATTCCAGAGAAAAATAGATGAAAACAAAACTAAGAGTGACACAGAGATTCGAGTTGGCACTCATGGACAGAAAATTATGTAAAGCTAAATTATCTAGACATGCCACAAAAATACATAATAGTTTAACAGCTATTGTTGACTTAAAGATTGTAAATTTATGAAAGTTCAAAAGCTAATATCTTGGCAATGCTTTGGACGAATAATATGAACAACATGTCTATGAGTGTGGCTAGTAGAGCTGCATTGAGCAGTCATAGCCATTTTTGAATGAGAGGTCGGAATATGGGATTCGACTGAGATAAACTGTGTTGATATTAGTGCCAATTAAGGTCCACTCAGGATATGTGTACTTTCCAATTTCTTTGAATTATTCTTTCAAAATTTCCCTTTTAATTGGCCGGCCGCTGTGACTGAGTGGTTCTAGGTGCTTCAGTCCGGAACAGTGCTGCTGCTATGGTCGCAGGTTCGAACCCTGCCTCGGGCATGGATGTGTGTGATGTCCTTAGGTTAGTTAGGTTTAAGTAGTTCTAAGCCTAGGGGACTGATGACCTCAGATGTTAAGTCCCATACTGCTTAGAACCAGGTGAACCATTTTTTTCCCTTTTAATTATTTAAGCAGCAAGTTTTTAATCAATTTTCCAATATATATTACAACTTATCACCCTCCCCCCCTCTCTCCACACACACACACACACACACACACACACACACACACACACACCGCCAATATTCAATGGAGACTGTTCAAAGGACAATGCGGAGAAGAATAGGAACGGACCTTTCAATTGCTGAGATAAAAATTTTTTGAGATAAATGATCCATTTTTTTATTACAAGAAACTAATGAGGCCTCTGTTGCATTTTTTACATGTCTGTTAGATTGGGACTATTAACAACTTGAAGCAAATTAAATTCTGCCTACAAACTAGACTCGCTGGAAATGCGGATTTCAGCGGTTAAGGTAGGATGATGATTTTTTTTTTTTTTTTTTTATTTTTTTATTTTTTTTTATTTTCTTTCTTTCTTTATTGATTTTCAATTCCCCCCGAAGGGGGCGGGCCAGCAGCAGCTTACTACGCTGCTCTACAGCCTACAGACTTTTTTTTTAAATAAAGGAAGAAGAAAGAAACAAGGAAAAATAGGCGATAAAATGGCGATTTAAAGTGAAAAATGGCGTAAAATTGCGGAAAGTTAAAACAGAAAGCAAAAGGGGGTTGGCAATGTAGATAAAAGACACAGGAATCAGACAAGTAACACAGTAGACACACAATTAAAAAACATGGCGACAGTCTGGTTTCTGTTCGCAAGTAATAAAAAGCACACCCAGCGACAGTATGATGGCTGTTCGCTACACTTCCCAAAAGACAAAACACGGAGCACACACTGAAAAAACACACTGTAAAACACTGCACGAAAAAGGCGGCACAAAGATGGCACTCCCGACCCAAGGCAGATGGGGTGGGGGGACCTGGAGTAGGGGGAAAAACAAGGAGGGAGGAGAGGAAAAAACGAAAAGGGGGGGGGGGGAAACCAAGGAGGGAGAGGGCTAATAAAGGGGGAGAAGGGCAGACGCGAGAGGGAATGAGAGGAGGCAGAGGAGGGAAATGTAAAAGGACGCGGGGGGGAGAAGGGGGCAAAGAGAGGGGAGGTGGGGAAGAAAGAGGATGGAAGGGGGGCGAGAGGGAGCCTGGGAAAAGGACAGAGGAAAGGAGGGGGAGTGAGGATCAGAGTTGATAGGAGGGATAAATGGAGGGAGAGAGGGCATCATCCGGGAGGGGGAGTTGATGGAAGCCACCTTGGGAAAGGAGATGTAGGGTGTAGAAATGGAGGGTAGGGGGAACACAACGGTGAAGACGGGGCAGGGGGCGGGGATCGGAGAGGAGAGGAGCAACCAGGTGGTGAGGGGGTTCAAGACGGCAGGAGGTGTAGAGGATGCGGATACGTTCAAGGAATAGGAGCAGATGGGGGAAAGGAATGAGATCATAGAGGATCCGCGTGGGGGACGGGAGACGTATACGGAAGGCGAGGCAGAGTGCATGACGCTCAAGGATCTGGAGGGACTTATAGAATTGGGGGGGGGGGGGGGGCAGATATTCAGGCAGGACTGGCATAACAGAGGATGGGACGGATTAAGGATTTGTAGGTGTGGAGGATGGTAGAGGGGTGCAATCCCCATGTCTGGCCGGAGAGGAGTTTGAGGAGTCGGAGGCGGTTGTGGGCTTTGGATTGGATGGAGCGGAGATGAGGGATCCAGGTGAGGTGACGGTCAATGGTGAGGCCTAGGTAGGTGAGGGTGGGGGTGAGGCGGACAGGACGGGCACAGACAGTAAGGGAGAAATCCAGGAGCCGGAAGGAGCGAGTGGTACGACCTACGATGATTGTCTGGGTCTTGGAAGGGTTGAGTTTCAGGAGCCACTGGTTACACCATGCAGCAAAAAGGTCAAGATGATTCTGGAGAAGGCGTTGGGACCATTGGAGGGTAGGAGCGAGGACGAGGAATGCGGTGTCATCTGCATATTGCAAGAGGTGTACTGGAGGGGCGGGTTGGGGCATATCTGCCGTGTAAAGGAGGTAGAGGAGAGGGGAGAGGACAGAGCCCTGAGGCACACCTGCAGAGGGGTAGAATGTGTAGGAAGTGGCATCATGGATAGTAACATAGGAGGGGCGGTGGGAGAGGAAGGAGGCCACCAGACGGATGTAGTTGATAGAAAGGTCGTAGGTTTGGAGTTTAAACAGGAGACCTGGATGCCAGACACGGTCGTAGGCCTTTTCGAGGTCAAGGGAGACAAAAATGGCGGAGCGACAGGAGTTAAGCTGGAGGGAGAGGAGATGAGTGAGGCGGAGGAGTTGGTTATCAGCAGAGAAGGAAGGTCGAAAGCCACATTGGGTGTTTGGGAGGAGGTGGTTGTGGCGGAGGTGGTGATGGATGCGCCGGGAAAGGATGGATTCCAAGAGCTTGCTGAACACCGATGTGAGACAGATAGGACGATAGGAAGAGGCATCAGATGGAGGCTTGTTGGGTTTGGAGAACATCAGGATACGGGAGGTTTTCCACAGGTCGGGATAGAAGCCAGTGGCAAGGATGACATTGTAGAGAGTGGCAAGGAGTGAAAGGAACGAGGGAGGGCAGTGTTTGAGGTGGCGGTAGGTAACGCAGTCGTGGCCGGGAGCAGTGTTGCCTTTGGTGTGGAGTGTGAGGCTGATGTCCTGGGTAGTGATGGGAGTGTTAAGTTCAGATGGTGGTACGTGGCCCAAGTACTGGAAGCTAGGAGCAAGGGGAGGAACAGAGGTATTTGTACGGTCCATGACATCAGGGAAGAGGGAATAATCAAAGTGGGGATCATTTGGGATGGAAAAAACATCAGAGAGGTGGGAGGCAAAGTGGTTGGCCTTACTGAGGTTGTCAGGAAAGGGATGGTCATTAAGGAGGAGAGGGTACTGGGGGGTGGGGCGGTTCCCAATAAGGCAGTGGAAAGCAGACCAATACTTGGAAGAGTTTATGGGGAGCGTGGTGTTGAATTGTGTACATGTCTGGCGCCAGGCACGGCGTTTCTTCGCAGTAAGCAGGTTGCGGATGTGTCGTTGTAATTGCCGGTGACGGGTAAGTGTATCCCGGTCACGAGTGCGGAGAAAAGAGTGGTAGAGGCAGCGGGACTCTCGAAGGAGAAGGACGGCCTGTGGAGGCAGGGTGGATGGCTTTGGTGGGGATATGGGTGGCGACGGCGTCAGACAAGGTCTGGTGCAGGAAGGCAGCAGTGCGAGAGATGTCATCAGGAGACTGAAGGGTAAGGTCATGGCCGTCAACCTGGGTGTGAATGGAGTCCCGGTAGGCATCCCAGTTGGCACGGGAATAATCATGGACAAGTTTAGGAGGGACGGCAGGGCGGGGAGCGTTGCGGGGATGGCGACCATTAGAGACAGTGAGGAGAACAGGAGCATGGCCACTGCCAATGAGGTCAAGGACATCCACGGTGATGCGCCCAAGGAGGTTGGGAGAGGCAAGGACCACATCAGGAGTGGTGTTGGATTCGGGTCAGGTGTGCTGAGGTAGGGGAACCAGGTCTCCCTGGAGAGTGGTGAGAAACTGATGCCACCGCTGGAGGTCGGCAGGATCACGGCTGTGGATATTGAGGTCGGCGGCAATCACGTAGGTGGAGAAGGTGCGGTCAATGTGGGCCAGGAAATCGTATGGGATGGGGGTGCGAGGGCGGACATAAATGGTGGCACAGGTGATTAGGATGATGCTACGCTGTATGTTTATATATCCGGGCTTGGCGCCGTCTCTCTTGCAGTAGATAATCTCTTTGCCTCCCAATTAATATCCAATATGGAAAGTGCATTTCTATAGGAAAGATGAAAATTTGCGTAAAGTCAACATCAAAGTGCAAAATAATTCATTCAAATTCTGTAAGACTGTATCAGAGAATAATCAGGTTCACTAATGAATACGAATATAAAATACTTTTCAAAAGTACTGATACAAACAAAATTTCGTTTTTGAAAATAATTTTTTTTTCGTAAATTTGTTACATACTTTTGACAATGGAGTCAAAGGAAATGGCCGTTGCTGAAAACTCATTACAAAATGCAATATGCCAAGATGTCAGAAATACGAGATCGGAAACAGTTGAAAGTATGATGTCACTTTTATGATGCTCCATGAAAGAATTTCTCAGGTCTCACCGGGGAAACATTTTTTCAAAAAGTGAAACTGAAGCACGTGACAGCGAAAATTCCTTTGATTATTTGCTCACGACGCGAATGCAAGCACAGGAAACAGTTCACAAAAGCAACGCAAATACTAGTGAGACAGACTTTGACACAGCTCATGTGACTAATAACACAACAGTTTGCACAGCAAAATCAGGCATTTAACGATTTCAAAGATAGTGTTAGTCTACAGTTCAGTGAGGTGAGCAGAACTATACACACTGAATTATCTGACAAATTATCCGGTAAGTTCACAGAGCTCAGTAAAAAACTAAAATAAGAAATAAGTACCGACATGTCCCACAATATAAATACGTTAACGGAAAAGGTAGCATCCGTAGGCAACAGGAACAACTTGCAGGTGAATTACAAAACCTTAGTGAAGCATATTCTCAAATTCAATAGACGCAATCCCAATTGGATGCGTCGGTAAAAATGTGACAAACGCAGTCAGCAAGCTACAAGATGTATGCAAAAACCTACCTACAGAAATACACAAGTTGAGTCTTAAGAGTAGATCAGTTATGTTTAGAGTCAGAATTTGCCAAAAAATAGAGAGGTAAGTTATGTGCAGATGTAAAGGAAATAACTGAAAAAGCTGAAGCCGGGATGCTGGATAACGACAGCACCCTTGCTGAAAAGGTAGTGTCAGAATGCAAGATTTATGTAGTTACTGTAGAAGTAGCTCTAAAAGAGAAAGAAAGTCAGCTTCTAACTAAAATAGACTCGGGTTTAAAGGAAGCAGGGGAAAGGTTACAAGGTAGTGTTGCTAAAACTACTGACATTCCAAAACAACATATGACAGAAAACAAACCTATGCTTTTAGAGTTGTTAGATACCTTCACTGGTTACCCACAATACTGGATTAGTCCACTGAAGGAAAATAGCGAAGGTTGCACAGTTGCCATGTGTTACCTCACAACCAAACATAAACACACCTGTCACTGACAGCATGGTGCATTTGTCAACATTACTAGCAGAGGAGGGATCACTTAGGCATTGACAGTTCCGGATATTTACTTCTGAAGGGAAAGGAACACACCCTGTGGTCTTTATCAGAGCATTTCGAAATGTTTTACCTCGTACCTGGACCGAAGCCCAGAAAATCAGATTTGTTGTTGGATACACACAGGGTGACGTTCTGTTATGGACTACAGACATGGTAGAATGTTGCCACTATTATGAACAGTTTGAGAGAGCATTTCTGGAAAAGTATTGGTCTGAGGCCGTACAAGAGAGGCACAGACATGAAGTATTCAACCCAGCTCCGTTCAATAGCAAGTATGGAAGCTTAAGGGACTATTTTGAAAAATATTTGAATAAACCAGATGCTGGACAAACACGGTAGACATGCTGAAATTTTAAAGAGCCATATTCCTGCCCACATTAGGGAAAAACTCATTACCATCCTAGAACACAACACCAAATACATTCTATCTGTACTGGACTCAATAGATTTAATATACAAAGAGAGACCAGTGCAACTGAAGCCTGTTAATATACCGATAGCGACACACAAGAGATTTACGGACCAACAAGTAAACAAGAGATTCGTGGTACAACACGGATGGTGACCTTAACCACACACACCTGTGGTAATGGTAATGTAATCACAATGGCAATGGAGGAAGTCGTAAGTAAAAAGGTGGATATAAAGAAATGGGGTCGCACGGGGTAGTCGAGCGGTCTGGGGCATCTTGTCATGGTCCGCGTGGCTTTCCCCATCGGAGGTTCGAATCCTCCTTTGGGCATGGGTGCGTGTGTTGTCCATAGTGTAAGTTAGTTTAAGTTAGATTAAGTAGTGTGTAAGCTTAGGGACTGATAACCTCAGCAGTCTGGTCCCATAAGATCTTAAAAAAAGGGCAAAAATTTAGCAAAAACAATTACAATGGGCGAGTAGCATATGGCTAGCCTGTACAATATGTACAGACACAAGCTGTCAGCAACAATCAGCTGATCGCTTGGCAAACACAAAACAATAACAGAGAACCGAATAACGCACAGACAGCAAAGTCGGAGAGATGGTACCACCGGCGAGTATTGAGGTCATGTTAAGTTAGTAGCATCTTTGGAAAGAATGCAGACCAAGTTTCATCCATATTTGTCTATTTCTTTGTGTTTGGCATTCATGTGAATCAAGGAAGTCGAGTGATTGTCAAAAAATGGACGAAAAAGAAGTTCGTATGGTGATTAAACATTACTTTATGAAAAGCAAAACGCCTCAGGAGACTAAAGAAAAGCTTGATAAACATTACGGTGACTCTGCACCTTCTATTAGAACAGTTTATAAGTGGTTTCAACATTTTCAGAGTGGCTGTATGGGCACAAGTGATGCTGAACATTCTGGACGACCTGTGGAGGTTACAACTCCAGAAATCATAGATAAAATCCATGATATGGTGATGGATGACAGAAGAGTTAAGATGCGTGAGATTGCTAGCGCTGTGGGCACCTCGAATGAACGGGTACATAATATTTTGCATAAACGTATGGACATGAAAAAGCTATCTGCAAGATGGGTTCCGCTATTGCTCACGCTTGACCAAAAACTGAATCGTGTAAAGTGTTGCAAGGATGGTTTGCAGCTGTTCAGGAAGAATCCGCAGGACTTTAAGTGTCCTTTTGTCACTGTGGATGAAACATGTATACATTACTATACTCCTGTTCGCAACAGTCTTAACAATGGGTTACCAAGGGAGAATCTGCACCAAAAAAGGTGAAGACCATTCCTTCGGCCGGAAAGGTTATGACGACTGTCTTTTTGGATTAACGAGGGAGAATCCTCATCGACTATTTGGAAAAGGGTAAAACTAGTACATGTGCATATTATTCATCGTTATTGGACCATTTGAAAACCGAGCTGCAGGAAAAACGCCAGTGATTAGACCGCAAAAAAGTTATTTCCCATCACAACAATGCACCAGCACACACCTCAGCAGTTGTGGTCGAAAAATTAATGGAAATAGGATTCCAACTCATTTCACATCCCCCCTGTTCTCCAAACTTGGCTCCCTCAGACTACTATTTGTTCCTCAATTTGAAGCAATGGTTGACAGGACACAGATTTTATTCAAATGAGGAGGTGATTGCAGGTCCATTAGTTCAGTGGGTGAAGGTATTTTTTTGTGCTTTTGTAGGTTGGCACTGATTATCTGTAGTGTGGGATCTATTGGCATAGAGGAATAACGGTTTTGTATGTCAAATGAGGCAAGTGTTTTTGACATGTTGTGTAAATTCTGTTGTGTTTTTAAGTGTTCTCTCATTATTGAATGTGTATGCTTCTTTGATAATTTTGAAGAGCATTTTGTTGAGTCTGAGTGTTGGGCTGTTCCTGCAGTTCACTATAGGCCTGATGGGGGTCCCATTTTTCTGTATCTTAGGTTGTGACCTAAGGCTAAGTGCTTGTGGGCTCATTGTTACAATATTTCTTGCTTCTTGGATGGTAAGTAGATAGTTGATGTTGTTTGAAACGTGTTTAATCTCTTTTTGTATTCTGGCTGTTGGATCTTTATGTATCTCTGTTATGTTGTTGATTTGGAAGAAGTCTAAAGTTTTTTCTACATATGTTGCTCTATTCATTACAACAGTTGTGTTACCCTTGTCAGCTTTTACAATTATTGCATTATTCTTGTTTAATTTAGTCTTAATGGCATGTGTAAGGGCTTCTTCTCTTTTCTTGTATCCTGGGAATGGTTTTGCAATTTCCTTCTCAATAATTTTGTTAATTTTGTGGCAGGATGCTATTCTGTCATTTTGCTTTTTAAGGGCGATGGTCGAGATCTGTGTGGCACTAGTGATGAGCTTTTCTTGGTTCTTTTGGACCACTGGAGCTTGAATGTTGTGTTTTAAACCTTTGCGGAGTAGTGCTTCTTCTTCTGCAGTGAATATTATGTCCGTGTTGTTGAGGAAAGGTGTGTAGAATGTGTGTTCCCTTTGGGTGTTTTGGTTCAGTTTGGGAGATAACTGTTGCTTTATAAGACTGGCTAGCTTTTTCTTCTGTGGAGTTTTTGTTTTCTGTACCATGAACTCGGTGTACTTTCTAACTTTTTTGGTTATGGAATCATATTCTAGTCTATGAAGTAGTTTTCCCAACTGTAATTCTGCATTATAAAGCTGCGTGTTAAACATTTGTTTTTTAATATAAAGTTCTGTCAGTTTGTTTCTCACCCAGAGTTTTTGTGTGTTTTCCAATGTTTTCTTTGCAGTAGTTGTGTAATGACATTATTTTTGAGACAATTTCTACTGAAGTGAATGTGCTGTGTTGTCAATGCAAGCTTTTCTGTGCTGTTTTCGTACTTGAAAATAGCCTTGATTGCCTGACAGGGCAGATTAACTTTAAATGCAAACAGTTTAGGTTAGGGTTTACCAAGACCGTTATCAACATTGAATGAAACAACAAGTTTACTGTTACCAGTCACTGTTTATTTATCTCCATGACGCATTTCAAAGGTTTAAACCTCCATCATCAGGTTGATTTACGTTTGTTAATATGACATTTGTGTGTGTGTGTGTGTTGTGTTAACAAATTTGTGGGGTAACTTCTGGCACTGTCTAGTGGAGAAACAAAACACCATTTCAGAACATGGTTGTGGGTTTCTGTTGAGAAACAATTAAATGTGTATCTAACGGTAAACATAAAAATAAGTAAAATAAAATACCTCCAGTGGTCAATGTCAATAACAGTCATGGTAAAGCCTAACCTAAAATGTTTGCATTCAATGTCATTTCACTGTAAATAACCAATTATTTGTAATAGACCTTATCAGGGGAAGCACTAAAATATGTAAAACTGAAGTTATGACTTTGAAGTTCAATTGGTAAATCCTACAGTTATGTTTGTCAACACATACAATAATGAACAGTCATCTGCAGAAGAAATAAATGTGAACACAATAAGCACGAAGGTAAGTGAATCAAAGTGCTTGCTAAAGAACAGCAAGCAGAACTTAGGGAACTGATACTTGTTTATATACATGTATTTTTTTTTAAAAAAAACAGGTATTATTAATAATTTCGTGTACAAAATTGAAGTGCATCCTCATGAAACTTTTTGTTCTATCTCATACCCTATACCACAGACAAAGAGGGAAGCAGTAAGAAAAGAGATTAACAGGATGCTTGAATGGAACATAATACAACCATCATTTTCCCCTTATTCTAGTCCTATCTTGGCTGTGAGTAAGCCAGATGGCAAGGTGCGCCTAGTCCTTGACACACGTAACATTAATAAGATTACTGTACCAGTCCGAACACATCCAGACAATTGGGAGGAACAGCTTATGAAATTCCACAATGCTAAATTTCTTACTATAATCGAACTCCGGTCTTCATATTGGCAAATAAAACTACATGAAGAAAGTCGGAAGTATATCGCCTTCATATGTGGAGGCAGGAGCTTCAAATTTCAAGTATTACCATTTGGATTGAACATAAGTGCAGGTATATTTATCTCTGCACTTGACAGAGTGCTGGGACCCAAACTTTTGAGTAAGGTAACAGTATACATGGACGACCTTTTAGTCGCTACTCCCACTTGGTTAGAACACTTAAGATTAATTGAACAAGTATTGAGCCATTTTTCCAAATATGGAGTAACAGCAAATCTCAAGAAATCTAATTTCAGACACGACAAGGTAAAAATTTTAGGACGCATAATCTCTTCAGAAGGCATACTGCCAGATCCTAAAAAAATTTGCTGCCGTTAGGAACTGCCCTATTCCTCAAAACAAGACACAATTAAAGGCATTCTTTGGCTAGTGTCATTTTTCCAGAAATTCATCCCTAACCAACTTATGAACAGTGACGCTTCACTCAATCTTCTCCGGAAAAACAGACCTTGGGTATGGGACAAGAAATGTCAAACCGATTTCGAAAAAATCAAGCGAGCTTATTAAATGCTAATATTTTATATCAACCTGACATGAAGTATGGTAGCAAAAAAGGGAAATTTCATCCCTAAAGTAATTAGCTTCACCAGTCGCACCATATCCAAAGCTGAACGTTCATATTCAGTCATGGAGTTAGAGGGTTTGGCTGTAATTTGGTCCTTTAAAAAGTTTGAATATTTCCTTTGTGATAAATACAAAAAAAGTGTACCATGACCATCAGTCCCTGTCAGTTTTTTTAACTTGTAAATTGCTACACCAACGGATAGCCAGATGGTGTATGTATCTTCAAGAATTTGACTTTGAAATAGTATACATAAAAGGAAATCAAAACATAATAGCTGATGCATTTTCTCGACCATGGTTTGACCATAAGACTTAGAGGAATTCAATGATCTTTTAGAGCAGGAAGGTGAAATAAGAGCTATGTTGGTGGAGGGCAAAACACTCCGACCATACTATGTCCACATGTGTAAACATATGGAACAATTACAGCAGCAAGACACATGCTGGAGTATGGTAAGAGCAAAACTTACACATAACAGTGATGAAAAATTAAAAAGGTTTTTTAATATTCACAAAGGTGTTCTGTCCCACAGGAACCCTCCCAAACCAGAACAATGGCACATGTGTTTGCCAGAGGAGTATGTGGATGATTTTATCTTAGACACAATTCTTGGGGCCATTATGGCACTACAAAATGCACTGACAAAATAGCTAAGCATTGGTATTTCCCCACCTCAGACGAAGAGTACTACAGGTGGTAAGAAAGTGTGTTGTTTGCCAGAAAGCAAAACATTCTAACATCTCCAAACAGATAGAACTACATCCCATTGTGGCTAAGAAACCTCTAGAAAAGGTATCATTAGATGTGGCTGGACCCTATCCCAGAGGTAAAGGGGGAGTAAAATATATAGTAGGCCTATATGATATTTTCACTAAATACATAAAACAGTATCCTATACAGAAAGTTACAGCCAGTTCAATTATAAGACAAATTAAAGAGGATTATTTTACAAGAGTAGGCAAACCAGAAGTCATGTTAACAGATAATGCCTCATAGTTTGTGGGATGTAAATGGAAAGAGTTTGTAGATGCCAACCGGATCAAACACATTTTAGTATCCAAATTTAATCCCGAACCGTCCCCCATAGAAATGGTGTTTGAGGAATTCAACAGGTTTGTGAGGACCTATATACCTCGTAAACATACCAAGTGGCCTGAATATGTCACTCCATTCTTACAAGTTGTTAACAACCTTCCCCATACATCAACTGGATTTACACCAAATGAGCTTATGTTCAATTGCAAATAGGTAGCCAAATGGGAAAACTTTTATCCAAGATACTGATACCTGAATTAGCAGTGGATGATAAAATACGACAAGAAGTATCAACCTTGAAACCTGGGCTAAATATAGGAAAGGAATTTACAACAGAAAGCTGAAATGTACAACACAGTTTTACATAGGAGAAAATGTGTTACTTACAACACATCCCAAATCCACAAAAATTGGAAAACTGGACCATAAGTGGCAGTTACTATACACTGGACCACACATAATTACCAAAATCCCCGAACCGGGAGCATACAGATTGACACATGTGAACACAGGCAGAGACAAGGGCCTTTACCCACACAAAGACTTGCGAACGTGTGTGTGTGTGTGTGTGTGTGTGTGTGTGTGTGTGTGTGTGTGTGTGTCTATATATATATATATATATATATATATATATATATTACAAATGTCTGCTTGTGTCTGTGTATGTGCGGATGGATATGTGTGTGTGTGTGTGTGTGTGTGTGTGTGTGTGTGTGTGTGTGTGTGTGTGCGCGAGTGTATACCTGTCCTTTTTTTCCCCTAAGGTAAGTCTTTCCGCTCCCGGGATTGGAATGACTCCTTACCCTCTCCCTTAAAACCCACATCCTTTCGTCTTTCCCTCTCCTTCCCTCTTTCCTGACGAAGCAACCATTGGTTGCGAAAGCTAGAATTTTGTGTGTATGTATGTGTCTGTTTTGACTTACCGAATGAAAGCGCTGGCAGGTTGATAGACACACAAACAAACACAAACATACACACAAAATTCAAGCTTTCGCAACAAACTGTTGCCTCATCAGGAAAGAGGGAAGGAGAGGGAAAGACGAAAGGAAGTGGGTTTTAAGGGAGAGGGTAAGGAGTCATTCCAATCCCGGGAGCGGAAAGAATTACCTTAGGGAGAAAAAAGGGCAGGTATACACTCGCACACACACACATATCCATCCACACATACAGACACAAGCAGACATCTGAAAAGGACAGGTATACACTCGCACACACACACATATCCATCCACACATACAGACACAAGCAGACATCTGCTTGTGTCTGTATGTGTGGATGGATATGTGTGTGTGTGCGAGTGTATACCTGCCCTTTTTTCCCCCTAAGGTAAGTCATTCCGCTCCCGGGATTGTAATGACTCCTTATCCTCTCCCTTAAAACCCACTTCCTTTCGTCTTTCCCTCTCCTTCCCTCTTTCCTGATGAGGCAACAGTTTGTTGCGAAAGCTTGAATTTTGTGTGTATGTTTGTGTTTGTTTGTGTGTCTATCGACCTGCCAGCGCTTTCGTGCGCATAGCTCAGTTGTAAATAAATAAATGAACTTGTGAAACGCACGGGAGCATGCACTGCAATACACAACTTGTTGCGACGTTAATGGTAACAGAGCAACACAGCGCATGCACATTGGGGAGAAAGCTAGTCAACAAACACAGACGGATGTGCACCAGACACAGCTGATAGTGCTGGAGCACCCAAAACAAACAAACCCTATGAGCTACAGCCTGCACTAGCATTTTTAAAGCCTATTGCATAAACTGGGACATAGAAAATTAAGGGAGAGCCTATACTGCAACTACAACTATTTACACAATACACACAAACAAAGATAAGCTAAGGGACTATATACATGGAAAGGGATCGGAAACTACGAAATATTTACTGAAGGTACGCTACTATAAACATTATATCTATATATTTATATTTACATATCTAAAAACAAAGATGATGTAACTTACCAAACAAAAGCGTTGGTATGTTGATAGACACACAAACAAACACAAACACACACACAAAATTCAAGCTTTCGCAATCCACGGTTGCTTCATCAGGAAAGAGGGAAGGAGAGGGAAAGACGAAAGGATGTGGGTTTTAAGGGAGAGGATAAGGAGTCATTCCAATCCCGGGAGCGGAAAGACTTACCTTAGGGGGAAAAAAGGACAGGTATACACTCGCACACACACACATATCCATCTGCACATATGCAGACACAAGCAGACAAAAATATCAGGAAAAGATTTAATGATTATGTCAGGTGCCAGAGAGGTGCATGGGGAAATGGAAACAGGAGTGATCAAAGGCCAATCCAAGAACAGGGAGATAGGAGAGGAGAAATTAATGCAAGGGGACCACAGGGACAAAATTCTTTAAACTGAGATTTGCTCCAAAAAGGGTCCAAACTGGGACAATAAACCATGCAGATGGGAAAATAATTGTGGGGAGAAATAATGGTGGATCTTTCAATAGTTTTGGGCAAAATAATGGGAGGTATTTTAATGAAAGCAAAGGCAGTGGAACAAGGGAAGTGAAAGTATGGAATAAGAATTATAGGCAAACTAATAGGGGATTTGTTGATTATGATAAAAATAAACAAGTTAGGGAAGAAAGGATTTGTGGAATGGAGGCAATTATGGGTAATGATGAGATGTTTGGAGGCTGGTTTGATCAGCATGGTAAGAGGAGGGCCTTTAGAAGTAAAAATAATAGGAATCAGGAGGGAGCAGTAAATGTTGGGACTTTGTTAAATAAAAGGGATCAAAATGTGGGGGATAATGATGCAAATAGTATTGGCTTGGCAATTATGTTAAGTAATGAGCATCTATCAGCTGTGCAACCTGTGGGCAAAATGTGTGGTGTGATGTTGAGAGAGTGTATGTGAAAGACAGCAGAAATAGCAATTTATTGAATGCAATGGAACTCTCACCAGTGGTAAGAGGTATAAATTATATAAAGGCCACAGCGCGTGATTCAAATGTTGTTGTAGATGGAGATATACAGGAAGACATGTGTTCCAGCAGTGTGAATGTATTCGGTAGTGAGCAGGCAGTAGATCCTGTATCAGATGTTATCGTGGGTAATGACGTTGATATGCGGCACAAGGCTGCAGAATGTGTTGTTAATGTATGTGGAGGCACTCACTTCAGTAGTGATAGGGAATATAACAGTGTGCAGTAGTTGTAGGTGAAGTTTTTAATGTGCAGAGTGGACCTGCAGGTTTTATATTGTGGTTGAAACTGTGAGAGTCTGTTGTTTCAAGCAAGTTTATTCCTATTGCTAATGGTATAAGTGAAGAAGCTGGGCAGACACATTTTTTCAGGGAAGCATGGGAGAATAAGGCAGAGAGTGATTTTGATTGTGATGATTGGGTAGCCAGGGCAACATGGTTTCAGAAATGGTAACCTGATGATTGGGAGTATGATTATGCCAGGCAAATTAGGGATTTATCTAGGGGAAGTGAGGTGCTAAAACATGCTTACAAGGAAATAGTTAATGGAGATAAAGATGTTAAATCATTGGATGAAGAATGTGTACTTATGATGGGAAAAATGGTATAGGTGATAACAATTCTGTGAATAATGGTAGAATTAGTATGGATGTTGATGAAATCCAAAATTTCATAGTGTATAATGATGAACAACAGATAGACATGCATGAGGAACTAGGTAGTGAATAGATGGGGAAAGATGAGTGTAATGTTGATGCTTATTACTGAGTTAATTTTGCAAAGTTGCACCAGCAGTTGAACCAGAGATCTGGGAGGAAGAAAAATTTAGAGTTGTTAGAAAGCTGGGTGGGTTGAGTGTAGGAAACTCTGGAATTAAAGAGGCCTTTGATTTAATGTTTTAAGGGGATAAGGACATTGAATCATTTAGTGACGAGCCGGTGTGCACCATGACTAAAGATTGCATACATGAAATGGAGGAGGACTTGTTGGCCAAAACAGAATTGAAGCATGATGTTATTGAAAAGGTGCAGCCGATACTGTTGATGTGGCAGGGGTCTGTGAAACTGGTTTGGTGGATACTG
Organism: Schistocerca americana; assembly: GCF_021461395.2. Taxonomy (NCBI): domain Eukaryota; kingdom Metazoa; phylum Arthropoda; class Insecta; order Orthoptera; family Acrididae; genus Schistocerca; species Schistocerca americana. The sequence continues at coordinate 524,391,823 of NC_060121.1, read as the reverse complement.
GAAGTCTGGGGTGGCAGAGAGCTTTTATGATCATATTAAGAACAGTGGAATTTCCAGTCACAGGGGTGAGAATTAAAAATGTTACAGGAACTTTCAGTAAACCAGTGAGAAAGGAGGTAGTTCTAGATGTAAACATTGGAGGTGAAGTATTTAGTCACTCATTTGTGGTTGTCCCAAATTTAAGTATGAATCTGGTGTCGGGAAAGAATTTCCTGAGTAAATATGAGACATGTGTAGATTGAAAGGACCAGATGGTGGTACTGAATACTGTTGAGGAAAGAAAAAGGGTTAAATTCAAAAATGCACTCAATGATGAAGAATTGATGGTTAGTTTGCATCTAGCACAGTGCTTTTATGAAGATTGAGAAAGGGCTAAGGAGTAAACTAAATGATACAAAGGAGATTTCTGAGGAAGAGAAGGCAGAATTATATCAATTATTGAGTAAAAACAAAGCTATGTGTTTTCTGAAACACCAGAGAAGGTGACTGATTTTGAGTATTCACTCAGGGTGAATCCACATGAACCCATTAAGGTCAAGCCATACCCTATAGCACTCACAGAGAGGGAGGCAGTTAGAGGAAAATTTATCATGTGCATGTTAGCTAAGTTTGTTTGTTTATTTATTTATTTTTGCAAGGGACTTCTTGTTGTATACTATTTACATATGTGTTTAGTTTTAAGAATTTTTTCTGAGTGGCCTATTGGTTTTCATGTTTATCTTGGTAAAGGTATAGTGGAACTTGAAGTTGTGGAACAGCTGGTTGACACAGCTAATTCTCACTTAATGACTAGTGATACAGGCTACAACAGTTGCAATCACTGTACAGCACTTATATGTAGCTGATAGGATGTGAATGTGAGAGAGGGACATTGATTGGCATTTTTCTTATTGTTTATAATGATATGAATATTGATTCAATTTTTCATGAGTGGTGATTGTGATTTGGTCACACACCAATGTTTTTTTGGTGTGTGGGCTTGGAGATAGTTCAGCGTAAGATTGACTGATGAGAATAAGGAATTGAATGGTATACATGTAATATGTTCATGTAATCGTTGAAGAAATGTTTAGATTTAGGGAGATGTATAATTTGTTTTTTATTTTTGTTTATATGTTTAGGATTACTTAGTTTCAGGGGAATATGGACTGATTTGTGGACTATGGGGTATATTACATATTTGATTTCATTCAGTTTGCAGTACTGTAATTTTCATTGGTCACTGAGCTGCAGTTAGAGTATTGTTTGGGTTAAAACTAGAAACAGGGTTGTTGCTGGAACCTACCATGGAACCCATCATATAATAAATTTTTGAGTACTATTCTGGTCACATATTTCCTTAGTTTCATTTTGGTTAGGGAAACCTTGTCTCAATGTTGTACAGTTGTAACGATTTGGGCCGTTTCTGTTCTTGAATGGAACAAATTGTTGCTACCAAAAAAAAGTCTGTAGCCAGCATGTATTTGTTGGTAACAGTACCATCTGTATGTTTGTGTCAGGTTCTGCCCTGAAATTTGGCTTTAACTGTGTCAAATCTGGATATCAGAGGGGTTGGGTTTACACCTGACCGGTTCTTGGCACTTAGATACCTCTGCTGACAGAAACTGATCAGGTGAATTTTATTTGTTCCTGGTAGAATCAGGTTAGCTGAGTGGCAGGAGAACTTGAGAAATGGTGCCTGAGATCTGAGCTCCAGCACTGATGCAGGCCAGAGGCACACCACAGAAGACAACAAAGGTGTAATACTTACTGTATGTGCTGCATAATTTATACTAAGAAATGTAGTGCATTGAAATAAAAAGATTGATAAAAAAGGACAATATTCAGAGGAATTTAAGAAAAATTGCTGGTCCACCTTCGATTCGTTTGTGTTTTGTTACTTACAACCTTTGGCCAATCATATCAGCATCATGGATATGCTGATGAATAAATGTATTTAGCATAAGTTTAGTTAAGTTAGGGTAGGAAATGCTGCCACATAAGATTCTATAGGGCCTTCTTCATTTCAATTTTTCTGCTGTCATATGTAGAGTTTATATTTGTGTATTATTTTGTTTCTGAGGACACAGATTGGGTTTGGTGCTACTTGCAACACCTTTCACTGAGTTTTTGCAATAACAAGAGGGGGTAATTGTGAGTGTACAAGCTGTGGAGGGAGATTAGAGTGGCAGTTTACTGCTGCAGAGCATGTGGCTGACGGTTGCTATGGGGCTATGGTGAGCAGCTAGCGTTTACGTGGCCTTGGTAAAACTGGAGCGGGTGCTAGGCAGGGGCATATATAGCAGTGTTAGTGTGCTTGGAGGAATTTATATTCCAGAGAAAAATAGATAAAAACAAAACTAAGAGTGACACGGAGATGTGAGTTGGCACTCATGGAGAAAAAATTATGTAAAGCTAAATTATCTAGACGCACCACATAAATATATAATAGTTTAAAAGTTATTGTTGTCTTAAAAATTGTAAATTTATGAAAGTTCAAAAGCTAATATCTTGGCAATGCTGTGGCTGATTAATATGAACAAAGAATCTATGGATGCGGCTAGTAGAACTGCATCGAGCAATCATATCCGATTTAGTAGAATTTGTACCATCTTTGAATGAGAGGTCAGAATATGGAATTTGACTGAGAGAAACAGTGTTTTTGGTAATAAATTAATTTAAAGAGACGAAACTAGTGGCAGCATTCTAAAGTATGAAGAGGTAGATGAGTAATTAAGTATGTATTTCTATTTGCTTATTTATGTTTAGTATCAAAAATCTGGGAAAAGCAAAAACATGCCACAAGAACATTATTTGTGAAAAACTGGTGGCAAATACAAAAAAAATTAGACTTTAAATTGTTATTTCCCATAAAATTTCCATATTTTTTAGTGTATCATATGTGTTTTTGTGTTTAGTTTTAGATTATTCATAATTTTTTTGTCAAACATGGTTTTGAGTCAGGCAGTCATTTAAAGGGTGGATTGGGCAGCCATCTTTGAGGACAGTGAAGTTCGAGCGAAGCTAAGAGCTGAACATGCTGCTCATCTGGGAGTAGTATTGGGTTGGTAGCCGTGATTGGGGACAAGTATGTACGTAGCGACATTCGAAAATGATCTAGTTGAGTGCAGTATAGTGGTTTAGGACAGCAGGCAACAGTGTATTTTGTGAACTGTGAACAGACTGTCGAGTGCTGTGATCGTGACATATGAATTCTATAGTGAAGTGTTGTAGCATCAGTTATCAACAGCCACCCTTACGTAAAAGCCCCTCAGACTGCATTTTAAGTATTTAGTCAATATATTGAAGACTATTTGTAGAAAAATAGAAATAAACTACTTGTTCAAATTATAAATCAATGAGAGAGAGACAATATTTTTAAATTTCACTGCAATACCTACCTGCATTGTTTTTTTATATTTTATTTTAGCTTGAAATTTGAGTTTACGACAGGTGTGAGTTGGCACCCTGTGACAAAAAACGTAGCCAAACATTGAGACTAGCCACATCTTTGGGCCACTCAATTAAGTTAAGTGTTGAGCGTAACAAATGTATATTTTTTCGTACCATAGCACATTGGGGCTCAAGCCAAATTATTAAATCTACAGTGTGTTGTGCCCAGTACTATCGTAGTATCCACGAAGTAGTTTGTTCATAACATGATTATATTGTTGTCTAAGTTTGAACAATCTCATTGTTGTATGTTATGGAGCTTGTATGGGGAAGAAGTGCTGTTTTCTGTATATAGCACTAATTAGACAAGATGTAGGCCTTAGTGCCAAATAAAGCAAACAGCACCCACTCTTTCCCATTGCAAGCTACCTGACATGCAATGGCGTGACTCTGCGATCTAGGCATCGGTCTGATGATGTCATGAACTGACTGTTGCTTCAATATGTATAAATATTTAGCTTACTGAGCTTGTTTGAGGCTGTAACTGCTCCAGAATTGAAGACAAAATATTAGACAAAAAAATATGCCTTGGAACATCGACTAATGCACATAAAACAAAAAATGCTAATTGAAAAGGCAGAGAATTCAGTCTAGCTAATTATACAACATCTACAGATTTCAAAAAGGGCTGTGACTGAATGAATAGAAAATGCTTATGGCAGATCCTTCAAGAACATGAAAATCTGATCACACAAATAATATAATGGAATTATGCAGCACTATCAAAATGTAACAACAATTGAAATCTTGGATGGAGCAATAAGTGAAATTAGGGAAAGGCTACCACTCACCCACAGCTAATCAACACATGGAACACAGTAACACATAACAGAAAATAGCATTCACACTAGCTTTGGAGCACTAGTTCTTTTACCATCATTCATACACACATTTGCATACACAGATCTTCAAAAGCACACTCCCCTGGTCACAGCAAGACTAGTTATTGACACTTGACTATTGAAAGTAATTGCCTGAGTTGATGGATGTGTGGAGGGGGTAGGGAAGGATGCAAGAAGGGGTAGTGGAAAGAGGCAGGTCTTTGGACAGACAACTTTACGGCTGCACAACAAGATGAAAAAGTACAGAGGGTAGCACAGAAAGATATGTAGGGAGTGGGGATGAACTGAGGGAGAAAAATGGGAGGGAGAAAAAGGTAAGGATGAAGGAAAATATGAAGGGGAAAAAGGAGAGGGAGAACAATCATGTGGATGGTGGTATGGGGCAGGAAGGGGGAAGAGTATAGTAGAAGAAGGCATTGAATAATTTGGACAGAGGAGGAGTGTTTGGGCAGAAAAGAGAAGAAAAAGGTACTGGGGACAAGTTAGCGGAGGAGTAGGTCAGGGGGACTGTGAGAGCGCAGGTTTTTTTAAGGAGACAATCCCACCAGCAAAGTTCAGAGAAAATTGCACTGGAAAGCAGTAGCCAAATGTCCCACATAGTGAAGAAACTGTTGAAAGCATTTGCGTTATTGTGTGCAGCATGTTTGGCAATTGGATGGTGAAGTTTGCAGTTTGCCACAGTTTGGCAGTGGCTGTTCATGTGAGTAGATAGTTGCTTACTTGACATGCCCATATAGAATGCTGCACAGTAAGCGCAGCCTAGGTGATGTATAACATGGCTGCCTTGACACATGTCCCTTCCTTTTATAGGGGAGGAAATGCCTATGACTGGATTGCGGTAGGCAGTCGTGGATGGATTATGGGACAGGTCTTTCACCTGGGCCAACCCCAAGAGAATGAACTGTGGGGTCCCTATTCCCATCCTACTCTCAATTCTATCGTGCATGTGGTCGGCTCAGGTGCAAGTTGTGCCCCATACACCTACCCACCACCTCAGACCACAGTCCAGCAACAGGCATTTCATACCCAATAAAAGGAAGGGCCATATTATTATCAGCTATGCTGCAAATACTCTACAGCATTCTATGTGGTCATGACAAGTAATCAAACTGTGGTGAACTGCAAACTCTACTATCCAGGTGCCGAACATGTAGCACACTACAACACAAATGTCTTCAACAGCTGTCTCACTATGTGGGTCATCTGGATACTCCCTTGTAATATCAGTTTCTCTGAACTACACAGTTGGGAACTGGCTCCACAACATATACTCCTCTTTCACAATTCCCTTGACCTAAATCTCCAATAACCTGTTCCCATTGCCTCACCTTGCCTTTTCCCTTCTATCTTCTGTCTGCTTGCTGTGCTGGTACTGCGAACGGCGGAAAGCAAGGGGAAACTACAGCCGTAATTTTTCCCGAGGGCATGCAGGTTTACTGTATGGTTAATGATGACGGCGTCCTCTTGGGTAAAATATTCTGGAGGTAAAATAGTCCCCCATTCGGATCTCCGGGCGGGGACTACTCAAGAGGACGTCGTTATCAGGAGAAAGAAAACTGGCTTTCTACGGATCGGAGCGTGGAATGTCAGCTCCCTTAATCGGGCAGGTACGTTAGAAAATTTAAAAAGGGAAATGGATAGGTTAAAGTTAGATATAGTGGGAATTAGTGAAGTTCGGTGGCAGGGGAACAAGACTTTTGGTCAGGCAAATACAGGGTTAGAAATACAAAGTCAAATAGGGGTAATGCAGGAGTGGGTTTAATAATGAATAAAAAAATAGGAATGTGGGTAAGCTACTACAAACAGCATAGTGAATGCATTATTGTGGCCAAGATAGACACGAAGCCCACGCCTACTACAGTAGTACAAGTTTATATGCCAACTAGCTCTGCAGATGACGAAGAAATTGAAGAAATGTATGATGAAATAAAAGAAATTATTCAGATAGTGAAGGGAGACAAAAATTTAATAGTCATGGGTGACTGGAATTCGGTAGTAGGAAAAGGGTGAGAAGGAAATGTAGTAGGTGAATACAGATTGGGGCTAAGAAATGAAAGAGGAAGCCGCCAGGTAGAATTTTGCACAGAGCACAACTTAATCATAGCTAACACTTGGTTCAAGAATCATAAAAGAAGGTTGTATACATGGAAGAAGCCTGGAGATACTGACAGATTTCAGATAGATTATATAATGGCAAGACAGAGATTTAGGAACCAGGTTTTATATTGTAAGACTTTTCCAGGGGCAGATGTGGACTCTGACCACAATCTATTGGTTAATAGATTAAAACTGAAGAAACTGCAAAAAGGTGGGAATTTAAGGAGATGGGACCTGGATAGACTGACTAAACCAGAGGTTGTACAGAGTTTCAGGGAGAGCGTAAGGGAACAAACGGCAGGAATGGAGGAAAGAAATACAGTAGAAGGAGAATGGGTAGTTTTGAGGGATGAAGTAGTGAAGGCAGCAGAGGATCAAGTAGGTAAAAAGACGAGGGCTAGTAGAAATCCTTGGGTAACAGAAGAAATATTGAATTTAATTGATGAAAGGAGAAAATATAAAAATGCAGTAAATGAAGCAGGCAAAAAGGAATACAAACGTCTCAAAAATGAAATCGACAGGAAGTGCAAAATGGCTAAGCAGGAATGGCTAGATGATAAATGTAAGAATGTAGAGGCTTATCTCACTAGGGGTGATATAGATACTGCCTACAGGAAAATTAAAGAGACCTTTGGAGAAAAGAGAACCACTTGTATGAATATCAAGAGCTCAGATGGAAACCCAGTTCTAAGCAAAGAAGGGAAAGCAGAAAGGTGGAAGGAGTATATAGAGGGTCTATACAAGTGCGATGTACTTGAGGACAATATTATGGAAATGGAAGAGGATGTAGATGAAGATGAAATGGGAGATACGATACTGTGTGAAGAGTTTGACAGAGCACTGAAAGACCTGAGTCGAAACAAGGCCCCGGGAGTAGACAACATTCCATTAGAACTACTGACGGCCTTGGGAGAGCCAGTCCTGACAAAACTCTACCATCTGGTGAGCAAGATGTATAAGACAGGCGAAATACCCTCAGACTTCAAGAAGAATATAATAATTCCAATCCCAAAGAAAGCAGGTGTTGACAGATGTGAAAATTACCGAACTATCAGCTTAATAAGTCACGGCTGCAAAATACTAATGTGAATTCTTTACAGATGAATGAAAAAACTAGTAGAAGCCAACCTTGGGGAAGATCAGTTTGGATTCTGTAGAAATATTGGAACACGTGAGGCAATACTGACCCTACGACTTATCTTAGAAGCTAGATTAAGGAAAGGCAAACCTACGTTTCTAGCATTTGTAGACTTAGAGAAAGCTTTTGACAATGTTGACTGGAATACTCTCTTTCAAATTCTGAAGGTGGCAGGGGTAAAATATAGGGAGCGGAAAGCTATTTACAATTTGTATGGAAACCAAATGGCAGTTATAAGAGTTGAGGGGCATGAAAGGGAAGCAGTGGTTGGGAAGGGAGTGAGACAGGGTTGTAGCCTCTCCCCGATGTTATTCAATCTGTATATTGAGCAAGCAGTGAAGGAAACAAAAGAAAAGTTCGGAATAGGTATCAAAATTCATGGAGAAGAAATAAAAACTTTGAGGTTCGCTGATGACATTGTAATTCTGTCAGAGACAGCAAAGGACTTGGAAGAGCAGTTGAACGGAATAGATAGTGTCTTGAAGGGAGGATATAAGATGAACATCAACAAAAGGAAAACAAGGATAATGGAATGTAGTCGAATTAAGTTGGGTGATGCTGAGGGAATTAGATTAGGAAATGAGACACTTAAAGTAGTAAAGGAGTTTTGCTATTTGGGGAGCAAAATAACTGACGATGGTCGAAGTAGAGAGGATATAAAATGTAGATTGGCAATGGCAAGGAAAGCGTTTCTGAAGAAGAGAAATTTGTGAACATCGAGTATAGATTTAAGTGTCAGGAAGTCGTTCCTGAAAGTATTTGTATGGAGTGTAGTCATGTATGGAAGTGAAACATGGATGATAAATAGTTTAGACAAGAAGAGAATAGAAGCTTTCGCAATGTGGTGCTACAGAAGAATGCTGAAGATTAGGTGGGTAGATCACATAACTGATGACGAGGTATTGAATAGAATTGGGGAGAAGAGAAATTTGTGGCACAACTTGACTAGAAGAAGGAATCGGTTGGTAGGACATGTTCTGAGGCATCAAGGGATCACCAATTTAGTATTGGAGGGCAGCATGGAGGGTAAAAATCGTAGAGGGAGACCAAGAGATGAATACACCAAGCAGATTCAGAAGGACGGAGGTTGCAGTAGGTACTTGGAGATGATGAAGCTTTCGCAGGATAGAGTAGCATGGAGAGCTGCATCAAACCAGTCTCAGGACTGAAGACCACAACAACAACAACTTCTGTCTATACCACTCCTCCTTCATGCAGATCATGCGCTGCCTTCTTCCACTCCTCCCCCCCCCCCCCCCCCCTCCTTCTTGCTGGCATTCTCCTTCCCTCCTCTCTCTTTCTCTCTCTTCCCCTTTTCAACCCCTCTCCCTTCTCTCTCCCCTTCCTTTCTCCATCTTCATCTTTATATCTCTCTCCCCTCCCCTTTACCCCACAGTTCCCTCCTCTCCCCTACATATCTTTTTGTGGTGCCTTCCTTACTTTTTCGTCTTATTGTACAGCTGCAAAGTCATCTGTCCATACACATCTTTCCTACTACCCCCTCTTTGTGTCCTTCCCTACCCTGTCTCCATCAGTAGTCTTAATGTGGCCATGAGAGTGTGCATTTTGATGTCAGCATGTGGGAATGTTTGTACTATTGCTGGAAAAAGAGGTAGTTTTTGAAATCTAGTCTTAATGCTGTTTTCTGTTATGTTTTATGTGCTCCATGCACCAATCTGCTATAGTTGAGTGGTTGCCTTTCCATAGTTTTATGTATTACACTACCTAAATAGTGACTGATCTGTTTGGTAGCTTACTAGGTGTCTGGGGATGGGCACATATCCATTGTATTCTCTTATTAGCTGAGTACCCTGTGTTGCCTGGGTATGTATTTATTCCAATTCTATTACCCCCTCTCTCTGCCCACCTCTTCCGCACCTCCTCTGTCCATCTCCTTCTCCCCCCTCTTTCTGTCCATCTGCTCCACCCCCCACTCTCTATCTCCTTACCCCTCTCTCTGTCCATCTGGTCCTCTCCACTCTCTCTCTCTCTCTCTCTCTCTCTCTCTCTCTCTCTCTCTCCATCTGCTCTTGCCCCCTCTGGCATCTGTTCATTTTCCTTCTGCCAATCTCTGCCGCTATATCTCCTCATCTCCCTTGATCTTCTCCTCCACATCTCTCTGTCCATCTCCTCCTCCCCATGCTTCTATCCATCTCGTTCTCCACATCTATCTCTGTCCATCTCCTCCTCCACCTCTCTCTGTCCATCTCCACCCCCTCCCTTTCTCCGTCTATTCCTCCTTTCCCTTCACTGTGTCCATCTTCTCCTCCCTCATATATGTGTTTTCATCCTTCTCCCCCATTTCTGTCTGCCTGTCTCTTCCTCCCCCCTTCTCTTATCACATTATTACCCCCACCCCAGTAGGCATTTGGTGGTTCTTACCCCCATGGTACTTCTTTTCTGATAGTAAGTAGTATGTGTACCAGATTTGGTTGACATAAATCCAAGGGTTTATGAGGAGCTTTTTACCCCCATGGCTTTGCCTGCATAAGCATGTCACATATATTTGACATATATCTGTATACACATTTCAGCTGTATAAGTAACGTATTTGACCCTGCAGTTTCATTTTCATACAGCTTAATGTTTATGACTTATATCCTGAACTATATGCAGTAAAATAATATAATTTCGCAAGTATATCCAATGGTGTACATGGATACTGTCTGCAAAATGTTCTGCTAATAAAGTTGGTTGTAAACAAATAATAAATTAAAACATCATGCATGATGTGGCAATTTTTTCAATCATATCAGTTTTTATGATGGCATATCTCCTAAATTATGTGTAGTACACTGATATAATTTTGCGTGTACATTCAGTGATGTATATGAATACTGTCCGAAAAATGTTTTGTGAATACAGTCAGTAGTAAAGAAAGAATAAATTAAAGTGTGATGCCTGATGTGGTAGTTTTACTGCATGAACAACAAAACTGTAATAAGCAATAAACTTTTTTTTTCCTTTCATCATTTTGTTGGGGTTGTCAGTGCAAAAAGTTTTGTAAATAATTGAAGTTATGTGTAAAGTTTGTTGCAAGTCAGTAAGTGCTCTCATTCTCAAATACTGGATGACTAAGTCTGCAAATGCATGAAACTACACTACTTTTTCAACCACATCCTCACTTGTTTGATAAATACTTGTTTCTCTTCCCTTCAGTGGTTCTCTCCAGACAGTAACTGATGTGTGTACCAAGTTTGGTCAAAATTTATGCAGTGGTTTAGGAGACTTGGAAACATACATGCTTACATACATACAGTATGTACATCCTTTGTTATACATGTGGATTACTGTTTTGGTAACTTTCACAAATTACTGGCAAGGTATCTTGACAAAATAAAAATATCCTTACTAGAGTGTGGTACTAAAATTCATCAATCAATTGCAGAAAACTTTTTCAAGTTGATAAACTCATGTTCATAGACCTGTTGTGTGAAAAATTTCAAACCCTTTTGCCATGACAGAAAGGCCACATGTCTGCACGCGCATTGCCTCATCAAGCTCATTCAGCCTACTAATTCTTGGCCAATATGACATCCACCCATAAATAGCCTTCAATTTGTCATTGCAAAACTCACAAAAATGCATTCACTGTTCATATTTCTACTTAAACTGTATGTATGGGAATCTTGTATAGTGTTTCTTTCAGTTAGTAAAAGACTGTATTAAACTTACAGTTACCAGAAGTACAATACATCAGATATAACAAGAATTTCACCAGCTTTCATGTCGTGATGTGGTTTTTGCTGGGGTACTTAGTGTGTGAGTTATTTGAATGTCATTGTGATAATGTCATTAAAATTAGCATTATTCCCAATTTATTATTTAAAACTAAGAAGAATTATTCATCTATAGAAGATATTCTTATTTATTATCCCACTCTGCCACTATATTTCTTGGTTTTCAAATTATTTCAAACTTAAATGCATTCTTTAATCATTAGAATTAACATTGTTCAAACTTTACTGCTTTAACAAAAAATAATCTGATGCTGCTCAAACACTAGCAGTGGGTAGTTTTTTTATTATTGCCTAAGGTATCTTGAAATTATTAAAGATAAAAGGTACACCTACATCTTCCACTGTCTTTAGCTGTGGTACTATTCCATCTACAGGTCAAGCCTTTAAACATATTTTTGCATCTCATTTTTCTCTCTTGTGTGGTGCCATTGCCTATCACATAGCATTATTAGTACTGGTTTTACTCATGTGATACACATGAAATTGTTTGCAGTCATTTTATGCCATTGCAGGTCTCTGATGCCAGGCACTGACTTGCATTGGCCACTTGGCCAGACAAAAGTTTTCACAGTAACAATTCGGTTTACCTGCTGCTCTTCTGTCAACTGCAGATTACTTCATGGTTGGTACTTCTCACCAACAGCAGTGGTTTAGATGTCATCTGCTCTTGTATGATGGCTCCAACACATTACCTTCTTACAATGAAGGTCATCTAGCTGGAGTCATGCTGCACCTCACCACCTGTCAAACCTGCATGTTTTAGCCATGCTGGTCTTTCATCTTATGTATTACAGAAGAGCTAAAGTTATTGAAAAGGGTTGTTTATATAAGAATAATTGATCATTTCAGTTCACATAATTTGTTATCAAATGTACAGTTTGGCTTCAGAAGTTGTTTAACAATGGAAAATGCTATATTCTCTTTTCTTTGTGAGGTACTGGATGGATTAATCAAAAGGTTTTGAACGCTAGGCATATTTCTTGATTTAACTAAGGCATTTGATTGTGTTGACCACAAAATATTTCTCCAGAAGTTGGACCATTGTGGAACATGGGGAGTAGCTCACAGGTGGTTCACCTCTTACTTTAACAACAGACAGCAAAATGTCATTATTCACAGTGTTGAGAATGACTATGATGCGGGGTCTGAGTGGGGTATGGTGAAATGGGCAGGTACCCAAGGGATCAGTGTTGGGGCCACTCCTGTCCCTTATTTATATGATATGCCCTCTAGTACTACAGGTAATTCTAAAATATTTCTGTTTACTGATGACACTAGCTTGGTAGTAAAGGATGTTGTGTGCAACATTGACTCTGTTTCAAATAGTGCAGTTCGTGATATGAGTTCATTGCTTGTAGAAAATAAACTAATGCTAAATCACAGTTTCTAACACACAATTTTTTAAAAAAATTACGTTTTAATTTCACAGAATGGCCATATGATTAGTGAAACTGAACAGTTCAGATTTCTAGGTGTTCAGGTAGATAGTAAACTGTCATGGAAAGCCCACATTCAGAATCTTTTTCAAAGTCTTAATGCTGCCATTTCTACTATTCAAATGGTATCTGAAGTAAGCAATTGTTCAACACGAAAATTAGTCTACTTTGGTTATTTTCATTCACTTATGTCATATGGTATTATATTTTGGGGTAATTCTTCCCATTCTAAAAGGATTTTTTGGCTCAGAAATGGGCAGTTCGGGCAGTTAGTCGTGTAAGTTCACGAACCTCTTGTCTACCCTGTTCACTAGTCTGGGTATTCTGACATTGGCCTCTCAATTTATATATTCTTTGTTGTCATTTCTTGTTAACAATATCTGCTTATTCCCAGGAGTTAGCAGCTTTCACTCAGTTAATGTTAGGCAGAAATCCAATTTGCATTTGGATCACACTTCCTTGTGCAGAAAGGTGTGCAGTATACTGCTGCATCCATTTTCAGCAAGCTACCACAAAAATTCAAAAATCTTAGCAGTAATCCATGCATTTTCTAATCAAAACTGAAGAGTTTTCTCATGGGTCACTCCTTCTATTCTGTTGAAGAGTTCTTTGAAAAGTTAAGCTGATTTCCATTTTATACTGTTGATTGCATTTGCTTTTAACTTATGCCTCGACTATTTCTGGGTTCATAAACATTTTATTTTATCTGTTATTACTTCTATGTTGTAATTTCATGTACTGACACATTCCATGCCCTCGGAGATTTGCTCCTCAGTTTAGTCTTATGGAACTTGATAAATAAAATAAAAAAGCACAGAGTAAATGGTTAGATGGCGGCAGCTGATGTAGCGATACAGAAACAACTCTGGGAGAAAAGAGCTTTATGACACTTCCTGATTAACAGAAAAAATAAATGTTCAGGATCCAAAGCTGTACTGAGGTGATCCTGTGCTCCTGGCAGAACTCTTGAAGCTTCATCCCCCCCCCCCCTCCCCTTCCACACCTCCCTCCATAAAACTATGAAAAATGCCTAATTTAAGAATTGTAGCACCCATATAACAAAAATAATGGCTGCCCAAAATTCTGAAAATGTAGGGACAATTTGACAAACACTGCAGACAAAAATGGATATAACTTCTGCTCAAATAGAGATGGAAATGTGAAACAGGTAATTTTCAAAAGATCTGAGAACAAGCTTTAAAATAACATGCAACATGGAAACATCCAAACAACATACAAAATTAAGGTCAGTGACTTTGAATATCTCGAAGTGTGTTACTTCAAAGTTGGTGAAAAATCATTTACTTCTTTGTGTTACACTACATAAGACACTAAAAAAAATCGAGCTGGGATGATATTTGAGTTAGGAGATGTAGATCAATACATACGTCTGTGAGATGCAATAAAGCAATGCAAACTGTATGCAAACTGCAACATATGTTGTAAAGTACTGAAAAACACATTAACTGCAAAAAAGTTGATGTGTTAGCAGTGTTTTGACCAATCATAGTTAAATTTTCAGTGTGAACAGAGTGATAGTAAGCATTCTTATGTACACCAAGAACAAGGCAATGGCACACAAATGTTATTACATTCTGTTAGCTGTAAGTAAGGGCCAAGGTAGGAAATCAAGTGTGTAATGTGTTTGGTGTCAAAGCTTGGATGACAATATGGGTACTACATGTACAAAGACATTTACAGCAAAAGGTGTGGCATATAGCAACCATACAAATCTACCATGAGGATATAGTTTTAGAATATCATTTATTGCTGTAATCCCTTCAGGGAAGATGGACACAACAGGTATAAGAAAAGCCTACACAAAGTGCAAGTGTGGGTAGTTTATATGATTAGTGGCATAATGACAGACCTCAAAATATGTGATAGATGTAGGAAAAAGTAAACACAGAAACAAGGGTCTGTGGCTGAACAAACTATATTGAAACAGACAGGAATCACAAACTTGCATAACTTCTGAGACGAGTCAGAGACACCTCTAGCCCCAGATACTGCTTTACTTGTGTCAAATGTTGTTCTGGTGCCTCCTGGTAAGTATCTGGTGAAAAAGAAGAGGGAAGAGAAAATGTTTGTGCAGATAAAAGTTTGAGAAAGTGTCTGAGGAATCCCAAAGTAAAAATGTGTCTAATGTGGGGCAATCACTAAATAGAATTTCTAATTTGTAGCTGTATGTCTACATTTGTAATTAAAGGTGTTGTGTAACTTTGACGATCTATAAATTTTGGGTAAATAAAGTTGTATGTTGCTTGCTGTTAAATTACTTTCTAATTCCTCTTGACTGTTTTGTAGTGCTGGAACACAAGAAATCTGCCAGGGACAGGAACTTTTGGATGTGCAATAATTAAAGAGGACTTACACTTTGATTTTGAGTGACTAAAACATAAAAAGCAGTGCATGCTTTCATCTAAATCATTGCAAGTGCCAGCTTAGTTGCATTATTAAAGTAATTTATCTGAAAATACAAAGAGATTCTGATCATATGTGAAGTACACCAGCAGCAAGATACAATCAATCTCTTCACTGCAGGATATCAATGGTAATGTTCCTGATGACAGCACCAGGAAAGCAGAGTTACTAAATACTGTTTTCTGAAATTCCTTTGCCAAAGAATACAAGGTAAATATTCCAGAATTCGTATCGAGAGCTGCTACCAACATGAGTAACTCAGAAGTAGATAGCCTTTGTATAGCAAAGCTACTTAAATCACTTAACAAATGCGAGTCCTCCAGTCTAGATTGTATATCAGTTAGATTCCTTTCACAGTATGCTGATAAAATAGCTCTGTACTTAACAATCATACACAACCAATCACCAATGAAAAATATATAGCTAAAGCCTGGAAAGTTACACAGATTACACCGATACTCAAGAAAGGAAGTGGGAGTAATTCGATGAACTGCTGACACATATCTCTGATGTTGATTTCTAGTAGGATTTTGGAACATATACTGTGTTAGAAAATTATGAATTACCTTGAAGAATATGATCTGTTGACACACAGTCAGCACACATTCAGAAAATATCTTTTGTGTGAAACACAGCTACCTCTTTATTCTCATGAAGTAATGAGTGCTAGTTAATCTCAAATTGATTCAATATTTCTAGATCTACAAAAGGCTTTTGATACCATTCTTCACAAGTGGATTCTAAACAGATTGTGTGCCTGTGGAGTAGTTTCAGCTGTGCAAACTGGGTTTGTGATTTCCTGCCAGAAAGGTCACAGTTCATAGTATCTGATGGAAAATCATCAAGTAAAACAGAAGTAATATCTGGTGTTCACCAAGGAAGCATTATAGGACCTCTCCTGTCTCTAAGACTGCAGCTTGTGATCTAGTGGCTAGTGTTGCTGCCTCTGAATCACGGGGTCCCAGGTTCGATTCCCAGCCGGGGTGGGGATTTTATCTGCCCGGGGACTGGGTGTTTGTGTTGTCTTCATCATTTCATCATCATCATCATTCATCAAAGTGGTTAGACTGCACTGTTTACAAAAACTGGGCTGCATAAAAATTGGGACTTTGTACGGGTGCTGATGACCCCGCAGTTGAGCAGCCCACAAACCAAACATCATCATCATCATCATCTTGTCTCTAATAAATAATTTAGGAGACAATCTGTGCAGCCAGGAGGGGGAGCAAAACCTATGCAAGTATGCTGATCATATGACTGACACCCATGTGGCACCATATTGTTCTAATTGCTAAGCATTTGGGCATTCAGGAATGTGCTGCTTGCAAAACTGAAACAGATCACTCCTTGGTCATGGTGGTCAACCCTGCAACCAGGGAAATATGTATCCCATGCACAGAGGCAGGCATTGCCACTCAACACCAGCCCAGTAAAGTCAGTTAACCCCATAAATTACCTGGGTTTGAAGGAAGTGGTGAATGTCATAGTGAGAGGAGAAATGTGAAGAAAACCTGCCCGAATTTTAGTGGATACAGCCACTCAGGTAATTTTAGTGTTTCTGTCTCTTGGCAACAAGTGGCCATTGAAATGGCTACAATGTCATATTATTGATGTGGGTACTGAAGCTATAAATCCTGCAGGTGCATGATCAGTTAAGCTGAAAATTAATGACTCCATCTATGAATCTGAGATGGAAAAGACAAGGCAGAGAAGGCATGAAATGATTTCCTAAGCCAATTTCAGGGTGTGATTGATTTTCAGCCACCCATTCTCGAACCTGGTAAAACAATTGAGCAATTTGGAGTAACAGCAACTTGCAGATTAGAGGAAACCTGAGGGAGTGGCAGATTCTACGAAATTCTGACACACCAGGTATCTTGACGTTGAAAGCATCTGTTCAGTCCTCTTCTAGAGGAGCGAGACTTGCCGAAGTGAGACATACACTTCACAGCAACAATTGTTTAAACAAGAATTAAGCTAAATGCAACCTCTAAGAATAATGTCCATGAAACTTGAGGACCGCAATTTATTGAGGAGCGGGAAAGATAAACGTTGTCACAGTCCCAGGTGGCTGGTAACTTGTAAGCAGTCTCCTGATGAGCAGCAGGTACTGTGATGACACAGTCCTATGAGGCTGAGAGCGCGTAGGCAGTCTACTGGTAATGACACAGTCCCACAAGGTGATGAGCACATGGACAATCACAACAAATACTGGAAAGTGGTGCCCTTGGAGCGGCTGGTGGAAGCTCAGTGTCAGATGAGGCTTAGGATGGGGATGGAACAGCATCTTGGCAGACAGCAAAGTGGCAGCAGTAGGTGGTGTCTTTAGTGGAGACTTGATATGGCTGTTAGTTGCTTCAAGCTTGGGATGTAACTGACTCTGTGGGTGGAGCACCAAAATTAAGTAAATGCCTGTAGAAGGATACAAGCATGGTATCACGTGAGAATGTGATCATGCAGATATAAATTAGTGACCATGACTGCAGAGTTGTGTGCTGAAAATTACAGCCATGTAGAGATGAGACTGGTGCCCCCAGATGGTGTGGCAACTGCTGGCTGCTTAGCTGTAGACAGTACCTTCCCTGTTCTGTTCACAAATAACCTCCTAGGTGAGGCAGGAACAGTACCTGGCCTACAAAACATACACATTAATGTAGTGACCAAAATATGTAGGAGGCAGTCATATATACTCAACATGCCACCTTAAAAAAAAGAGTTGGTGCAGACATCTCAAATATGCACCACATGCAAGGAAGGAGGCACACCACAGCTGCCAGCAGTGGCTGTCTGGACACTGATACACAAGAACAACAAAAGCACACAAACAATGCTGAATAACTTCCAAAATCTCAGTTCAAGGCACGTGAATATACAGAATGAAAATACTAAACAAGAAACTGATCCCAAAAATTAATTTTAATTTTAATAATTAACAGCCTCAGTTGCCCCGTTTGCCTAGAATTTACCTAGGTTTCAGTCGGGATAGCCCAACCTTCTTCAGAATAACAGTAACTACCGTCTTTCCATAGCGGACATCATCAAGCTAAAACTACAAATCCATAAATTATCATCAGACTATAAAACTTATCTGGAACTGCCTCGGACCCATTTTGCGACCGCGATGCGACAGCCACGAATGCTGTACTGCGATGGAAGTAGAGGGAGTGACAATAATTTTTCCCAGATCAGAGGAGTGGTATAATGTATGATACACTAACTATCTAGGGGATAGTGATTCTAAGGGATATAAAACTGTAGAGGAATTCTACCCTTATGGCAATGAAATTCACATTAAAAAGCAGGAGGGCACTGGACATGTGCAGAACAACATGGGGGCTCGCTTGGGCAAACTTGAATTTTATAATGAATTGGTGGGATCTTCTCCTGAAGATATTGCTCAAGCAACAATGAAGAATACAGTTGAACAGGCTGTGACTGATAATGGAAATTGTAGAGATTTAACTGTTGCTTTAGATGGATCAAGGCAATGTAGAGATCATAAATCTCTAAATGGAGTTATAACGCTTGGGCAAACTGGAGCAGACATTAGGATCCCAGAAGATTAATGATGGTGAGATCCTTGGAGAAAGGACAGAAGAAACAATTGACAGATTACAGAGGTTTTATGGTTGTGCAATTAGACAAAATACAGGAAGCACTGAGAATATGAGGAGAATATGGGCATTATTTTTTCATACTGCATCAACAAATGAGCACCCACAACATGCACTTTGTCTCACAGGTGATGACTTATGGTGTAATTACCAACCAGGAAAGGAATAAGACCATAAAACAGTTTGACAAATGCTGTAACTGATGTAATTAACCCCATATTCAAAGATTTGTCACAGCCAAATTTACTGGAAAAGTGCCTATATGGGAAAACACAAAATCCTAATGAAAGCGTGAATAATTTAATTTGGATTAGGATTCCAAAAACACTGTTTGTACAGATAAAAACATTGCACTTTGGAGCGTATGATGCAGTTGCAACATACAATGCTGGAAACATTATAAAATGAGATGTGCTGAAAGGTTTAGGTTTCCAACCAGGGCACACCATTTGCACAATGCATGTAATTGATGAAGGAAGACTAAGAGGTGCAGCAAGAGACAAAAGCCTACAACATGCAGGAAAAGGGAAGAAGAGACCTGTGAAAAGAAAACTAACATTAGAAAAAGAAGAAGATGCTGATGATTCATCATATGTAGCAGAAATGTATTAAAAAACTTTGGAAGCCAGTTCCCACAAGTTTCCAGTTTTCATATTTGAGGGACATTTTCTCAAAAACTACTAACACTAGATGAATCAAAATTATACACAATATTGTTTATTTCATTTACTTCATTGCTATAGCAAATTGTAAAAAAATATCGTATAATTAAGGTGCTATAGAAGAAAAGATGCAAAATTTTAGAGAAAAAATTGGTAACATTTAAAAAACAAAATGTCAAACAAAAACCAGTAAATATTTCTTAACATGGCATTATAACTTTGTAGAGAAATACTCATTGACAATATTGTCCAAATTTCAGAGCCATATGTAATTGTTTAAGAAAAAGTGTTCATTGTATTTGCTGAAATTAGCATGTAGGAGATAGAATGTTCTGGTTCCCCGTAAGGAATTTTAAGTTTTTTGCTATCCTGGATATGTGTTCAGGGTATCATCAGAGCCCAATAGCTCATCAAGACCAACCTAAAACAACTTTTGTCATACCTTCTGGCTTGCACGAGTGTTTACAGATGCATTTTGGCTTAAGAAATGCACTGCCACATTTCAAAGGTTTGTTATTAAGAGGTCTGAAACCTATTACCTGTTTGATTTACGTGGACGGTATTATCATTTTTTCTCAAACTACTGAAGACCATGCAGAATAACTGTGAAATGTGTTAATGAGGTTAAAGAATGGCCATCTAAGTTTAAAACTGGGAAAATGCTCTTTCACAGAGCCACATGTCCAATACTTGGGACACATTATCAATTCTGATGGAGTAAAACTGGACACACAATTGACAGAAGCCATGGATAAGTTCCCTGCCCCAAACAATGTAAAGCTATTACAAAGCTTTCTAGGGTTAAGTAATTACTAACATTGTTCCATAAAGGATTATGACACTGTGACTAAGCCCTTAACTGATTTATTACAGAAAGGAATAACCTTTTAATGGACCACAGATTGTGAAACTGCCATGTAAAAAGTTAAAGAAGTTTTGACAAGTTCACCTCTTTTGATATATTCTCACACTGAAAAAACCTTTATATCTTGTGTGATGTCTTGAACTTCGTTATTGTTGGTGTTGAGAACCAACAGTGAGCAAGAATGATGAAAAACCTATTGGTTTAGCTTCTCACCAGCTCAACAAAGCTGAACTCTATCACAGTACCTCAGAAAATGTGTTGTTGGCCTTAATGTGTGATGTTAACTGTATCATACTGTAAGACACAAACAACAGTATGGCCTCAATTAACCAAAGTTTATTCTTCTTCCACATACAAATGGACAGTGGTTGAGTAAATAGACACAAACATAAAAACAATCGAGGAACTTATACAAGCAGCTGCTGACTATAAGTATGAAGACAGTATGAGAATGAGTTCTTGCTGCACTCCACTTATAAAGAGGAGGGCTCTGGTAGACAGCATGACGGATGCACAAATTGTGTAGCACAACACAGGCTGCCTCAGGTGGCCAGCCCACACATGTGTCATTGGTGGAGTGTTCAAAGTGTAGCCTGCTGTCAACATAGTGCTGCAGTGTGTATCCAGGTATTTTATACAGGGTTATAGCACCCCTCCACTCTTGGGGCAAGGCCGCTCCACCAGTGCTGGCATTGGAATAACTGTTGATACAGCCAAGGCCTCTGTGCCAAATGCTGCAGGCAGTGACAACAGTGGCAGAAAGAGATTCTGGGCTGGAACCAGTGTTTAGGGGCATGAAATGCCATAAGAGAGAACCAGTGACAAGGGCACTGCTAGCATCTGTATGTCCAGTTTATCAGTGGTAGAACTGCACTGAGAGTGAAGACAGTGGCCACTCCTTTAGGGATGTTGGTATTGAAAGGACTGAATGTGCCGGCCCAGCTTACGACGTAATTGCCAGTGGGAGTGAAGCATCACAGGAAAGTCTGGCAGCAAGTGCTGGGTGCTGGATGTCAGAGGAGAAGCAGGAGGTGGTGACATCCACTAGGAGGCTGGGTCTGCCCTCACGGCAGGGCCATCCCACATGACCAGGACAGGCACTGAGGGGGGGGGGGGGGGGGGGGGCGGAAACAGCAGTAGCAGGTCCATGGCCCTCGTTGTGGGCTGATCATGAAGGCATACCACCAGCCCATCCCTGGTGTGCACCATTCAGAGTTGGTGGCTTCAGCTATGGAGACGGGAGCGATCCTTGACAAGGGCCAGGGGTATTGATGGGGTGGCATCAGAAGATGCAGGAAGACATGGGGCTGGTGACCATGGTGGATCTCAGCCTGATTCCAATGCCCAACTGATGAAAACTGTAGGAAATCAAGAAACATGTCAAGGGTTTGTTTGCTAAGAAGTCCATGATGTACTTCTTCATTTGAACCTTGAATGTGAGGATGAGATGTTCCATCTCACCATTAAATTGAGGGTGAAAAAGAGAAGCAGTCACATGGCGAATGCATTGCTGGATGCAAGAATTGTGGAAGGCCTGAGACACAAACTGTGGACCATTTATTGCTGGGTGTAAGAATTGTGGAAGGCCTGAAACACAAACTGTGGACTATTATCCATCACATGCATATAAGGCAAGACCCCAATAGAAATAATTTTGGAGAGGACCTGAATCATAGCCGCTGCTGGCATCAAAGCACAACCGATAAAGTATGGAATATAGAGGAAGGACCAACAACCAACAGCCAGCAAGAATTTGGGAATGGTCCAGCAAAATCAACATGGATGCATTTCCACAGATGCTGCAGTGTGGGCCATGGAGAAAGTGTTGCCCACTGTGCCACCTGTTGGGTAGCACACTGAGAGCAGGTCGTGACAAGTTGTACAATGTCTCTGTCAATGCCAGGCCAAAACATGCGCCAAAGGGCCAATAACCTGCTATACGAGACCCCCTCCCCTCCCCCCCCCCCCCCCCCCCCCCCCCAAAATGTCCCTGATGTAGGAGCTGAAGCATATCCTGCTGTAGGGTAGCCAGCAACAACATGCCTCATAACCAAACGTTTCATCTGACCGGGCATGTGGCATGATTGCTGCTCACGGTCACGCGCTTACATTCCTTGTCAACGGAGCAAAGTGAGCAAACAAGTGTAACCCCCTTTAGGACAGTTCGACGTCCCCAGGGGCCACCTGCCCACGTGCACATTGACGTGGTCAGTCCTCTCGCCCCTTCCGATGGATACAAATACATCCTTTCCATGATCGAACACATCACCTGTTGGGTTGAGGCGGTACCCTTGGTGGACATTACGGCTAAGACAATCGCTCATGAGTTCATTTTGTTGTGGGTGGCTGGATTTGGTTGCCCCCTCTCATTTACCTCAGACCAGGACTGCCAGTTCGAATCATCGCGTTTCGCTCGCCTGTGTGAGTTGGGCGGGGTGGCAAAATTTCACACAACTGCATACCATCCGCAGGCCAATGGACTACTCAAACAATGGCACGGAACATTGAAAGCTGCACTCATGTGCAATGACGGGCTTTAGTCTGAGGTTCTGCCATGGCTACTGCTGGGAATCCGCTCCGTGCACAAGAAGGATCTCAATGCTTCATTGATGGATGTCGTGTATGGTGAACTGCTCATCTTGCCTGCCAAATTCATCAAGGACACTTCTCTGATGGATGCTTCCGACCTGCTGGCCCTCGCTGAATGAGTGCGTGCTCATGTAGCCCGCCTTCGCCCCCTCTACCTCGCGTGCACACCATGCCACAGTTGTTTGTTCATAAGGACTTGAATTCTTGCAGTTTCGTCATGTTTCAGGATGACTCTGTTCGTGCGGCTCTACAACCTTAGTACTCCTGCCCACACCGCGTATTACACCACAGGGTTAATAGGTTCATGATTCTGCTCAATGGCCGCCCGAGTACAGTTTCAGTACAACATTTAAAGCTGGCGTGGTCTCTCCCGAAGCCACTCCTCGCTACTCCTTGCAGACCTGCCTCCACCAATGCTTCGCCCGCCACCACCGCCTCAGCGGCCCCCATCAACTTGTGACCACCTGCACAGCTGTCCACCAAGTGAGACCATGACGACAATGTGCCCAAGCCGCACACTTTGCGTGCCGGACGCCGCCTCCGCCTGCCGCGCTGGCATGAAGGTGTTTTTGTGGACGTGTGCTAGCTTCACCCAGCCGTGCTCTGCACTGCCAGGGTAGGGGGGGGGGGGGGGGGGGGGGGGGGGGGAGGTGGCGAGGGTGGGGTCTCTGTGGCATCTCTGACGCGAAGTGACACTTCTTTGATTACTCTATTTGGCTTTGCATTATGTCTTTGTTCACTCGCAGCATTCTCAACATCCATTTCTGTATTTTCTCTGTTCAGTGCCGAAATAAATGTTAATTCTTACTCTAAAAGTGTGTTATTATGGTTCTATGCCATGTATAACCCACATATGTATGTAATTGATTTTCTAATTTATTTTGACTATTACTAGTTAGTATCTTTCATTATAGGGTGAAATCAGTAATTGTTTTGTAATTTAAATTATATTGTTGACATATAAACAAATATAAATTCTGTACTAATTATAAATATTTGGAGGAACAGCTAATAGTATTCTTAAAGGATCTGTTTGGCTCTATTTGAAAACATGTTATCAAAGGCAGCCCTTAATTAATTCCAAAGTCATTAGCAGTTTTGTCAAATGTATTCTTTGCATAACGACATCTATTAATTTCATCATTTAAACAAATAATTCCACCTAATTCTTGTATTAGAAGAAAATCGTTAAAATGAATGAATTTTTCAATGTATACAGTTAATCAAATGAGTTAAGTTTTAATTGTAATTTCTGTAAATTTAACTTTCAAGAATGTGTAGTTTCAATACCTATTATTGTGAGGATATATAATGGCCCAAATTTTGGTCCTGAGACAGTCAGTCCACAGCTGAGTTTCAGACGAGAAACCTGTACTGATTAGAACAACAACAACAATGCTTCAACTTAACTGTGAAATAAGTTTTACACAACTAGGTTGTGTGTTAAAACAATGACGGTGTCTGCTCCATACAAATCTTTTTATTCTTCAAGAAATGTGAACTATGTGGTTAGGCTTTTACTGCTCGTAGATGTTCAACAGGAAGCTATTGTAGCAGTATGTGGATGTTCGCCTGCAGCCTATTAATGAGGCTTATCGAAAGTTTAAACAATACTGCACTGGCCATATAACTGTGCACTATTGGGGGGCTGTGAACAGTGAAAGTAAAGTACTGTGAAATGCAAATGTGCACCTGTCAGCTTCATCATTTAAAGTAGTCAGTGTTGTACTTTCACACCCCACTTTTCAGCCAGTGTAGCAATGCAGTACATCAACACCGAGAACAACAAATGAAGAATAAACAAATAGCTACGAAAGAAGACATTAATAGATTGGGAAATAGCATAAAGAAAGTAGTACATAATACTAATGAGAAATTAACATTGGACAGTAAATGTGTAGAAGAGAGTGAGAAACTTTGTGATGACAATAGTAAGAAGGTGGAAGCTTTCGAGAAACAGTGTAAAGATGATGTCAAAGCTTCGAGGAAATTTTGTGCTGAAAACAGAGTTAAACTTGAGAACCAAATTGATCAGATTAAAAATGATTCAGGCTATGCGGGGTCGCCGCGCGGTCTGTGGCGCCTTGTCATGATCTGTGCGGCTCCCCCCCGTCAGAGGTTCAAGTCCTCCCTTGGGCATGGGTGTCTGTGTTGTCCTCAGCACAAGTTAGTTTAAGTTAGATTAAGTAGTGGGTAAGCTTATGGACCGATGACCTCAGCGGTTTAGTTCCATAAGACCTTACAACAAAGAAATGATTTAGAAACTGAGGTAGAAGCAAAGTGTGCAGCAGTGGTAGAGGAGAAACTGGTAAAAGTAAATGAAAATGTAGATTCAAAATTGACTGAAATATGGAAAAAGGTGGAAGAGTTGCAAAATCTAAAGCATAGACAAAGTGAAAGTGCATCTGATTCTGATAGCAGTTGTAATGATGATAGCAATGATGAATCCAGTAGTGATGAGGATGAGGTATTTTAATTTATAATTGATAATGATGGCAATATGTTAAGTAAAGAAAGAATAAAGGAGGATAATATTAGGCTTAATGTAGAGTTAGAGTTTGAGAGTGGTACTGAGGAAGAGGACCATGCTACCTGTCATTTGACTGGGTCTGATAATCATTTTGGTAAGCAGGATGACAGTTTTTCCAGGGAAAAGATTAATGAGGATTTGTTGTATGAAGAAGATCACACGGTAAGAAAAAAGGAAGTGTGACACCATGTAATAACAGCAAGTGTAACAGGTATACATGTTAAGTGTTTACTGGACAGCGGTATAGATCTGAATGGCATTTCACAGGCATTTTTTGAATCCATTAACTCAGAGGGTATAGTAGTGATGCATGTTTCTGGAATAAAAATTATTGGGGCTACTGGTAAGCTATCAAAGAGTGCAAAACAAGAAGTATTATTAACTGTGGAATTGGCAGGACAGCTGTTGGAGTGCAATTTGTTGGTGATTCAAAATCTCAGCACTGATGTAATATTTGGGACTAATTTCTTGTAAAGAATTTCTGTCAAAGAGGTAAGTTAAACAGAAAATGAAAGGTGTCAGCATATGTGGAGGATAATTAACATCTGAAGTAATCAGCTCACTGGTGCAGCAGCAGAGGCAATATGCAGTAAAAATCGTCTTAAATACTAGATCTTAATATTAATAGTGATATAATAGAAGTGTTTGTGTTCTGTGCAATCAGTATATGGAGGTAACTATCTAACTATAAACGTGAGTCATGGTACAGCCTTGTTTAAGATTAGGAATTACAGCTTTAAACATAGTTGCCTGGGGTAACATATGTGGAAAGAATAAGCCAAATTTTTGTCTATAACCTCCTTTGGGCTAGAATCTTAGGCAGTTTGATGGAATGCAGTGAAGTAACAGTTTTTCTAAGTGATAATTTTGTCTGATTGGCATTGAGAGTTAAGTTTGCCTTAATATAAGGATCTGTTACTGTGGAGTATTTTTCTATAGAATCAATTTTGCATTGGGTAAGCAGAGCAGGTGTTTATTTATTAGATAATGAAGCAATAATGAAATAATAAAATAAATAATAATGTTAGTTACTTAATGTCAAGGAAGCCTGTCTCTGCAGTAGGGATGTTTTTTGAGAATGCACTCCACTAGCTAACAAGGTAAGGAATGTAAGTAAAATAATGGAGCTGACAGACATGATTAATGAAAAAGATAACTGTATACAAACAAATGTGGTGTAACTGTATTGATGATCTAATTTTGAACTAGGCAACACTGAGTACTGTTATATTATGCAATTCATGATGCTGCAACTGGGAATGAGAGCTTAACAGAAAGAGAAATGTTTACAAGTCATATAATGCTGCATCGTGAGATCTATAGGTTATCTGAAGACTTCTATTTGTATTCTGAGGAATTAAGTGTTAGTACTGGGATGAAGAACAATAATTTTGCTAATTAACTGATAACTGTGGTGCTAGACTGGTGTGAATATTCTGACAGATAAACTATTTGGTAGCATTTTATGAGGATTTAATTTTCTGGTTGAATGAGAGTAGTGCTCAGTGTTGAGTGGAGAAGTGGGGCAAAGATTTGGTACAACTTCCATCACTTTAATTTTGATTTGAATAGTAATTAAGTTATGTGACAATGACTACTCATTTTTCATAACCTAATGATGCTATGCTACTGCACACCTTGAGTTTTTACTGGGGGTAATGTACATATTTTACCCACTAAGGTGATATTATGCAAATGGGAAAGAAACCCAAATCTTTCAAGTTTAACCAGTTTCAGACAGTTATGGCTTAGAGTAATGTTTTGTAGTGTACTGTGCACTTGGTTTTAAATTTTTAGTAGTCACCACCTTTGGTACTATAATAAGTTTTAGTACTAATTATTGTAATGTTATGACAACTATTTATTTATGATGTTGTGGCATCAATAGTTCGTATCAACCACGAAACTTAATATCTGTGAAATCTAAGTGCTCTGTCAAGCCTCCATCTTAACTTTACTTTAGTCAGTTCTTTGTTATACTTCATTCTGTATGGATGTAGTATCAAGTGTAAATATATATGAGCTAAGACATATATGGGAATTAAGTTTTCTATATCCCGATTACCGATCCTGTTCCCATAGTGGTGAGCCTGTTCATGTTTCGCATCTTCAGCAACTGTGTTTATGCAACAGGTTAGATGCACTATGCAATGACCTCACCAAACAATGCCTTGTTCGAAGATGTGGAAGCACAACTCCACTCTCTGAGTTTCGTCGTTTCTTAGCCAATGGAGTATCCATCATTTACACTCAGTGATTCGCGTTCTCAACCAACGCTGTGTGCTAACCTCATTAATTTTCAATGGTCGACAACTATGCTGTTAGAGCAAACAACGGACTCAGGCTTTGTGTCACCAGATTATGCACATCCGACAGTGAAATGTGAACTGAACAATATTTCGAATTGTGTCTCTTCTAATCAAGTGTTTCAAGAACAAAGTGATCTCCATTCGAACATGTGTCTAGCCACCCACCAGCTTGCTACATCAGTTACTGTTGGGCCATGTGCAATGCTGCCATTACTAGAAACTGTGCCGGATCTGTTCAGTGTTTTGTGTAACATGGACCCCTTACCTCGCCTCAGTGGCCCACCACATGCACCACAGGCATGTTATGCATCAGATAGTTTCCACATGGATGGCGTTCTCATTCCCCCACCCCTGCCCCCACCCCACCCTCCCTTGCGGGGGTCCCCTTTTCCGGTCGCTCAACCACCTGCCGCTCCCACGGCACCGCCTGTGTCTGCTGCGCCGGTCTCGTGCCCTGTTCCGGAAGCGGATCATTTCCATCCAGTACTCGTCACTCACTGTCCAGTTTCCGGGGCCTCTCATGTGCCGTCCATCTGCCCATTTCCATGGTACCGTCCATGCCTGCCATGCCGTGTTTACATGATACACAGTCAACTACGCCAGCTGCCACTACTATGGATTCGCTCGCCTGGTTTAAATCCTGGCCTACCGTGCCGGCCTGTAACTTAACCTCAGTTCAGCCGCTACTCCAGGAGACACTGAAGCTGCCATCATCACCCCTTTGTGGCTGCCTGCTGAAGCTACCACCCTTATACGAGGACAACCCGGCATCATGGTTTGCGCTGGTCGAGCATCTGTTCGAGTTACATCATGTGTCTGACGACAACTCAAAGCTTCCCTGCCTCCTCACACACCTCCACGACCACTCGGATTTGATTTGTTACCTGCTCCTTTCGCCGTTGCCTGCACCAAAATATGAGTTCGCAAAGAAGACTACAATGGAACGACTTGCCTGCTAGCCACAAGAGTTAATAACCAAGTTTCTCTATGAGAAGCACCTGGTGGAACACACCCCCTCAGAACACTAGCGCCACCTTCGATTGCTCGTGAAGAGCATACCATGGCTGACACCACGCTATGGGCTGTGTGGTCTGCCAGACTACCTATCAATCTACAGATCCATCTGTTACCACATGCATTCGAGTCCATCGGCTCCTGCCTATGCATTACTGACCAGTTGTATTCGCTGCTCCAGCAACATCAGTCGGTTCATTCCACACCGTTTGTCGGCACAGCCGCCCTCGCATACCAACCTTCAGCCTGCAGAGTCAGGGCTCACTCCACCGTCACCTCGTCTACTTCTCCTGGCAGCGGCGGCTCACTCTCTCCGCTGTCCGAGCACTCCAGGATCGCCCACGAACCTTATGTACTGGTCTATTTACTGGAACAAATCACTGAGGACCAGCCGCTCCCGCTGTCGCAGTTTCCACCTCCTCCTCACTCTGCTCACCCTTTCTGCTGGTACCCGCAAAGTGTTCGGCGACAACGCCAAGAAGTGAGGTTGCCATGACGATACCCAAACACCGACAGCAGGAATTAAGAGACGCCGAGTCGTGTGTGGAACCTAACAGGTGTCCTCGTACATTACACTCCGTTCACTTGTCCGCTGGGCCGCATGGTCGTCTCTGTGTGACTGACACTGCGTCAGGTCTAGCTTTTCTGGTCGACACTGGTGCTGACGTGTCGATAATACCTACTTCAATGGCTCAACCCACTTCTTCACAGACGAAGTCATTTCTGCGAGCTGTCAATGCGTCAACGTTACCTACCTCAGGCTCAGTAAGGGTTACAGTGACCCCATCTCCTTCTCTACGTTTTCCGTGGATGTTCTACATTGCCGAGAGTATGGATTTTTTGTCTCATTACAAACTATCGCCGAACATCATACAGGGTTCAGTGCTCCACCATCCTACAAACACTCACATACCGTGCACCTGCACCAATGTCCAACACTCTGTTTCCACTGCAACATACGACGTCATACGCAAGTGTTCCACCCTTGCGGGCAACATTGTGACCTGCGTCACTGACCTACCGTCAGAATATGACCTGCCGACGCAACTCCGCCAGGATAATGAGAATTTGAAACAACGCATCGCATCCACTTATTAACTTACAGCAAGATCGTCGCGGCTCGTACCTCGCTTCTGCAACTGCAATCCACGGCGCCGCCACCTAAACAAGATGCTCGGCTGAGCCTAGCTCGAACTGTCACCAGGTTAGTCCACAAACTTTACTTGCATGTGACGTTCCAACCCCCCCCCCCCCCCCCCCCCCCGTCGCGCTCGCCACATCCAGTGCCGTGTGTTTCAAACAGTGCTGCTAATGACAGTCGCACGAACGTTGCGACCACGCCCACCTCTCGTACAGCTACCATGCGTTTTGTTAAACATTCCCCCTCTTTCACTCACCTGCCACATGACCCAGTGGCCATTGTGGCCCCATGTGTGACGCCAGCGCTGCTCTCGCCTGCCAGTGCAAGGTTAACAGAGGACAGTCGCAGCCCGTTTCCCTTTACTCGGTGCTGCGCACACACCCACTCCCTCCCGTAAGAGACATGTGACTTTCGTGGTACCTTTCCCCACTCGCACTAACGGCTACTCTTCGTCGCGCTCTACTCGTCTGAAGACTCGGCACCAGGACATTAACCAACCTCATGTCAGTTCCCAGTTTCTTCCGTCACTGATGGAATGACACACACGATAGTTACCACTGCCAGCCCTCCTATTAGGCATTAGGTTCGATGCCTCAACCCTATCAAGTTGCGTGCGGCCCCGCAGCAGATTAATGAACTTTTGGCGGCAGGTGTTCCGCAACCTTCAGACAGCAACTGGTCTTCACCAATCCACCTCGTCCCCAAACACAACGGATCTTTTCAAATGTGCGGCGATTACAGAAGCTTAAACGCTCATATCGTCATGGACAATTACCCAGTGCTGAACATCAATGACTTCACTCATATGTTATCGGGTGCCACAATTTTCAGTGTTATTGATTGTAAATGTGCCTTCCACCAGATTCCCGTGGCGCCGGAAGACATTCCTAAGATGGCTATTATCATGCCGCTCGGTTTATTCCAATACCACTTCATGCTGTTCGGCCTAAAGAACGTGGCGCAAATGTGGCAACGTTTATTTGACTCTATCTTGAGACAGTTCGAGTTTTGCTTTGCTTAGCTGGACGACATTCTCGTTTTCAGCAGCTCAGAGGAGGAACATGAAAATCATCTATCTACAGTCCTCCAGACCTTGAACTCCAGCTGTGTCGAGGTCAACAAAGACAAGTTTCAGTTGTGCCAGGCGTCAGTCTCCATCCTAGGTTACACCGTCTCTACTGATGGAATACAGCCTCCAAAATCTTGTGTGCAGGCTATCAAGTCTCTGCCGCCCCAGGCTACTTACAAAGAGCTACGTCGTTTCCTCGGCATCATCAATTACTATCATCGCCATTTGCCTTCCGCCGCCGTGGTTCAGGCACCCCGACGGACGAGCTATCAGGCAAACAAACTTCCGGTATCAAACCTGTCTCTTGGACTGCTCAGATGCTAGAGGCCTTCAAGGCTCTGAAGGCTTCTTTAGCTCACGCTGTGACACTCGCCCACCCTGACCCCTCGGTTGAGTTATTCATCACTACGGATTCCAGCGACATCGCGGTGGGGGCAGTGTTGCAACAACGCAAGGGCGACACAGTTTTTCCCCTTCATTTCTTCTCCAAGAAACTATCTATGGCTCAGAGTAAATATTCTGCTTTCGATAGAGAGCTCCTTGCTGTTTCCGCCCCGACGTCGAGGGACGTTCGTTTTTCGTCCTCATTGATCACAAACCACTGGCAGAAGCGTTCTGCAACCCACCTGAGGACCCACCCACTCGATGTTATCGCCACTTTACCTGGTTTCCCAATTTACAATGGACGTCCGTTACATCAAGGGTGCAGATAATGTCACTGAGGATTTCTTCTCAAGGATCAGTGCTGTTTTCCGCATCGTTGATCTTTCCCATCTGGCCTCCCTCCAAGCTTCTGACAAAGATTCTCAGCCGCTCCTACGAGACCCACAAACATCACTTGTTTTCACAAAGGCTAAATTTCCTGGCGTTTCCGACGAGGTGTGGTGTGATTCTTCGACCAACACCCTGCACCCTTTGCTCCCACCCGGGCTGCACTGACAGGTTTTCGGTGCCCTGCATAACCTAGCCCACCCGGGCGTTTGAGCCACCACACATTTCGTGTCAGAACGTTTTGTTTGGAAGAATATCAAACGGGACTGTCGAGCCTGGGCACGCAGCTGTGTCGCTTGCCAGCGCAACAAGATAAGCTGCCACACCTTTCCGCCTCTGGGTAAGTTCGACATTCCCACAGGACGATTATGTCATGTACATATTGATCTGATCAGATCTCTTTCTCCTTCGGAGGTCCATAGATATATCTTATCAACTATCAACCGTTTGTCTCGCTGGGTTGAGGCTGTCCCTCTCCCTAACATTACTGTTGGGATGGTAGCGAAGACTTTCATTGGCTCGTGGATTGCTCATTTTTGGGTGCCCGACCACTATCACCACCGATCAGGATCGACAGTTCGAATCCTCCCTTTTCACCATCCTCTGCAAATCTGCGGTATTTAAAAAATACACACTACCGCCTATCACCCACAAAACAATGGGTTGGTGGAGAGATGGCACTGCACCCTCAAGACGGCCCTTCGATGCTATGATTTTCTCTGGCCGGAAGCTCTCCCATGGGGGCTACTTGGTCTACGCTTGACCTATAAACCTGACCTACCAGGGACTATATCCGAATTTGTTTTCGGCGAGAATCCGGTCCTACTGTGGGAACTTATTCTTCCCCGGGTTAGCGAGGATCATCCCCCCTCACCAGATTTCATTAGCTGGATATGCACGCATTTTCAACAAACGAGTTTGCACCCGCCCATCAGTCACTCACCACTCGAGACTTATGTTCACACCACACTCTCCTAATGCTCCCATGTCATTCTGCATGTTGATGCGGTTAGGCAGCCTCTTCAGCCTCCTTATTTTGACCCCTACAAGGTCCTGCGGCGAGGAGACATGACTTTTGATATCATGATTAAAGAACGCACACAGACAGTTTCTCTGCATTGCCTGAAACCAGCTTTTGTCGACCCTGATGGTCTCACACTGTCGCAGTCGGACTCTGCAGGCAATCCATTCTTGATCGTGAACGAAGACGTGCTCCCATCAACCTCACCACACAAATCTTCCGCTGAAGACTGTTCACCACTGTTCGCTGGTTTCCTGACCTCACCCCCTGTTTCACCCTGCGCAGACTTCATGCCCTCACCTCCAACGTCGGAGACACACACACCTACTATCAGTTTGTCCCGCAGCGTGCTGCTGCACCGAGTGAATGACATTTATATAGTGACGTTCGATAACCGAGTGCTCATTCTTTTGACAGATACCGAGGTCCTGCCAGGGGACGGTCCCTTACACGTCAACATTGCACACAACCTCACACTCCCCTGCGAGTGTGACTGAGCATCTCTACATGTTTTCATTTCTACGGACGGCTCAGTCCACTTAAGGGCCACACAGGCCTCCACCACGCCATCGACCGCCCCGCCCGCTTACACCTGGGATGGCTGCTGTCTCATCCGGCCACCTTTGCTGACTGACTATGAAGTGGGCCTGCCTCTCACCGTTCCACTTGCACAACTCACATCGTTCGAGATGGAAGTACCTGTGGTGCGGCTGCCTACATACAAGATTTCCACCGATGTTGGCGCCTGCACGCCCTCACCGTTGGACATCTGTAGTACTCCGTACTGTCAGGGGGAGGAGGGGGGGGGGGGGGGGGGGGGGGGGGGGAAGGATGTCGTAGCTCGTATACAGGGTGTTACAAAAAGGTATGGCCAAACTTTCAGGAAACATTCCTCACACACAAAGAAAGAAAATATGTTATGTGGACATGTGTCCGGAAACGCTTAATTTCCATGTTAGAGCTCATTTTAGTTTCGTCAGTATGTACTGTACTTGGAGCACGTTATCATGATTTCAAACGGGATACTCTACCTGTGCAGCTAGAACATGTGCCTTTACAAGTACGACACAACATGTGGTTCATGCACGATGGAGCTCCTGCACATTTCTGACGAAGTGTTCATACGCTTCTCAACAACAGATTCGGTGACCGATGGATTGGTAGAGGTGGACCAATTCCATGGCCTCCACGCTCTCCTGACCTCAACCCTCTTGACTTTCATTTATGGGGACATTTGAAAGCTCTTGTCTACGCAACCCCTGTACCAAATGTAGAGACTCTTCGTGCTCGTATTGTGGACGGCTGTGATACAATACGCCATTCTCCAGGGCTGCATCACTGCATCAGGGATTCCATGCGACGGAGGGTGGATGCATGTATCCTCGCTAACGGAGGACGTTTTGAACATTTCCTGTAACAAAGTGTTTGAAGTCACGCTGGTACGTTCTGTTGCTGTGTGTTTCCATTCCATGATTAATGTGATTTGAAGAGAAGTAATAAAATGAGCTCTAACATGGAAAGTAAGCGTTTCCGGACACATGTCCACACGACATATTTTCTTTCTTTGTGTGTGAGGAATGTTTCCTGATAGTTTGGCCGTACCTTTTTGTAACACCCTGTTACGAGCTACGACATATATGGGAATTAATTTTTCTATATCCTGGTTACTGATCCCGTTCCAATAATGTAATGACTATCATTTGCCATTAGTGTCAAAGAATTTTTTTAGACTGACGTTACAACTAAAAGTAACTGTACTAAAGTATGATATTTTGTTTGAATTTTGTGTTTACTGTGACAGAGGAGAACCACTTCCAAGGAAACTGATAGCAGTACTTTTTCTTGCTAACTGCCATTTGGACCCTTTGAAGGTGTGGACAACTTGGTGAGAGAATGTGTAAAAGCTTATTAAAAGTGTGAAAGTGCTTGTGACAAATACTAAACATTGAGCGAGTGAAATTTTCTGTTGGAAAGTGAACTACACTGCGCAGTGTAAACTAGTTTTTTGCAACTCATCAGGATTTATTTTGTTTAGCAAGACAGGACTTATACAAAGTGATATGTATCTTAAAATGTAATCTTCGCTTACCCAAAAAGGACATCACTTATGATGATTAGGCAATTTTTGTTAAAAGTATAACTTGTGGATTTTTATGTAAATGTACAAACTCTGTAAATATTTTGTATGTGGTTTTTCGTGTGGCCAGTTCATATAAGTTAAACTTTGAAAAAAACATATGCACTGTAGTTTAGATAAGATTTAGTATGCAATACTTGTTTCTGTATAGACTGTTAAACCCAATTTGTGGGGTCACTTGTAGTCTTTGAACTACCCAGTTACCTATTTGCAATCGAATGAGGGGGTGATGTGACGAAGCAAGCTGGGATGTTTTTACTTCCCCCTCTTGTTTTGCCATCTGCCTCCTAAAATTCATTTTTTCATGTCTGACTAATTATGATTAACATACGTGAGTGTAATTTGCATTTTCATGAAAGAGAAAGATTTTCCCTTAGTTTTAAAGAATATACACCAGATCTAACTTCGTGCTTAGTTTTAGGTATATAACTGATTTTATAATTTATTTTGACTATTACTAGTTAGTATCTTTCATTATAGGGTGAACTCAGTAATTGTTTCACAACTTAAATTCTATTGTTGACATATAAACAAATATAAATTCTGTGCTAATTGTAAACTTTTGGAGGAACAACTAATAGTATTCTTAAAGGGTCTATTTGGCTTTCTTCGAAAACATGTTAGCAAAGCCAGCCCTTAATTAATTCCAAAGTAATTAGTAGTTTTGTCAAAAATATTCTTTGCATAATGATATCTATTACTAATTGCATCATTTAAACTAGTAATTCAGCCTAATTCTTGTAGTACAAGTAATGGTTAAAAAGAACGAATTTTTCTATAACTCCGCCATTGCTGGTCCGAATCCCGGGGTCCCATCTCGCAAGTTATGAGGAAAGAGGAGGGGGAGGAGCAACAACCTCGTGAAAAAACCTGGGTCCATCTGGATTCAGATGGTAGCACCCAGTTAGGGCCCCTACCTAGGGTTACAGGCGAAGCCCGGCCAACGGTCTCGAAGATGGAAGAGGAACGTCGCTTCCCAACGGCAGAGAGAGTGGAAGAGCCACTGAAACATATCAGGTAGCGGCGGTACTCCATGTTAGGGGCAGCTACTAAAGGCGTCTGTGTCCCCATGTCAGAGGCGACCTGAACACACTTCTGGGGCTAACAACTTCACTCGTATAACTGGACGGACATGAGCCGTCCCATCAAAAATTTTTTTAGCTCATGGAATGGATCACACTATGGAATCGAGATTACCCCAGGGGGACAATCCCCTGTTGACCAAGGTCGACGCAAGCAGGCATTCGGTTTCTGGGGGACCTGCCAAAAAGTGCTTAATGGAAGAGTTGGTGCTCCCAAGAACCTCAAAGAAGATTAAAACTAAAAAGACTTTCAGGATTGGAACCATAAATGTACAGACAATGATTAAGACTGGTAAACTTAAACAGGTAATAGATGAGATGAAAGAGAGAAGCATTGGAATATTAGCATTGCAAGAAACAAGATACACTGACGACGACACAGTGGAGTCAGAAGGCTTCATAATACTGAAGGGGAAACCAGGAGTTAAAGTGGGAAAGGAAAGACATGCACCTAGATGCTTTGTTACAGGGTTCATAGTAGACAAGAGATACGAGGATGGCATAACTGAAATGAAGAGCAGGTCAGAAAGGATATCAACACTGTCTTTTCAACCACAGAACAAAAAGTATACAATAATAAATGGACATACACCTACAAATAACAAGAACAGGAAAGACAAGAAAGTTGCTGATAGTTTCTGGGAAGAGCTAGATGATACACTGAAAACCATACCATATAGACATGTAAAGATACTAGTAGGAGATTATAATGCACAGACTGAAAGAGAGAAGCAACATAAAGGAGTAGTGGGCGAGTACCCTGCACACCAGTGGACAAACAAAAATGGAGAAAGACTAATGGAACTGTGTGTAGAACACAAAATGAGATTGATGACAGAACACTTCAGGGCCAAACCGTGTAAGAAAAAGACATGGGCAAACCCATGCACCTGCCTTGGGAAATTCCAAAATGACCACATAGCAATCAGCTGGGCAAATGCTAAAGAGATCATGAACACAAAGGTCAGGAAGAACACAAGAATAGAATTGGATCACTATCTTACAGACGTTAAGTGTCTTTGGATTCCAAACAGGGACAGACTGCCACAGACGAATAGGAGAACAGAAAACATAAAGGTAGACAGAGACAAATTAAGACACAATCGATGAGGAAGGAATTGAATCATTCAATGAATGGGACAACATGAATCGAAATATGGCGAAACATGCTGAACTATGGTGAAAGGAAGAAAAGAAACAGAAGCACTGGTGTTGGAACAAGGAATGTTAGGAAACGGTAGAGACTTGCAGGAAAGTCTGGAGAGACTGGAGCAGCAGGAAGGACCCGGAAAAATGGAAAGTTTTCTTAGGAGCAAGAAAGGAAGCGGCCCAAACAATAAGATGGACCAGAAGACAGAAGATGAAGCAGGAACTGGACGAGATTGAGGCTAACTTCAGGAAGAACAACAGCATACACTTTTTCGGGAAATTCAAAAAGAGGCTGATTGGATACAAGGGTAGAGAACTGTTTATAAGAGATAAGAAAGGGGAGCTGGTTGTCAGTGGGAAGGAGAACTGTCGGATTTTTGCAGAGCACTTTCACGACCTGCTGAACTGTGAACCACTTGAAGAAGTGCTGGAACTGGGGACTGACACAGAAGAGAGAGAGCCACACCCTCCAACCAGGGATGAAGTCGCACATGCCATAAGCGATCTGATGAATAATAAGGCAACTGGATAAGATGGTATAGCAGCTGGGATGATAAAGTGGGGAGGCAACAAAGCAATAGACAACATGACCAACATAATTCACCAGATCTGGAGAACAAAAAAGTTGCCAGAAGGATGGAAGAATGCAATTGTAGTACCAATACACGAGAAGGGGGACAAGAGAGATGCAAACAACTACAGAGGAATATCACTACTAGAGGTCGGATACAAGATGCTGTCAAAGCTATTACTCAAGAGAGTAGAAGAACAGGTAGAAAGTACAGTTGGCGACTACCAAGCGGGATTCAGGAAGGGAAGAGGTTGTGTAGAACAGATATTTATCCTGAAGCAATTGATAGAACATAGGGCCATAAAAAACAAAAAGACATAATAACCTTCGTGGACTTCACAAAGGCATTTGACTCCACCGACAGACAGACTCTTGTTAGGATCCTGAAGAACAGAGGACTTGATGGAACTACACAAGAACTCATAAAAGTAATTCTGACAGACACAAAAGCAAGGGTGAGATTCAGAGGAGCACTGTTAGAAGAATTTGTGATCAAGACTGGTGTTAACCAGGGAGATGGATTGTCACCATTGTTGTTCAATATAGCACTGGATGAAGTAATCAGGCAGTGGAGAGCAATAAACTAGGAAATGCGAATACCAAAGACCCATGTGGGGGACAGAAAGGACAACAGGGCTCAAGTGGTCTGCCTAGCCTCTGCAGATGCCATAGTAATAGTAAGTGAGACAGGAGAAGACGCAAAGACACAACTCGACAACTTAAGTAAGGAGCCAGAAATGTGGGACTGAGGATAGCCTATAACAAGACAAAGACATTAAACACCACTGCAGACTGGGAAACACTGGAAGGCACTGTGCAAATGGTGGACAAATTTAAATACCTGGGACAATTTATAACAGGAAGGAACAGGAACAAGGAGGGAGTAGCAGAGAGGATGAAGAAGATGAGGTCAGCCTTCTGGATGACGAGAGAGATATACAATAAAAAGAATATTTCCACAGAGGCAAAGATAAGCCACTACAAGGCAACAGTGAGGAATGCAGTATTATATGCTGCTGAAATGATGACACTAGGAAGAAATGGGGCACAACAACTAGAGAAAGCAGAGAGAAAAATACTGAGAAAAATACTAGATCCCAAAAGAGCTGGAGAGAGGTGATTGCGAAGACCTAGGAAAGAACTGTACCGGAACATGAGAACAATATCTGGGGAAATCAGACTCAAAAGGGCAAGGTTTGCTGGGCATGTATTTAGGATGAGTATGGACAGAATGACGAAGAGAGGACAAGGGGAAAGACAGGAACTAACTTGAACTTTGGAGGGACTGGTTGGAATTGGGGATCAAGGTCGAAGGAAAGGAAAATTGGAGGAACAAATATACACCAACAAATATGCCGGAGATCAATGACAGAGAAGAATACAGGAAAAGATTAGAATGTCACCAGTGGAGCCGCCAGGAGAAACGGAAACTGTAGATCTTGGAAGAAAAGTGGGAGAGAAGAAGAGAAAGAATGAAGAGATTCTGGGAGAAGAAGAGGAAAATGCAGTCCACAAAGTGGCTACCCGTGGTCCTACAGAGGCCGTAACGCAAGAAGAAGAAGAACGAATTTTTCGATGTATTCAGTTAATCGAATGAGTTAAATTTTAATTGTAATTTCTGTAAATTTAACTTCGAACAATGTGTAGTCTCAGTACCTATTATTGTGAGGATATATAAGGGCCCGATTTTTCATCCCGAGCCAGTCAGTCCATGGCCGAGTTTCAGACGAGAAACTTGTGTTGGTTAGAACAACAACAATGCGTCAACTTAACTGTGAAATAAGTTTTACACAATTAGGCCATGTGTTAAAACGATGAAAGTGATTGCTCCATACGTATCTCTTTATTCTTCAAGAAATGTGAACTATGTGGTTAGGCTTTCACTGCTCATAGATGTTCAACAGGAAACTATAGTAGCAGTATGTGGATGTTCGCCTGCAGCCTATTAATGAGGCTTATCGAAAGTTAAAACAATACTGCACTGGCCATATAACTGTGTATTATTGGCGGGTGGTGAACAGTGAAAGTAAAGTACTGTGAAACGCAAATGTGCACCTGTCAGCTACATCATTTAAAGTAGTCAGTGTTGTACTTCCACACCCCATATTTCAGCCAGTGTAGCAACGCAGTACATCGACAACGAGGACAACAAACGAAGAAGAAACAAAGAGGGCAAACCATCACAACATGATGATAAACATCTGGAAACATCAGTGACACAGTTGTTTGGTGTACACCTCACTCTTCTCGTACATCAGTTTGAAAACTTCAGTCTGTTAGATATCAATAAAAATGTTTTAATTTTCACTTAGTTTGAAAGATCATCCCCTCTTTGTTCATGATTTTCTGGAGTGAAGTTCGCCAGGCATCTAATATTTGTTATTGTTGAACCAATATAAACTTCTATAGTTTCTCTCTTTAGTATTTCTTTGGGCTATGTATATCATATTTTGTCTTCCAAGCAACATAAATTCTACAACTACTACCAAAAGTCTTGATCAACCGAGTGAAGGCAGCTTACATCTTGTCCACTCTGGTAACTGGTCATTTCTTTGATCCAGTGGAAGATTACTTGTTAACCGATGATTCTTCCCGCACTACCAGTCAGGGAAGCCCTCCAGCAAAGCCCATGCTCACACCAGCTGCTGATACACAGATACTGCCAGCAATCATCATGCCACCACATACACCCCAGTCTCCTCCCTCACCAAAGCAGCCATTGCAACTGCCCAGGCAGCACCCCCTCAGGCACACCAAAAGCACTCATACCACAGCTGCTGGCAGACTACATCAAAAGCTCCAACTGCTGCATCTACTTAAAATACTCGTGCTGTCTGACAACAATGTCATGCTGAGTGATACAGCTTGCATTTGCCCCTGCCATCTTGTGGAGTTAGAATATGCCCCCTGAGCCGTCACTTTCTGTAGAGAGTGTGTCCGTAGCCCACATCATCAGCTAATC
Source organism: Schistocerca americana (assembly GCF_021461395.2). NCBI lineage: Eukaryota > Metazoa > Arthropoda > Insecta > Orthoptera > Acrididae > Schistocerca > Schistocerca americana. The sequence continues at coordinate 524,351,228 of NC_060121.1, read as the reverse complement.
TCCAGTCGAGCTCTGATCATTACCTCCAATCTCATTGGCGGCTTGTCTGTTGCGGCTTCTGGACTCACGTTCATGGCCCTGTGCCTCTGCTACATCAGGTACTGAGGCCAGATCAACTGCTGTGCCAATTTCTGTATTTGCGTTACTGTCAAATTCTGGCCTTCACCCACATCACTGGGCCAGTTTATCACAGTTCTGGGGCGTGCATTTGAGCCACAGTGACACCACGCTTGCAAGAGTTAAGATGCTTCTTGCAGTTCCCCTGCCTCTCTCGAGTCTCAAGGCCGTATCATTACCTTGTGTTAATTGTGCAACTTTTGAATGCTTTGATTCACGATATTAACTACCAACCAGATTTTGCATGTGTGTTAGTGACCTCTGAGACAAACCACATATGGCTATGGATGTTGTGTAGCCTGCCTCCACTGTTGTTAGCCGGTTGCAAGCAAACACACCCACTGTGCACTCTGCCAGCACACACACTGACCACTGCCCAATCACCGTGGACTGGCCCACCACCATTGCACTCTTACTAACATCACCAGAAAGCGTGCTAGTACCAAACATGCTAACCACAAATTGGTTGATGATGCCTTCTCTCAACTTCTGAGCTCTGTGCGCCAAGGGAGGATGTGTGTGATAGCCTGCCAAGAAATGCATGAGCCGTAGTTACAGCCAACAAGAACTAGTATTACCCAAAACCCTCAGATTTTCCATTAGGCCAAATTCTAGTAATAATGCAGTGTGCACAGGACAAAGCAAAGGCCAGTGTGAGCTGAGCAACAGAATAGTATAGAGTCTGATGCTGCTTGCCATGACCCACATGGGTTGAGCTTAATGTGAGCTCCTACAACGCTTAGGGGATAATTAAGACAGTGCCATGCATTCATCTATCTTGTTACTCATATGACCATGAAGTACACAGTACCTTTTTTTTCCCCTCATGCATCCATTGTTTTTCCCGCTGTTACACAATCTGACAACTGAGCAATGTACACCCTTCAGAAACAGTGTTCGAGAACATCTATTGTGAAATACCCATTACTGCAGTCATGCAAACTCAAGAGCACAGACTGTCACTGTCAAGAACATTGAAGGTTGACTGTGTATCCCTTGGCCACAAATAAATGTATCATTGTGTGGTCATTTCTCTCAAATACTGTCGCCATATCCTACACCCTGTGGACAGTGTGTGGGTGCATCTGACTTTAGTTCATCAAAATTATTCTTGCTAATGAGTATCTTTGGTTGGGAAAGTAGACCGCTAGGTAAAACTGAGTTTCAGTTGATATTTTTTTATTTCTTATTTTGTTTAGCCACTGAGATATAAAACAGTGGGAGAAGCCCTGATGCCACAGCAGTGAAGACAAGAAATTCTCTGGGTAGTAATGAGTATCTTTGGTTGGGAAAGTAGACCGCTAGGTAAAACTGAGTTTCAGTTGATATTTTTTTATTTCTTATTTTGTTTAGCCACTGAGATATAAAACAGTGGGAGAAGCCCTGATGCCACAGCAGTGAAGACAAGAAATTCTCTGGGTAGTAATGAGTATCTTTGGTTGGGAAAGTAGACCGCTAGGTAAAACTGAGTTTCAGTTGATATTTTTTTATTTCTTATTTTGTTTAGCCACTGAGATATAAAACAGTGGGAGAAGCCCTGATGCCACAGCAGTGAAGACAAGAAATTCTCTGGGTAGCCATCTTGGTCTAACCAAAACATCTTTGTTTTAAAGACACACTTCCACTAGCAAGTAACTTATGCAAGCTCTTGCTGAAGTGCTAACATTAGAGTAAAAAGTTGCGCAAGTTTACTTCCACAAATCGCGTGGATTCTTAATTCCAGTAACTTTATTATTACTACTGAATAAAAAGCGTGACGAAACAGAAAATGTTGAGAAAGAAAGAAATGTCTGGGTGGAGAAATGGATGCAGTGGTGCAAATATTTGCCAAGAAATTCTTTTGAATAAATTAATATCAAAGGACTTCTCTCAGATTAAAAAGCTTATGAGAATGTTGTATACAAATTTCGAAAAATTCTTGTCTCTTCTACAATAATATATTCGAAGCGAAAATGCAGCAAGCTGTATCACCAAGAGATCATCTGCTACCAATTCTTGGACTTCTACAATCAGTATTTATTACTTTTATTCCAAATGCAATACATTCAGAAACAGGATACAAAAATGCCCGTCTGTATCATCAATAAATCGCCTTTTAATTATTGTCCCACTTTGATAACATGATTTATTACAGACGTAATGCATTTATGTTTACACTAAGGTTAAAACTCAACTTAAGTTTATACATGTCTTTTCTGCTGAAACAAGGTGATTGGCTTTGTCCAAGTGAGTGTACCGATTTGAACATTTGGATAGCATTTTATCTACCGTACATGAAGTCATGAGAAAAGGTCTTTACTTTTGTACCTTTATATATACACTCCTGGAAATGGAAAAAAGAACACTTTGACACCGGTGTGTCAGACCCACCATACTTGCTCCGGACACTGCGAGAGGGCTGTACAAGCAATGATCACACGCATGGCACAGCGGACACACCAGGAACCGCGGTGTTGGCCATCGAATGGCGCTAGCTGCGCAGCATTTGTGCACCGCTGCCATCAGTGTCAGCCAGTTTGCCATGGCATACGGAGCTCCATCGCAGTCTTTAACACTGGTAGCATGCCGCGACAGCGTGGACGTGAACCGTATGTGCAGTTGACGGACTTTGAGCGAGGGCGTATAGTGGGCATGCGGGAGGCCGGGTGGACGTACCGCCGAATTGCTCAACACGTGGGGCGTGAGGTCTCCACAGTACATCGATGTTGTTGCCAGTGGTCGGCGGAAGGTGCACGTGCCCGTCGACCTGGGACCGGACCACAGCGACGCACGGATGCACGCCAAGACCGTAGGATCCTACGCAGTGCCGTAGGGGACCGCACCGCCACTTCCCAGCAAATTAGGGACACTGTTGCTCCTGGGGTATCGGCGAGGACCATTTGCAACCGTCTCCATGAAGCTGGGCTACGGTCCCGCACACCGTTAGGCCGTCTTCCGCTCACGCCCCAACATCGTGCAGCCCGCCTCCAGTGGTGTCACGACAGGCGTGAATGGAGGGACGAATGGAGACGTGTCGTCTTCAGCGATGAGAGTCGCTTCTGCCTTGGTGCCAATGATGGTCGTATGCGTGTTTGGCGCCGTGCAGGTGAGCGCCACAATCAGGACTGCATACGACCGAGGCACACAGGGCCAACACCCGGCATCATGGTGTGGGGAGCGATCTCCTACACTGGCCGTACACCACTGGTGATCGTCGAGGGGACACTGAATAGTGCACGGTACATCCAAACCGTCATCGAACCCATCGTTCTACCATTCCTAGACCGGCAAGGGAACTTGCTGTTCCAACAGGACAATGCACGTCCGCATGTATCCCGTGCCACCCAACGTGCTCTAGAAGGTGTAAGTCAACTACCCTGGCCAGCAAGATCTCCGGATCTGTCCCCCATTGAGCATGTTTGGGACTGGATGAAGCGTTGTCTCACGCGGTCTGCACGTCCAGCACGAACGCTGGTCCAACTGAGGCGCCAGGTGGAAATGGCATGGCAAGCCGTTCCACAGGACTACATCCAGCATCTCTACGATCGTCTCCATGGGAGAATAGCAGCCTGCATTGCTGCGAAAGGTGGATATACACTGTACTAGTGCTGACATTGTGCATGCTCTGTTGCCTGTGTCTATGTGCCTGTGGTTCTGTCAGTGTGATCATGTGATGTATCTGACCCCAGGAATGTGTCAATAAAGTTTCCCCTTCCTGGGACAATGAATTCACGGTGTTCTTATTTCAATTTCCAGGAGTGTGTGTGTGTATATATATATATATATATATATATGTGTGTGTGTGTGTGTGTGTGTGGGTGTATATGTATATATTACGAGAAGCATTATCACAGATTGTGATAGCCAGTGACCTCTGATGGTACCATCAGTCTGCTCAGGTATCCATCCTAGCAGATGGAAAAGCAGCAGCCATTATATGTTCAGTAGGTTCATTCACAGTAAATTTGGAAGCTACTGTTCTCTTTTTTTTCTTTGAAACTGAGAATCTGCCCACTTCATACTCATTATTTAGATAGTGTTATGTATTATGAAAAGTAGTTAAGAGGTTCCCCCCCAGTGCTAAATAAATGTGCTGGTTGTGTGATGTGTGTTCTAATTTGTGTGAAAAATTACAAATACCGTTGTCTTTTCTTTCCTTGAAAATGAGAACCTGTCAACTACACACTTGTTATTTACATAGTGGTATGTATTAAGAAAAATACTTAAGCAGTACTGCTAAATAAATGTGCTGGTTGTGTGAAGTACAGTGCATCCAAAGTCACAGATCCTGTCTCTAAATTCTGTAGAAAGAGAATCACTGCTCAGGATGACTTAAGGTTTAAACAGCATATTACTGACACAGGTGTAAACGTCATGGATAAAAAAACACATTAACGACAGTTTTACCAATAGATGACGCTATAAGCGTCAGAACATGCACAACAACAGCTGCATGCACTTGGCTGTTCCTCAGTTTGTGTCCGAGACACACAACATGACTGTCTCCATGAAGTATCACATGCTGCTGGCAAATCTCTTTTACAAGAGCTGCGCCAGTAGCCCTGCACAAGTTCCATACACTCAAGGTAACGAAGTCTGCCCCAATAGCTGAATGGTCAGTGTGAAAGACTGCCATCCTAAGGGGCCTGGGTTCGATTCCCGGCTGGGTCGAGGATTATCTCTGCTCATGGACTAGGTGTTGTGTTGTCCTCATCATCATTTCATCCCCATCCAGCGCGCAGGTTGCCCAACGCGGCGTCGAATGCACTAAGACCTGCACCAAGGCGGCCGGACCTGCCACCTAAGGGGCCTCCTGGCCAATGACGCTAAAAACTCTTTTCATTTCCAAGGTAAAGGGAAAAGGGCACTGGTCCAATGTCTGCTAAGGATCTGTAAAAAATGATTATAAAATTCTGAAAGATCAGTTCTTTTGAAGTCCGATGTGGCAGAGGGAGGAAAGCAGTTGATCTGACATCTGTCGAAGAAGTGGTCACATCATTTCAAGAACAGTCGAACTATGATGTGCCAACACGCTGTGCACAGCAAACAGCCTGAACGTTGGACATGCCTATGAGTGTATACATAAAATCCAACGAAACACTCTGCACTGCTATCCATAAAAAATCAACATTGTCCAGGAGTTGCTTCCTGCTGACCTGCCAGCAAGATAAATGTTCACTCTGCTTTTCTTGCTCGCATGAAAGTGAACAAAGGTGACTGTGTGGTGCAGGTTGATGGCAATATTTATCGTAGGGCCATATTTCTTCGTGGAAATGAGTCTTGTGAGTCCTTTACCCGTACTGTCACTGGTAAATGCTATGAGCGTGTTTTGCACAACAATGTCATTCCAACGCTTCAACACTGTGGATTTTTTGGGTAGGATCATTTCTATACAAGATGGCGCTCCTCTGCACATTGCACAGCCTGTGCAGTGGATGCTGTAGAGTCATTTCAGAAATGCTGGTATTACCAGCCATCATTTCCGTACAGCTTGGCCATTCATGTCCTGGCTATGGGGTTATCTGAAAGATGTTTGGTTCAGTGCTCCAATTATGAACGTACCTGAACTGAAGACGCGTATTAAGCAACGCAACATATTCTAAATATCATCCCCCCCCCCCCCCCATGACACTCCGATCTGTTGTGGAACACACTGTTTCTAGATTTCAGTGTGTGGCAGAAAAGAGTGGATCGCATACTGAACATGTCTTGCTCCAGTCTCACAACAGTTAGAAAACAGTGTCATTCTGTCATTGTCGCTTTTTATGTGGTTTGTGGCCCCACAACAATTAATACCAGCCGCGTGGGGTAGCTGCATGGTCTGATGCCCCCCCCCCCCCCCCCCCCTTTGGAGGTTTGAGTCCCCCCTCGGGCATGAGTGTGTGTGATGTCCATACCATAAGTTAGTTTAACTTAGATTAAGTAGTGGTGTGTAAGCCTAGGAAGCAATGACCTCAGCAGTTTGGTCCCATAGGTCCTTACCACAAATTTCCAAATTAAAACCCATGTAATTTTGCTTTTTATGTGGTTTTTGGCCTCAGAACAATTTAAAAGCAATTTTCCCATCCATTGTGGTATGAACTTCCGCAGTGGATGGGCTGACCTAACAGTAACACAATTGTTATTGCCAAACTTGTAAAGTTATGCATGTTGAAGAGTATGGGTGGTGTAATGTGCAACTCGAACTATAGCTGTCATAATGCGATTCATCTGTCGTTTGTGACCAACCACGTATGTGATTAGATGGCTACAACACCATCTATTGGTAAAATTTTCGTTAATGTTTTTGTTATCCATGACGTTTCCCCTTGAGTCAATAATATACTGCTCAAATTTGACGTCACTGTGAGCAGTAGTTCTCTCTCTTCTGCGTTTCGAAACTGGAATTTGAATTATGCACACCCTACATGCTCTAATTCATGTGAAAAATTTCAATTTTCTGCCCGAAAAATAAACCTTCACCTTTGCTCTAGAACGTAACTGAAACAACGAGAAAAAACACCAACAGGAATATTCCTGTACTAGTACCAGAATATATTTTTTCTCCATATGTTCTTTAGTTGAAGATGTTCTTGTTTGGAAAATTTGGTCTCCTAAAATAAGTTAAAAAAAAAAAGGTTCAAATGGCTCTGAGCACTATGGGACTCAACTGCTGAGGTCATTAATCCCCTAGAACTTAGAACCATTTATTTATTTATTTGATTAGCCATCCGTAGACATTTTGCAATGTATGGATGTTGTCAGTTTGGATACAGTGATTTTTGCAGATACATTGACACTTTTATATGCATTTACAGAGTATACAAATACAATGACATTTATCACTTAAATTACATTCAAACAATTAAATATTCACTTATTGTTTAGAAACAGTGTTCCTGAAAATATAGTTTAAGGGTTTTCTGTAACAGTACATGTTGTTAATTTCTTTGATGTCCTGTGCAGCTTGTTATACATTTACAGAATATACAATACAATGTCATTATGTCACTTAAATTACATTCAAACATTTAAATATTCACTTACTGTGTAAAAACAGTGTTCCTGAAAATACAGTTTAAGAGTTTTTCTGAAACAGTACATGCTGTTAATTTCTTTGATTTCCTGTGGCAGCTTGTTATACAATTTTACACCCTGATACAAGAAACTTTTTTGGGTCTTATGCTTGTTTCTCCTATCTAGATGAAGGCAGTGGCTTGTTCTTGTGCTATAGCTGTGTAAAATGCTGTTTGTACTATAATTCACTATATTTTTCTTTATATATACTATAGTGTGGAACATAAATAAACAGGGAACAGTAAGAATACCAAGTATTTTGAATAGTTCTCTGCAGTGAGCCCACTTACTGCTTTTAGTTATAATTCTCACTGCTCTCTTCTGCACTTTAAAAACTGTTTGTAAGTTGAGTACATTATTTCCCCAGAAAATTATCCCATAGCTTATGACTGAATGTACATAGCTAAAATATACAGTTCTTAGACATTCATCGCTGCATACTGAGGAGAGAACTCTAAGTGCGTAACACGTTGTAGATATCTTTTTTGTGAGTTTTTTAACATGTTCACTCCACCTAAGCTGGCTGTCAATATGCAACCCTAGGAATTTTGTGGTGGGCACTTCGTCTACAGAGGTGTTATGTAGCTTTAACTTTAGGGGACTGTTTTTTCTGTTTATTCTAAAGCGTATGCTATTTGTTTTCTTAATATTTAAGGTCACTTTATTCTCTGTAGACCATTTGTAGACATCTTTCAGTGATTCATTACAATTTTCCAACATTTGTGCTGATGTCTCACTGGTGATTATAATATTGCTGTCATCGGCAAACAATATCTTCTCTCCATGTCGGATATATTGTGGAAAGTCATTTATATAAATCAAGAACAACACCGGACCCAGCACACTTCCCTGAGGGACCCCAATATTAATATGCTGTGCATCTGACAGGTGTTTTTCTATGAACTTTGATCTACTGGAGACATGCGAGATCTCTACCCACTGTACTCTATTTTTAAGGTATGAATGGAACCATTTGTTGATTACCCCTCTTACTCCTAGTGCTTCTAACTTAAGTAATAGATTCTGGTGGTCAACTGTATCAAAGGCCTTTGACAGGTCAAGGAATATGCCAGATACATAGTTGCCTTCATCCAGTGCTTCTAGAACCACTTTAGTGAAATGTGCTATTGCCATTTCTGTATCTCTGCCTGGTCTGAAACCAAATTGGTCATTTGAAAGAAGGTTGTATTTGTTTAGATAGCTCATAAGTCTGTTCTTCATTATGGACTCTATTATTTTGGAAAATGATGACAGTAGGGCAATTGGCCTGTAGTTCTCAATGTTTTCTACATCATCTTTTTTGTGTAGAGGTAAAATTTTTGCATGTTTCAGATAATCAGGGAAACAACTGGCTTTGAAAGATTCATTTATGATATTGGTTAGGGGGGCTTTGATACTATTTATGCATTTTTTCAGCACAGACATTGGAATTTCATCTAAACCTGCTGAATTTTTGCTCTTTAATTTCCTTACCACATTACATACTTCTTCCTCAGTAGTGGGTAGCAATACCATTGAATTTGATGTATATTCCCGTGTTCGTGGATTATGAGATTTTGAAAAATTTTCCTGTAACTTTGTAGCTATACTACTAAAGTAAGAATTAACAAAGTTTGCTAGTTCTTTTGGGGTACTTGTCAGGTTTTCTTTGTTCCTGATTTGGGTGTTTATTTGCCTTTGTGTTGCTGTTCCTGTCTCTTGTTTCACTATAGTCCATGTAGCTTTACTTTTATTTTTACCTAGATTTATTAGTCTATCATTGGCCTTTTTTTTTGCAACATTGAGCACCTTCCTATAGATTTTTTTGTAGTTTCTGTAGTAATGAAGAAAATCTGGATCACTGTTGTTGTTTTTTATAGAGTTTAGGTATTTAAAAGTTTGGGCAGATTTTCTAATTCCTGTGGTAATCCACTTATTTTTGGTGGATGTTCCAGTAGAACTTAGTGCTTTGGGGAAGGCTTCTTCGAATATTATCTTAAACTCCGACATGAATTTGGAGAATTTCTGATTCACATTATTTTCTGAATATACTTTCATGTCTTAATTGTAAGCAAAATTTTTGTATTGCTGCGTCTGAGTAGACTCTTTTAAACATGTGGAGGTTTACTGGTTTTTCTACAGAAGCTTTTACTTTTATGATTTGGCATAAATGATCTGACAGTCCAAGATTTTTGACAGTTATGACACAGTTTTCCCCACCTATATCTGTAGCTACATGGTCAATGGTAGATGTTGAGTGTTTGGTTATTGCACAATTAACTAAAGAGGACATGCCAAAACTATTCAGAATATTCAGAAAAGTGTTACTGGTTTCATCTGCCTTAGCTGTGTTAATGTTTAAGTCACCACACAAGAGTATATTACTTTTCAGGGATGACACTTGTTCTAGGCTTTGCATAAGTTTTGAAAAGAATGTTTCTAAATCACCACTGGGAGAACGGTATACACATAGTACAATTAGTTTTTTGGGCATATCTACAGCTGGTATCTCTACTGCTGACACTTCAAAATGCTTGTCTACACTTAGTAGGATAATATCATTCCTGACTTTAAATGAAATACCACTCTTAACAAAAATACATGATCCTCCACCTTTCATTGAGTTTCTGCAATAAGAACAAGCTAGTACATATGAGGGCAAATTTATGTATTGAATTTCATTGACTTTGCACCAGTGCTCTGTGATGCAGATAACTGGACTGTCTAAGGATTGTAACTCAACTTCTAGCTGTTGCACTTTGCTTTTTATACTCTGAATGTTTTGGTGAAGCACTGTTAGAGATTTAATGTTACTTATCTTGGAGGTTTCTTTTTCATCATGCTTGTGACTAAAAAAATCTTGCAGATGGGAGGGAGGCACTCTCTTCCGTCTGCTTGTTGCTCCATGTGAGGTTGTGTACTTTTCTGCCACTGCTGATGTTGGAACTGCTGCTGCTCCTGTTGTCTGTACTGCTTCTGTTGATTGTGCTGCTGCTGACGGTGCTGTGTCTGCTGTTTCTGGTACTGCTGCTTTTAGTGACACTGGTGGCAGTTGTGCTGGTGTTTCTGCCTCTATTTTTGTTGATGTTACTCTTACTTCTACTAGTGTTGAGTTTTCATCGTTTTTGCTATTGGGATAGCCTGGGATGGCGGCTAATTCTGCTGTAACCTCCTTTGAATGTGTGTTTTGGTCATCATTGCTTTCTGCATGAAAGTCCAGTGGCATAACAGTTTCAGTTAAAAAGTCGTCTTGCATGTTGAGTTTGTCTAAAGTTTCACTGATTTTTTCACTGAGCAGTCTTTTGCCTCTTCTGTTTAGGTGCATTCCATGATTTGTGTAGCTGCATCTCTGAAGAAAATTCACACTGAGAAAATAGGCATTTGAGTAGGCTTTACAGATTTTCTGGAATTGCCTGTTTGCTTTTTTAATTTCTAAATTTACGCAAGAATTAGGTATGAGATCATGCCTATGAGGTATTCCTGTTACTATCACTGTGTCCTTTTCGGTAGCATGAAGAGTTTTCTTTAGGTTGCGGACTGCAGTTGCCAGTTCATTCCTATACACATCGTTTGCGCCCGCAATCAGTACAATGCGCCGATTTTTGTTTTGTAATCTGTCTTGCTCAATGTTTTTAGCTACTTCCTGTATAGGAGCCCCTGGTTTAAAATATCCACACGCTATCACATTGTGTTCAGCACGCAATATTTCTGCAAGATTTCGTCCATGGTTATCAGAGTAAACTGTTACTTTTGTACGTTTATAACACTTTTTCGTCTTCGTTCTTCCGATAATGCATTTATCAATTTTGAATTTGTTCACTTCACACGTTTATTCCGCTAGGCCTACTGTGTTTACATCAGTCTGTACAGTTGTGTAACAGTCTTGTGTTTCATTGCACTCAGAAATTGTGTTTATGCACTTTTCTTGTGAATGTTTGTTTAGTTCACACGTTTCGCGGCCTATCGTGTTTGTGCCTGGATACAAGGCATCAAAACGATTCTGCAACGGTACTTTGTACACTGTTTCACCAGATTTGGAGCGGAACTTTTTAGGTATTTCAAAGTCACGGCTAGTTTCTGTTAGTATGCCGTTACAATGAGAACTGCTTGAGATATACTTAAGCATGTTGAGAAGCACTGATGCGTATTTTTTGCTAAGTTAAACCTAACTAACCTAAGGACATCACAAACATCCATGCCCGAGGCAGGATTCGAACCTGCGACCGTAGCGGTCTTGCGGTTCCAGACTGCAGCGCCTTTAACCGCACGGCCACCTAAAATAAGGAGCTTGTAAATTTTCTTTTATATTTCATATGCATCTGACAGTGAGACTTAGTCGCTTTCTAATTGTTTCTTCCTTGCGTCAGTCTTATTTATGTTTCTTGCTCTGAGGGGTAGTTTTCTTTTACCAGACAATCAACATGTTTTGTATTTCACTCGCATTTCCGTCTTTCATGCTTAATTTCCAAATTATTGACAATGAAAAGTCCCAGAAGCTCTCTGAAAACGTGAAGAACAAAATTCTTGCCAATGGCAGTATCAAACCAGTATTTTCGTATTCACTAGAGGTGGCAAAAAATAGCGTAACTGATAGAAATAACCGGTTACTGAGAAGTAACGGTTACTGCGATAACCGTTCCTCTGATACAGGCAGTTATTTCAATAACTGTCTAATGTCAACAGTGCCTCGCGCCATCTGTTGACCGAAGATCGTACTACGCTTTCCCGTCAACTCATCGGAGATCTGGCTAGGAACTAGGGAGAGGGTAGACCATTTGGTACGCGTTCTATAGGCCATGGGAATAACTGTGAGACTGCGCGCCATCTTTTGATAAGAACTGTGTACTATATCGTGCGTCTTCGTTACTTTTAGCACAAACAATTAAATAAAGTTACTGTCCGAGCGATGGCTGATAGGAGCTGCAGTACAGGCATTAACAAGTACGGTCGTTCACCTAAGCCACCACCTCATATGCCAATTTAGCTTGGACGGGTAGAATAAAGAGAGGTACCATAAGGAATTCGAGCGACTATGGAAATAACTGTCAGAGATCGGTATTTTCCTCTGGCAGTTATCGCTATTGGCTCACTGTTCTCGCTCTCTGGCAGTTGTCGGGCTACCATTACAGGTAACCTGGAAGTTGGTAACGGAATAACTGTGTGTCTGTGTTGCTGATACAGTGACTCCAGTCTTAGACCCCGGTGATATTTCAGAGACGATAGTTACTGGAGCGAACAAGTATTTACGTACTTCTTCGGAAATAGCCGCTGGCCATCGCGAATGACAAATAAAATGTCAGGAAGAATAACATAATACAGTTGAATATAATAATTATTATCCCCATCATTTGTCAGGAGATTGTCTAAATATGTGAATATATTACAGTAACTGCTAATATATACAGAATTGATACACAGTCAGAATAAAACACAGTTACGCACTTTTAATGAATTTGTCATACACAGAATACCCGATCTTGACTGTTGCAACCAAGTGCTGTCAAAACTGAAATATAGCAGAATTTTTACCTAAGCTGGTCTATCAGTCTCTGTTACGATATTCATCTACAGAGTAGAAGGAGGGGTCAATGGAAGCGTCCAATTCCACCCGTCTGCTTCGACGTAAAAAGGTGTTGTTGTGTGTGAATGTCATTACGGCACGGTGTTTATTAGTTGGTTTTTTTGTGTGTGTGTGTGTGTGTGTGTGTGTGTGTGTGGGTGGGCGGGGCGGCTGGCCGATCAAGTTTGCAGTGCCGGAATTATTATTATTATTTTTTTTTCTAGCTGTGATGTTTTGTGTGTTTATGGAGTATTGAATGTGATTTAATTTATGTAGGGATGATTGATTTGTGGACTTTTGGGATTGTGGTTTTATTTTTCACAGTTGTAAGTGTTGGTTTTTTGGCATCAGTAGCTGTGGTGGACCTATATAGGTCACTGGAAATGACCAATTTCCATTTTCATAGTTGTACATGTTGATGTTTTGCTATCGTCATCTGAGGTTTACCTATGTAGGTCAAGGGAAATGTCCGATTCCAATTTTCGTGCTTTTAGTTTGTGGGTATTGGTGTTTTGGTATGGTCACCTATGGTTGATTTATAGTGTTCAAGGGAAATGTCCGATTCCTGCAGATTTTTGTTGGTGTAGCAGAATGCTGTATTTTTTTTCTTTTTGTTCTTCATTTTGTGTTTTGGGATCATGGTGTGTTTTTTTTACTAGCTTGTCCTCACACCAAAACCCCCAACTTCCCGCAGTTGTCCCGTTGGTTTGATTGTATTTTTGATGGTTGATGTTATTGTATTATTTATATGTATCTTCATGTTTGTTGCCGTGTGTGTGTGTGTGTGTGTGTGTGTGTGTAGTGACGTCATGGACACACTAAAAATAGCCATTTCCTTCATATTGATGATGGGTGGAATCAGACACTTCTGTATCAAAAAGTCTTTCAAACACACTGTAAACCGTGCTTTATCTGAAACCAAGTTTTTAATGGTTGCTGACTTGCTGGCAGTTTATTGAAAATGCATGTTCTTGAATATTGGCGTGATATTATGTATTGAGCTATTGGTTGGAAATACTTGTAACAAATTTCTTTAAGGAATAAATATACTAGGAAGCAGTGGTTAGAATACAAAGTTCCTTGAACAGGTTACTACATGATGTTTTCGAATTTACACCACAAACGATTTTTATTACACGCTTTTACATGCAAAAAACTTTTGCTACGTTTGATGAGTTACCACAGAATATGCTCCCTTACGAAATAATAGAGTGAAAAAATGTGGTATGCCCTTCCCAACTGAATTTATTATCGAGTTGTAGTCCCAGAAATGTAACACTGTCAACCTTTTCGATCTGCATATCTTCATATGTTATAAACATGCTGTAGCTGGAGAAATCGAGCAGTTTCCAAATCTCACATAAAACTTGGATTAGCGTACTCACACTTTCCCCAATAGGACTATCTTTTACAGCACAGGAGTATCGAATCTGTCACATTAAGTAGATTTTTTGTTGTATTACAAGGCTGTACACTTTATTCTATTATGTGAGCAGCACAAGAAATTAAGCTTCGAATTTAACCTACAGTACTCAGTTTACGTATTACTTCACACTTAAAAAAGCACGTTGTTAATATTTTTCTTAAACAGTGCTGTGGCGAAGTTCCGGTAATTTCTGATGCAGCTGCGAAGATAATATTTCTAATAGCGACCGATAACCTACAAACATATAATATGAAACACTAATAATCGTTCTAACATCAACTAAAATGTACCCGGAGTTAATAAGCTAAGGTTATGACACGATTCATACGACATTCCTGCCATTTCACACTATTCGCAGTTATACTGATAACTAAACTGATGGATTCCAACTATGTCGTTATTTAACTCTCGGAGTATTCGGTATTCGCTAGAGAAAAATAACTTCGCAGTTATTAATTACCGTTAACAATAACGGTTATCAGAGAATAACTGAAACTGTGATAACGGTTACTCCAGAATAACCGTTTGGCCCACCTCTAGTATTCACAATTTGTTTCACTTTTGCATTCTCTTCCAGAAAGATTATCCACTATACCACAGTGATGATATACATCTTACAACTTTATCATGTGTCATATCTCTCCTGAAATCTTTAAACGCCAACAATTCATCATCGATATTTATTATCAATAAATTGTACCTTTTCGAGAGAGCCCAGTGTGACAGTGGGTTGGAACAGGATTTATTTGTAGAACATAAATTATAATATGGTTATAATATAGCACACACCAAATACAAGCTTTACAAAATCCAGTATGTCCTCGACCAGACACATCAGCCAAAGCATATCTTTGAAAGGACCAAAGCCACAGTACATTTTGTAATATACATGTAAATTTACTTGTCTTCCGGTCCTGTAGTAGAGTCTTATGTTTTATTACTTTGGTACATTCTGCTGCTGAAATGCATTCTGCCTCTTTTGATGAAGTAGCTGTTCCTTGATTTACCAACTCTTGGGGACACTGTTACAAAGAATAATGTATTTACACTTATTCTTCCCACGTCTTAATGAGCATCATCACCATCACATTTAGTTGAATTGTATCTTCTTTCTCCTTATAGGAAAGACCGTACACAGGAGGCAGTTACAAGGGTAGCACCGGCTGTGTGGCGTCGACTGGGTGGTTTTTTTAGGTCAGAGGATCTTGGGGAAATACAAATAGGGCTTCAGTCGAACATAGGTACAGGAGTCACTGGTATAAAAGTTGTAAATTGTCGTAGCTGTGTAGTTCCAAGCGCTAATAGAAAGCACTGATGCTCAAGTTGTTATAGGCACTGAAAGCTGGCTAAAGCTGGAGATAAGTTCAGTCGAAATTTTTGCGAGGAACCTAATGGTGTTTGGAAAGGATACGCTAAACACAGTTGCCCGTAACGCGTTTGTTGCTGGTAGAAGTAGTTTATCATGTACCGAAATTGAAACAAACAGTTCCAAGTGAGTTAGTATGGGCAGAGGTAGTCTTGGCAACCAGAATAAAATAATAATTGGATCCTTTTACCGACATCCCATGTCAGATGATACAATTGCTGAAAGGTTCAAAGAAAATTTGAGTTTAATTTCAAACACGTACCCAACTCATACAATTATACTTGGTGGTGACTTGAATTTACTCTTGATATGTTGGCGAAAATACATGTTATAATCTGGAGGTACACATAAAACATCGTCCGAAATTCTGCTAAACGCATTCTCTGAAAATTATTTCGAGGAGTTAGTACATGAGCCCACATAAATAGTAAACAGTTGTGAAAACACACTTGACCTCTTAGCAACAAATAATCCTGAGCTAATAACAAGCATCAAACCAGATACAGGGATTAGTGAAGACAGGGTAGCTGAATATTGTAACCACCAAATCCTCCAAAAATAAACGAAAATTATACCTTTTCATAAAAGCGGATAAAAATTCACTTGACCCTTCCTGAGAGACACTCTCTACTCCTTCCAAATTTATAGTGCAAGTGTAGACCACACTTGAATTCAAAGAAACAATATCGACATCAATTGAGGGATTTATACCAAGTAAATTAACAAACGACGGAGCTGATCCCCCTTGATACACAAAATGGGTCAGAACACTGTTGCAGAAACAACGAAAAAAGCATGCCAAATTTAAACGACCGCAAAATCTCCAGGGCTGGCGATCTTTTACAGAAGCTCGAAATTTAGCGTGGACGTCAATGCGAGATTCTTATAATAGTTTCCACAACGAAATTTTATCACAAAACCTGACAGAAAATCCAAAGAGGTTCTGGTCATATGTACAGTACACCAGTGGCAAGACACAGACAATGCCTTCACTACCCAGTATGGTAGCAATGAAAATACTATTGGCGACATTGCTGCCAAAGCACAGCTAATAAACACAGCCTTTCGAAATTCCTTCATCAAAGAAGCCAAAGTAAATAATCCAAAATTCAAATCAAGAATAGCTGCCACCATGAGTCACTTACAAGTAGATATTCTTGGAGTAGTGAAGCAACTCAAATCAGTTAATAAAAGCAAGTCTTCTGGTCCAGGCTGTATACCAGTCAGGCTCCTTTCAGACTATGCTGATGCAATTGCTCCATAATTAACAATCATACACAATAGCTCACTCGACAAAAGATCCGTACTCAAAGATTTGAAAGTTGCACATGTCACAGCAATATTCAAGAAAGGTAGTAGGAGTGCTCTACTAAATTACAGACCTATATCATTAACATCGATATGCAGCAGGATTTTGACAACATTTACTGTGTTCGATAACTATGAGTTACCTCCAACAGAACAATCTATTGACACACAGTCAACACGGATTTAGAAAACATCGTTCTTGTTAAATACAATTTGCTCTTTACACAGATGTATTGTTGAGGGTGACAAGGTATTTCAAATTGATTCTGTGTTTCTAGACTTTCAAAAGTCGTTTGACACTGTACCATACAAGTGGCTTGTAGTGAATTTGCATGTTTATGGAATCTCGTCTCAGTTATGTCACTGGATTTGTGATTTCCTGTCAGAGAGGTCACAGTTTTTAGTAACTGACGGAAAGTCATAGAGTAAACCAGAAGTGATTTCTGGTGTTCCCCAAGGCTGTGTTATAGGCCCTCTACTGTTCCTTATCTGTATAAAGGATTTAGGACAAAATCTGAGCAGCCATCTTAGGTTGTTTGCAGATGATGCTGTCATTTATCATCTAGTAAACTCATCAGGAGATGAAAACAAATTGGAAAAACGATATAGAGAAGATATCTGAATGATACGAAAATTGACAATTGACCCTATATAATGAAAAGTGTGAGATCATCCACATAAGTGCTAAAAGAAATCCGTTAAATTTTGGTTACATGATCAATCAGCCCTATTCTAAAGGCTGAAAATTCAACTAAATATCTGGGAATTACAATTATGAACAATTTAAATTGAAATGAACGTACAGAAAATGTTGTGGGGAACGCAAATCAAAGACTGTGTTTTATAGGCAGATCACTTAGAAAATGTAGCAGATCTACTAAGGAAACTGCCTACACTACACCTGTCCGTCCACTTTCGGAGTGCTGCTGTGTGGTCTGCGTCCTTACCAGATGAGATTAATGGAGTACATCGAGAAAGTTCGAAGAAGAGCAGCATGTTTTGTATTATTATGAAATAGGGAGAGTGTGTCACGGACATGATACATGATTTGGGATAGACACCATTTTTTTTTAAAAAGGCGGTTTTCGCTGTGGCGAAATATTCTCATGAAGTTTAAATCACCAAATTTCTCCTCCAAATACGAAAATATTTTGTTGAGGCCGACCTACATAGGGAGAAAAGATCAGCATAATAAAATATGGGTAATCAGAGCTCACACAATAAGATATGGGTGTTCGTTTTTTCTGCATGCTGTTCGAGATTGGAATAATAGAGAATCATTATGAAGGTGGTTCGATGATCCCTCTGCCAGGCACTTAAGTGTTATTTGCAGAGTATCCATGCAGAGGTAGATGAAGATGGAGATAATCTTGGAAACTTGTAGGTATCTCAGATTTTTTTTAAATTTTGGTAACCCCTTTCTTGAGATCTACTGTGAAACAACTGTTATAAAATACTCGAATCGAATATCTGATCTAGTCTTACGTGAAAAATACAGATGGCTTCCTATGGCTTTACATAAGGGAATTTAATGAGTTCATGCTCTTGATTTTCAACACTTGTCTCCCCTCTGGAGCCAATGGAGTCCTCTTGGGCTTGCAGCAAGTCATATTGATTTTCTCTAGTACTTTCTTCACGTACTGTTCTTGATGTAGAAATATTTCATCCTCTGTCTTCATTACTTGTATCCCTCAGCACATATCTGGATTTTATGTAACTGACATTTCGAAATTACTCTCAAGTTTCTTCAGTATTTTTTCAATTTTCTCCAGTTATTTTTCTATAACGATTCCACCATGAATAGGTATACCCACATGCATTTCTTAGAGCCACATCTTGAAATATGCACTGATCTGATTTCAGCTCAATTAATTTTCTTGTTTTTAGGAGATCTGTTATAGTTTCATCTGCCACCATAGCTGAATGGTCAATGTGTTAGACCCTTATGTGGGTGATCCAGGTTCTATTCCTGATACTGCCAGGGATTTTTCTTTGATTGGAGGACTGTACTGGGATGTACCCTGTTACATGATGCCAGTTGAGGAGCTATGTGACTGAGAGGTAGGAGCCCCCAGGTGTAAAATTTGCCAACATCTGGGAATTGGAGTGCTGACTCAATGTCCCTTGAAGTAAATCTTGTGTTTCAATTATATCAGTAATAAGGCTATATGTAACAGTACAGTCTTTATTCCAATGTCGTAAAACTTACCTGCGTTAAATTTGATGTTGTTCTGTTAAAAAATATGAGAAGTGTACAGTCGTCTTTATCCTTCTCCTTCTTCAAGCCTTGCTACTAAATGATTGTAAACTTTATAATCTGGAAATGATATTTTGAAATAATAACTTATATTTAATTAATTTGTCTTTATTTAACAGTTGTGTATTTGCTCCTTTTCTCTGCTAATGATAAAGACTTTTGTATACTTCTCAGCCTTTTAATTTCGGTGGAAGTGGTCAGTTTTGTGATGCAATGATTGTGTGCCATAAGTGCACCATCGTTTTCACACTTCAGTATTTGTAAGTTGAGCCTGCAAACCATGTTCTTAACAAAGTCTGAACATTTATATCACTGTTACTATTACTGTTATTATTATTATTATTATTATTATTATTATTATGCAAATCATTTCTTTGAATTGAAACCTAACAATAAAACAGTCTTATTGCACCAAGTTCCCTACTATCTTCTTGTTACTTCAGAGTGATAAGAAATTCACACATTCTTTTCAATTTTTATTAAATGATTTCTCTCTCTTCTTGCCAACAATGTATTGCGACCTTACTTCATCAGTATTTTAGCTTACTTAAATTTCAAAAATGAGCACTGAAAGGAGGGAGGTAGCATTACACTTTCCTTACTGCGTACAATAATGAAACAATTGGCTGAACATGATATAGCAGTTGGTCGGTAGAGCCTGATCAAGGCTTATAATTGGTTTACTTTTTAGTCATAGTTTTATTCTGTCTGGATTTAAATTGTCTAAGCCCACGGACTCAGATGAGCTTCTTCCATATCTTTCTGGGAAAAACATATTTTTACAGCCTCTTTATATCTTTCAGGTATCTTCATGAAAATCTCTTCATCCAGGATCCCATACAGAAAAGCTGCAGAAATTTGTATCTGCATAAATAGCAAACAACTGTCTTGGTGAACAGATATCTATTGTGGTCTGAATAATTTCTTGAAATCAATATCTTTTTCTTGTTGACAGCACCTGACAACCTGCCTAGCCTTGTTGTTGTTGTGGTCTTCAGTCCTGAGACTGATTTGATGCAGCTCTCCATGCTACTCTATCCTGTGCAAGATTCTTCATCTCCCAGTACCCACCGCAACCTATATCCTTCTGAATCTGCTTAGTGTATTCATCTCTTGGTCTCCCTCTACGATTTCTACCCTCCACGCTGCCCTCCAAGTCTAAATTGATGATCCCTTGATGCCTCAGAACATGGCCTACCAACCGATCCCTTCTTCTAGTCAAATTGTGCCACAAACTCCTCTTCTCCCCAATCCTATTCAATACCTCCTCATTAGTTATGTGATCTACCCATCTAATCTTCAGCATTCTTCTGTAGCACCACATTTCGAAAGCTTCTATTCTCTTCTTGTCCAAACTATTTTTCGTCCATGTTTCACTTCCATACATGGTATGGCTACACTCCATACAAATGCTTTCAGAAACGACTTCTGACATTTAAATCTATACTCGATGTTAACAAATTTCTCTTCTTCAGAAACGCTTTCCTCGCCATTGCCAGTCTACATTTTATATCCTTCTTACTTCGACCATCATCAGTTATTTTGCTCCCCAAATAGCAGAACTCCTTTACTACTTTAAGTGTCTCATTTCCTAATCTAATTCCCTCAGCATCACCCGACTTAAATCGACTACATAGCCTTATGTCAGCTATTATCTTTGACTTTAAAGATCCATTTGCTTGTCAAGATTTCTGTCCCTACTGTCTGCTTTAGATTCATCAACTTACATATGTCATTCAGTTCAAGTGACTTCTTTTCTTCTTCTATGCTTTTAACTAGCTACCTCTATCTGGACCATTAATAAATCCTCGTTTTTGATACGGTTGATGTCCGTAGGATCTTCTCGCTATAGACCTACTGGAATAAATAGTACATCTAATCTAATCTTCATCTTTCAAAATTTATCTGGTAATTGCGAATTATTTGACACCAGCTGTATTAGGTATAGATCTACTACTAAATAGTGGCACACGAAAATTTGTCTTGGAATGGGACTCGAAACTTATTACCCACTAGTCGTGAGTGGTTGCCTTAATCACTTCAGCTATCTGTGCCTGCTCCCTGGACTGATCGAAACTTCTGTATGTCACAGTAATAGCTAGTAGATCTATCCTTAATACAGCTGATGTCAAGGAATTCACAGTCAAAAAATCAATTCACAATTATCACGTATAGCTGTGGATTGTCAACACTGTCTGTTCTTTCAGACATGCATCGTTCCTTCACAACCTCAACAACTTCTCTCTCATCAACTTCACCTAAGTTTCCTTAACCGAGTGTGCCACCTTCCTCAACGTTGATATCTTATTCTCTGATGGCCCCATCCACACCTCTGTCGACATTAAACCCATAACCACCAACTGTACCTGCATTTGGCAGCTGCCATCCCTTACACGCCGAAAAATCCCTCCTGTACAGTCTGGCTACCTAGGGACAGCGTATCTGAGGTAGGAAAAACCCCATTGCACAGTATGCTGAAGGTCTCACAAGGCCTTTTACAGACAGGTGCTATCCCCCAGACCTTGTCTGCAAACAAACTTCTTGTGCCATATCCCCACATATCTCTAATCCTCCTACCACTCCCAGGAACCAGCTATAAATGGTCGCCCCCTTTGTCACCCAGATCCACCCCAGACCAGAACAACTGAACCACATCCTTAGTAAGAGCTTCGATTATCTACCATCATGCCCTGAAATGAGGGACATCCTACCCAAGAATCTTCCTACCACTCCTAAAGCGATGTTCCTTTGCCCACCCAATCTCCACAACATCCTAATGCATCCCCATTCCACTCCCAGTCCCAAATCTTTGCCACATAGACCACATACCTGGGGAATATCTAGGTGCAAGACCTACCCAATCTACTCATTCAACACTTATTATTCCAGTCCTGTCACAGGTTTATCCCACCCCATCAGAGGCCAGCTACCTATGAAAGTAGCCATGTCATGTACCAGCTCTGCTGCAGTCAATGCACAGCTTTTTGCATTGGCATGTCTACCAACCAGCTAACCACCAGTACGAAAGATCACTGACAAACTGTGGCCATCAGCAAAGTAGACCACCCTGTGGCACAACGTGTAGCTGGACGTAACATGCTTGATTTCAATGACCCACCATCGGCTTTTCTGATCTGTACAGGTAGGCCGGCCCTGTCCCATCACCTCCTACCAATTTGCATCCCCTCACCTTCATTGTGCACTACTCTCTACCAACACACATACAAGTCTTTTTCCCTCTCTACTCCTCTCCTTTTTCTGTTCCCCATTCGCCCTTCTCCCCACAGCCTCTCTAGGCTGCACCTGGGAACTTTGTCCTGCCGCCTTCTAGACCCTGCACACTCCTCCAGGCAGCAATCTTCTCCCCAACCCCCCACCCATACTATGCTATCCTTCACCCTTTCCTGCCCCACTCCAGACTACTGTTTTCATTAAACCCAACTGTTACAGTCTGCCCAGAGTGCCCAGATATAATGGTCATGTGTGCATAAGGTGTGCCTACTTGTGTGAATGTGTATGTATTCTCTTTTCTTAAGAAGGCTTTGGTCGAAAGCTCGGTCTTTTCATTATGCCTGTCTGCAACTCAGTGTATCATCATTATGGTGAGTAGTAATCTATCTATCTCATTATTGCAGACTTGCATGTAAGAATTACAATCCTAGATGTGCTTATGATGATAGCCACATTGTTCATGGTTCCTTATTGTCTCATTCTTCCTGTTGTGGATATCCACGCTAATGTTGCTAGCATTCAGTGATAATTTTAGTAGATTATGATATAGGAATGTAGACAGTGTGTCAAATGGAAGTTCGTGTCAGTACAGGGAATGTGCATGGATAACTGAAGTGGTTAAGGTGACTGCTCATGACAACCAGCTTCGAGTCCCAGTCCAGCACGAATTTTCACATGTCGCTATTTGGTAGCAGATCAATACATAATACAGCTGACGTCAAATAGTTCTCAGCCAGCAAATAAATTTCAATGTATTTCATACAGTTGTGGATTGTCAACAATGTCGGTTCTTTCAGACATGCATGTAAGTAATATTTATGTGAAAGTGATGCTGTTTAATAAATTTTAAAGGTTTCTTCACATTGTTTATATCCCTTAAATAGCAGTTTCTTCTTTATTCATTGCATCCTATTCCTTCTTGATTTTCTTCTTCTTGATCTTGAATTTCATTTACTTGATTGTTAGTGTCATTTGATGTTTCACAAATAATAAGATTTTACTGCACAGTTTCTATTGTCACTCTGTTCATAATCAACTTCTCTTGACATAGCACTTTTTCTTCTTTCTTTGTCAAACAGTCTGAAGCCATTTGGAGCATAACGAACAAAAATGTATGTATTACTTCTTTCATCAAGTTTCTCCAAGTGCCCTAGAAATTTTGGAAAAAGTCTTGATCCAAAAGTAGCAGCTCTGAGAGATCTGGTCTTCTCTCAAACAATTTTTCTGCAGGTGTAGCACTTTAATTGGTAACCGGACTCCTATTGATTAAATATTTGGGTGTGAACACTGGTTCTCCAAATAGTTCTTTCTTCTATTGGCCATAGAAGACTACAGTCAAGCCTTGTTTGTTGTTGTTAGATTTAGTCTCCCTGCCTTCCCATCGAACTGAGGCTTATAAGGAATAACATAATGTTGCAGAATTCCTCTTCCTTCTCACCAATTCTTAAATGCATGACTAGGGTATTCACAACCTTTAACATATCTTCCTTTTTGCGGACTGAGCTGATTTTCACTTTCTAAAGCATACTTTCTTATGAATCATGCAGCCTGTGACCGATATCTTAAGAAATATGTTACACATAGATGCGTGCAATCATCTAATACTGTTGTGTAGTCCTCATCTCTGCTAAATGTTGAGGGATATATTTCTCTTCACAGATATCAGTATCTATACTGGTGTGAGAAGCTTAAGTACAAAAGTAACTTTCACATAATGTAGCACTGCCAAGGAATATAGCTTGATAAAACTTGGGATGAATCTAGGAGGAACTGCCATGGTATAGTCCAGAAGGTAACTGGAAGAAATGCGAAGTGGCAGAAACAAAAATGACACTTTTATTTAAAGAAAATAATTACATCAAGTCACTGGGATTCATGATAGTCCCCTGGACATTTCAACTGGTGACCCATGGTTCTTAATACTGTGTCTGACCATCACAGAAGGAAGTACAAGCTCCGCAACATGCCCTCATGCTATTTATAAGTTTGGTAAGGAGTTCTTGTTTTAGTGCGCCCCAATCCTCCACCAGCACAGTTGACAACTGGTGGATGGTCCTTGGTGCATGTGGACGTGCTGCAATATGTCTCCCTAACACATCCAACACATGCTCAATGGGATTTAAGTCTGGGGAATAGGCAGGCCAGTCCATCTTATCGTTTCAAGAGTTGCTCTACCAGTGCAGTTTGATTTAGTCACGCATTGTCATCCATAAAAGTCAGCACCAAATGCAAGCCTGAAATGATGCTCGTGGGAAAGGAGTACAATGCTTCAACAATGTTGACCAGTGACTGTACTGTTTTCAAGGATTTGGAGGTCAGTATATCCATACAACATCTTGCCTCCCTATGCCATAATGCCTGGACCACCAAACCAAAATGTTCAAGATGTTCCTGGGTGTATTACACATTCCCATCTCTCACCATATGAGGATATGTAAGAATCGACTGCACTTACAAAACTGATAAGTTTCCCCTCTTCCATACAAGGACCAGATCACAAGAGCTATTAATTGTGTGTCACATATTATACTTGTTGCTGTAAATGACATACACACATGAACTTGAGTCCCTTTAGATGGGGGGGGGGGGGGGGGGGGAGGGGGAAGTAGAAATATGCATGCTATACTATTACACACATATTAGTTAAATGAAGCTGTATATCAGATTTATAACCACAGGACACATTGCAGCTACTCCCTACCAACAAAACCAGTGATAAATTTTCTTCAAATTGCACAGTTTCTAGCGTTTTTGATGTTTCATATTTGTAGTTTATTAACATTAGCACAAATAATCTGCTAGGTATTCTCAATCAGCAAAAGAGTTGTTATCAGATTCAGTGAGACAATCTTATTAAATCTACATCTACATCGATACTCTGCAAACCACTGTGAAGTGCATGCAGAAGGTATGTCCCATTGTACCAGCTATTAAGGTTTCTTCCCATTCTATTCACCTATGGGTCACAGGAAGAATGATTATTTAAATGCCTCTATGGGTGCTGTCATTAATCTTATCCCTATGTGAGCTATACATAGAGGGCTGTACATAGTACAGGGTGATTCAAAAAGAATACCACAACTTTAAAAATGTGTATTTAATGAAAGAAACATAATATAACCTTCTGTTATACATCATAACAAAGAGTATTTAAAAAGGTTTTTTTTCACTCAAAAACAAGTTCAGAGATGTTCAATATGGCCCCCTCCAGACACTCGAGCTATATAAACCCGATACTCCAATTCGTTCCACACTCTCTGTAGCATATCAGGCGTAACAGTTTGCATAAATGCTGTTATTTCTCGTTTCAAATCATCAATGGTGGCTGGGAGAGGTGGCCGAAACACCATATCCTTAACATACCCCCATAAGAAAAAATCGCAGGGGGTAAGATCAGGTCTTCTTGGAGGCCAGTGATGAAGTGCTCTGTCACGGGCTGCCTGGCGGCCGATCCATCGCCTCGGGTAGTTGACGTTCAGGTAGTTACGGACAGATAAGTGCCAATGCTGTGGCGCTCCATCCTTCTGAAATATGAATTGTTGTGCTTCTTGTTCGAGCTGAGGTAACAGCCAATTCTCTAACATCTCCAGATACTGTAGTCCAGTTACAGTAGCACCTTCGAAGAAAAAGGGACCAAAAACTTTATTGGCTGAAATGGCACAGAGAACGTTCACCTTAGGCGAGTCACGTTCATATTGAGTTGTTTCCCGCGGATTCTCAGTGCCCCATACACAGACATTGTGACGGTTGACTTTCCCATTAGTGTGGAAAGTTGCTTCATCACTAAACACAATCTTTGAAACGAAAGATTCATCTGTTTCCATTTGAGCAAGGATAAAATCACAGAAATCGATTCTTTTAATCTTATCAGCTGCAGACAGTGCTTGAACCAATTTCAGACGATAAGGTTTCATAACTAACCTTTTTTGTAGGACTCTCGATACAGTTGATTGTGGAATTTGCAGCTCTCTGCTAGCTCTGAGAGTCGATTTTCCTGGGCTGCGAACAAATGCTTGCTGGATGCGTGCTACATTTTCATCACTCGTTCTCGGCCGTCCAGAACTTTTCCCTTTGCACAAACACCCATCCTCTGTAAACCTGTTTATACCAACGTTTAATACACCACCTATCAGGAGGTTTAACACCATACTTCGTTCGAAATACTCGCTGAACAACTGTCGTCGATGCACTTCTGCCGTACTCAATAACACAAAAAGCTTTCTGTTGAGCGGTCGCCATCTTAGCATCAACTGACGCTGACGCCTAGTCAACAGCGCCTCAAGCAAACAAATGTACAACTAAATGAAACTTTATAGCTCCCTTAATTCGCCGACAGATAGTGCTTAGCTCTGCCTTTTGTCATTGCAGAGTTTTAAATTCCTAAAGTTGTGGTATTCTTTTTGAATCAAGCTGTATATTCCCAGAGTCAGCTTGTTTGTTATCATATGTATATAACCAAAGTATGTCAAAGGAATTAGGATGTTGATGAGGAAAGTGGCAAGTGTCAGGAATAATTCTGAAGATATTCAATTAATATTTTGTATAATTACTCCTCCAGGAAGTACCTATTATAAGGGGGAAGCAGAAACGTTTGACTCAGTTCCATTCATCATAGTCGATGTTTTTGGAAAGCTAACGTCAAACAGACAACACAGACAGCTGTAAGAGAGACATAACACACATACAAACAACACACAAAATTTTTGTGTAAATATTTGAACTTGACAATGAGAGCAAATTCTCGAAACTTGTGGTTCTAAGCATGAGACAAATATGTATCAGGTACAGTGTTTAATGATTTAAATCAGAAACATTTGAGCAATGCAAAGAGAGCAAAGTAGCACTACAGGTGGCCATTCTTTTTAATATCTTTCACTCCCTTTCCAGAGGGGTAGGGTGGCTCAGTGAGAGCTTGCAGGCTCTTTGCGACCTGTGTTCTAGGTTTATGCTTGATTCACATTTCTTTTATTGTTCTACATTTGGTACCTAGAATTAGTCTTTTGATTAGATACAACAGCTGTAGTTAAATTTACCAGTAGCTGTTTTCATCGAAATTTTCTGACAACACTGTACCTGAGTGGTTTAATATAGGTTCTTTATGTTTCTAGAGGGTTGTTTATTTATTCATTTATTTTTAGTCTAGATGTAAGTTGGTGTTATTTCTAGTTAATTAGTTTCTATGAAAAGAGTTGTTGTGATTAGGATTATACTGAAAATGACACTTTAAATTATATTTAATATTCGAATAAAATTGGTTTAGATTCAAAGTTGTGTGAGGAGCAACTTTAGTTTGAGGTCTGCTATTATCTTGTGGTTTTCTCAGCTGTATTGGCAGCTATCCCACTGGCAACGGCTTACTTTACGAGATGCCAATCATCAGAGTTGGGTTCATCTATGGTTAGGGAGGTAGGGTGAGGTGGGATTGTGGAGTCTCGTGTAAGTCCTTCATTAATGTCATTGCCTGCGTCCTTGATGTTATGGGCTATGATCAGAAGAAGTTATGTGTAGTTGGGTTTAAGTTTCGTTTAGATCTAGGTCTTTGTGTCAGTATGTGCTGCATCTCATGTCTATTTTTAATGGTGGGTTGTCTGTACCTGGCTCCAAGTTTCGTCAGTCTGGTTTGTAGTGGTGTGATTTTTGTTGTGGTGTACCAATAGTACATCTGAAATATGCGTTGTTGCAAATATTGCGAAGTTAAGCATGTGCAATAAAGACAGTTTGAAAACGGTTGCTAACATTACATGAACAAACCTGTTAGCTCACATTCTGTTATTACTCTAGTTGCCAAGCGTTAAAAATTATACAGCGAACATTCATCAACACGAACAACAAGTTCAGCATTATGACAGATAAAGGCCAATTCACACTGGCTATCACATGTCACACTATAGCGCTACCATACAAGGAAGTATAGTTTGTTAATAAGAAGAAGAGCTAATTCTGAGGGGTGCGTGGAGTGGAGCAAAGTAAGCAAGCTCCCCTCATCAACTTCCAGCATTTTGGCTGCCAATGGGTGAGGGCAGTCTGAGGGGAATTGGATGTGCTAACATCAAGCAGCGCTGGAACCACATTTGCATCCATATATGATTTGTTCTCCAAGTGACGCTGACAGTGCCATTTATTAGTCACTGGTCCAACAGCCATCGACTTCTACATACTGCATGTCTGCAAAAGGAAAAATTGAGACAGAGGCGCAATAACACTTTACAGGATTCGTGAAATCGAAATTGATAGTTTCATGTTAGGTACTTGTGGGTACTAATTCTGTACCAGTTGTCATAGACAACTCGGAATTAAAAAGTTCCAATAGTAAAATTTAGAACTTAAATTTTGGCAATAAAGAGAGAACGAGTAAAATTTTGAACACTGATTTACATACGTATTGCAGAAATATATGTACACATAAATCATTCTGACTCAGTCTCACTAAGTTCCTCCTGCGTGCCAGATTCGTTATTGTTGCTATGGTCCGATTCAGCAGTACCAGTATTGATAATGGTTTCGTCTATTGCGAGTTAGATGACACAGTCGGATCTCCAGTAATCTTCTTCTACCTGTTGCTCCTGCAGTAACCTTTCCAGTCATCAGCAATTACTGATAGAAGGGATTCACTTGAAGTCTTAAACAGATTGTCTTTGGAAATATCCCTGGAAATGTTGCGCTCCCTCACTAAACAACTGTTTTACTTTTGCCCATGCCAGTTCAACTGCACTCAAATCAGCATTATAGAGTGGCAAATGGACAACTGTGTGGCCTTTCTTGTGTGTCATTTCGTCGATAACATACGTTTTTTTAGCAGATCTGTGTTCTTGAATTAAAGTAAACAGAGCCTGCTTCCTCTGCTTTCATTACAGGCAACACATCTCTTTTGTCGCCGTTCCATCATCCTTGGTTTGGTATCATGTTGTGTGGGTGTTTTTTCTATCTGTCTATTATGGTACACAGTGTTGTCTTTCACAGTGACTGATTTTGGAGGAAGATTTGGGAGAACCATTTTTGCGAACAACCTTTCACAGTTTTCAGAGTTTCTTTGAATGTGTAATCAACTTTTGTGGATTTAGACCAGAATTTTAGTTTGGCTGTCCTGAGAAACCCCTCCCTTGATCCAATAATTCCAGTAATAAATCTTTTAGAGGTAGTTCCCGACCCCATAACGCCAACACCATCATCCTTCTGCCAACATTTACCAACAATCATAGCGCTGTCCATCCAAGTGTCGTCTGGACAAAATATTTCTGTCGCTGTTTCCACAAAATGTTTCATTTCTGTAATGAAATGCTACTGACAGTCCAGAACGACTCCAACCTCTAGCAATAGGACCTTTTATTCTGCACTTTTTTCCATGTGAATCCAAATCTAGCCGATCTTTTCCACGAGTATTGGTCGAAGTTTCTGAAGACTGGGAGAAATCTTCTGCACTAGATAGAATTCTTCAATTATTTGTCTCAAGACACCCTTGTCGAAGTTATCTAACTGAATTTTCCTTGTAGATTTTGGAATAAGTCAGGGCAACTACAGCTGTCAATATGCATCTTGGAAAACAGAAAACCGTTTCACCTGTATAGAAATTCTTTTTTTTATTGAACTCTCAACAAATTTCAAATAAAGAGGATTGTCATACAGCTGAAGCGGTTTTTTGTTGTTAAACAAACTGACAAATGACAGGACTTGTGTCCACTACCTTCAGAACAGTGGCTTAGTATCTAAATCACTGGGCTACATGAGGATGTCAAAGAAATCTCCTTTGTCATTGAATATTGATACACCTAACGGAAGTCAAGAAATTCTTTTACACCCAAAAGAAAATGACCACTTTGAAGTAGTTCAGACAAAGAGGAAGGCAGTTTAAAAATACTGCTGAACAGAGGAACTGTTTCTTTTTGCCAGGAGTTCCTCGTGATTTCCTAGCATTCTCTTTGCGAAATCTCCGAGTTCTTTCCACAGACCTGAAAAATCGTGCCCCGTGTATGTCGTAGTACATCTTGTTGACTGAGAGAAGGGGTGAAGTAACTCTTTATGCTAGCTCTCCTGCTTGCAGCATTCAGCGACATTATTAATTTTTCTTCCTCCACTCTGTAATGTGCCACGCCTTGGCCTCCTCAAGGAGTGAAATGAGTATCTGGTGTTGCCTGTAACTCTCCAAGGACCTCTTCATGTTACTTATCAAGAGATGTATTACTTCACTAGAGAACTCGATACAGCACACAGTACAAGTCACCTCACAGTGACTTCATACAGAAGGTTTGTATTAGGTTGCTGAAGTTGGCAGTGGCTGGACACAAAACGCGAAGAGACCAAAGTGGAATGAACCTACAGACCTCGCTTTTCTCTTTGTGAACTAACTGTATTCACTCTGTCCATCACGTCACGTCATGTCACATCATTTCACTAACACCCAAATCTCCAGAAGTCATACGCTCAGCTACGCACCAAACGTTCTATGTAGACAGAGTATCAACCAAAACACCAATTTAGTTCGCGCTATGTGCTGTTGTCCAGTAGAACATCCGTAAACGGTAACTAAAAGTAACACCAGAACTATGAAGCATAGGAAAGGGCTATCTGTGAGTAATAGTTTTGTAGATCCCGTGTGGGTGAGTTGGTAGTGTGTGGGGTTGTCGTGCCAAAGGTCCCACATTAAAACCTCACTAATGACAATTTGTTTTCGTTGTTTAGGTGTAAAACAGTTATATAGGAGAACATTTTCCTGACATGTGAAGGACTTTTCGGAGTTTGTAGCAGTGCTCTTTTGGCAGTCTGCTTTCGCTTCGTTAGTTGAAAGTAGCGAACGTATAGAGTACATTTGTATCGATAGGTATGGTGTTCTGTCGGATATGGATGACAGAACGAACACCACTTGATGAAGCAGCTGGTGCATTTGTGCCTTCGCAGGATAAACATAAACAATCGGATTCATAGAATAAAGAGTCAATTGCATCAGACATGTAGAAGTATTAATAGTCCCACATAAAACTTGCACACACAAAAGTAAAAAAAAGCGTTGGGATATGAACGCCGGACCATTGGTATGACGATCGAACACTCTGCTAAAGTCCCCAGAGGAGCTGCACACGTCACCTCCTCACAGTTATGCTTTTCCTGTGCTCCATACTTCTGGTGTTTCTTTTAATTAACGCTTACGCCCGTTCTGCTGGACGACAGCATTTGGTGGAAACGAAATCGGAGTTGTGATCGATACTCTATCGACATACTGAGTGCCTGATATCTGGAGGTTTGGGTATTAGCTCAGTACCAAATGGTGAAAGTGAGGATAGGAATTACTATCTGTAATACAAAAAGTCGAAGCATAGCGTTGGAGTTGAGGAACTATTAACAATAAAGTTTATTAATGGCCAAAACAAACGTCATAACGTTTCTTCTTAATCAATTTTATGTGGTGAAGCGCTGAAGAATGAAACAACATTTCAAAACGGCATTTATTTGATACCGATAATACAGGGTGTACATAAAGTCTGGGAACACTTTCAATTATTTATTGCATAAGAACTAAACATTGCAAAGGTGACATACATATTGCATTTTGAAGAGAAACTCTGGAATTAAATATTGCATTTTGAAGAGAAACTCTGGAAGCTTTTTTACAAACATTCGATATTTGAACCATGAGTGACCTGGCAGACGTCAATACAGTAATCGAATTCTTACCATACCCGTCCCAGCATGACATCATCAACTGTGGCAGTCACTTCCTGTATTCTCTCCCAGAGCTTAGCTACATTACGTGGTAGAGGCGGTACATACACCAGATGTTTAATGTGTCCCCACAGCAAAAAGTCACACAGAGTGAGATCTAGCGAAATGATTGGGGATGCAATTTCATGAAACAGCTGTTCCCGTCTGTAGCACGGCCGATCCATCAATGTGGCAGTACGTGTTCAGGTACCTACGAACTTCACGATGAAAATGGGGTGGAGCCCCATCCTGCTAAAGATGAACGGAGAGTCTGACGGCATTTGAGGCATCAGCTGTTGCTGCAACACGTCCAGGTAGCAATATCCAGTGTCTCTCGTACATGCTCCACATTCACTTCACTCACACTGGGACGTCTGTTTCTCTTTGCCGGACACAACCAACCTGTCGTAACGAATTTGTTGTGCCAGTGGTAAATGGTCTTCCTTGTTGGTGGCTTATTACTGTACTTGGTTCTAAACATCCGTTGAAAAGCTGTAGCACACTCGTTTTTGTCGAACTACAACACACAGAAAGCTCGCTCTGCACCTGAACTCGCCATGTTTGCGACTAGCGCTGACTATCGGCAAATTATCAAACTATGCTGTGGCAGTATAAATGAAAAAAACTTTCAGGGTTTGTCTTCAAAATGACATATGTATGATATCTGTACAATGTTTGGGTCATGTGAAATAAATAATTAAAAGTGTTCCCAGTACTTTATGTACATCCTGTATATACATACAAACAAATCAAACAATGTTAATAAGGGCATAAATAGAGGCTATTTACCTTAACCATTTGTATTTTGTCTTACATAACTAATAACGTCATATACAACTGTATTTTTCTCCTTTAATCGACCTGAATTTTTCAGTTCAATTATACTTCATCAACTCATATTTTTATTTATATTAAATCTGGGCATCAGCTCTGCTCTGCTATTTGAAAACTTAAAAAAAATTACTTTCAGATACCTGACCTTGCTTATGGAAGAACACTCAATGCTATAATATCCAAGTCGCCATTAGCCACGAAAACAAAGCACAATACTAAAAATAAAAATTAAGAAGAAGCAAAAACACAAAGTCTACTACTAAGTAATCAGTAAGAGTGGTGAAAATTGGTTAACTCCCTGTTTTAGCAGACGTCCCCGCCGCCATCAAAATTTTTTTTCGGAGAGATCTTGACATAAGGTGACGGTCCATTGACAGCCTGTGTGAATGCCGCAGTTTGAAACGCGTTTTTGAATGTTTTGACATGATGTGACAACCAATGTGAATTCACCTCTCGTTTTCTTAATAGATATCGTAATGGTCGCCAGTGTATGGCTCATAAAATCGTTCAGTTTTTTTGTATTCCCTGAAACAAGTATAAACACACAAAATTTCAATAGAGTTCACTGGTTTCAGCTTTCGTCAGCCATCTGTATCATGGGGTTACTCACACGGAAACTTCCGATAACATGACCTTCGCTCTCTGCCAGACCATTTAGAGTGTTGGAAGTTTATCAGTCCTTCATCACGTCGTTTTCTTGTTGGGTTGTTTAAAGTCTTCCATATTTGTTTTTGTTTCGCAGTTCACATTCAGTTTCTGATCACGATATCTTGTGTGTACTGCACTGTGAAACTGCATTGTGAATATGTTGCTCATATTGTGCTTGATTTCTGCCCACATCTGTAACACTGGGCAGAGTAATTTATTCTATAAACTTTCTTGTTTTATGTAAAACAGAAGCTGGTTTCATCGCATGATATTCTATGGTTGTTACTGCTTGCGAATCAGTATATGAACTGCTCGATTTAAATAATATCTATTTGACGTCAAATGAGAGTCTAGGTAGTGTTAGCTCTGTGAATTAAGAACAGTGATACAAAGTGATCAATACGAGCGAAATTTAATGCTAAAAGTGATATGAAGTTTTTTCCTTTTACTATTGTTTTGAAGTGAGCACTGGAAAAAACCTGAGTAAACAAGATATAAGAGGCCGTGCCTGTAGCGTTTACATCGCCAGATTTGTTATTAATTAAACAAGAAATCGAAAACTCTCTCATTTGCTACTGTTGAAAACAAGCTGATAAAGGTGTGTACGTGTAAAATTATATACCATTAAAGAATGAGAAACTGCTGGTTCAAAATCCATAAATACCGTAAATAACCTGATGTGTTAAAAAATAAATTGCCACACTATCACCAACTGAACATAAGCTGGAGACAACACATGAAGGTATAGGACATCTCCCTGTAAAATGAGACTATTTAGTGTCAATTGAATCTCATTCGTGTGGTGTTATTGTATCTAGTAGGCTCTGTTCAGCAACACACGGATGGTGTCATACATTCTACTTTGCTCAACTGCAACTAAAAAAACTTTTCATGTGATTTTGAAATCAGTGTACCGGTCGCGAGGCAGCGGTGCAAAAAGGTGTGAACGGTTCGGAAGTCAACGTGATAGATCTGCTGCAACACTAACTTGCTGGCATTACAAAATATGCTGAAATGTTGAATTACATGGTACGACGTTCATCCGGAAATTGTGAAGAAAAAGAGTTTAAAGTATATAATCAGTGCAGTACCAGTAACACAAAGAACATTTAAACCAAAAAAGTTCACGAAACGAGAGTGTTTTAACATGCAAAAACCAAGGACAGTGAAATTTCCGTTGTAGCAAATCGTTATACAGTGAATGATAGAAAACATAATGTTTCCAGTCATGATCGTACAAAAGGATGCTTAATTCCATCCACGTGCAATTTAAACAAAAATTTCGCATGTGTGAAAAAAATACGAGAAGTATAATGAGAACAGTCATTCCAAGCGACCAATTTGACGTCAAACACATATTAATAGAGATAAATTAACATGAAAGATAGTGAATAATACAACAATTGGTGTTGTCTTGTATTCAGATAGTAACAGAAGAGGCTTAGCAGAAACATTACGATATCAGGAAGGAATCAAAGATGCAGGTATCATCATATCACGAGCCTGTATGAAGGAAATTTTAAAAGATTGTAGTTATAGTAATCAGGGCGCTGCGAAATCAGTGCACAGTGATATTTGGTGGTGCAAGTGATGTATATAAAACTGGCTAATTGAAGCTACTTGAGCACTGAAGCACTCCTAAGCAGAATAAAACGTCACAAAGTTATTGTGATAGGCTTAATTCACATGCATGATCTAACGGAATGATCGAGTGCAAATAAAGAAATCCATAAAGCCAACAGGATTCACCAGATAATCAGGAGAAGGACAACGTTTTCTTTCTTGATGCAATTGATTTGAAAAGAATGTGCTTCACAAAACATGGAATGCACTTACATAGGAAAGGTAACACCTATTTATATAAAAAAAGTTAGGTGGGATAGGGAAAACTGTTTACATAAACTGTGAAATGAACGATCCAATTTCACTGGAGACTACAGAACACTCAGACAGAAGAGGCTCCACCTAAGGATGTAACCAGCAACTGACTGTTGAAGATTAACCTGCCCTCCTACATGTAGCTGTCGCAGAGGCAACAGGTGCAATCAAAGCAGCTTTAATAACATTGGAAGAAGTGGAATCAGTGTCAGCATCAACAGCTACAAAATGGCAATAACAAAAACGAATGTAAAATCGGTAGCAACAGAAGATCCAGGATGCAGCGAGATGGCCAAAAGAAGAACAATGTTGATGGAAGTGGCATAATTACCACAAGAAGGGCAGGAATCAGCACCAACAGTAGCAGTATCGCTATCTGCAGCAGCTGTAGAAGAAATCGCATGTATCAATGTGAGTAAAAGGAGGACAGTGCCTCCTTCCCATCTAAAGGATATTTTAGTAGAAGCAAGGAAGAAGTGCCCAAGATAAGTAACTTTAATTATTTAACGGTGATTCACAAGAATGTTGAGTCAATAGGAAACAAAATGCTACAATTGGGGATTGAACTGGGAGCTATAGGTAGCTTTAATGTCTGCATTACTGGACACTGGTGGAAAGGAACTGGAACTGGTTACATAGTTTTATCTTTTTACGAATTAGCTTGTTACTATAGCAGAACATTATAGAAGTGTGGAGCCTCACATATTTATGTTAAAAGAGGACTTCAATTCATAGTCGGAAGTGATATGATTTTTTTAAGAGAAGAAAAACATTTTGAGCTCTCACTAGTATAGTTAAAATAACGAAATACACTTAGAAACCTCTTTATGCTGTTCTTATACAGATCTACTAATGGTGATGTCAAACCCTTTTTCACTAAATTGATTCAAGTGCTGGAGAAGATATATAATCCTAAAGGACATGTTATTATTTGTGGAGATTTATATATCAATATGATAAAAGATTCTTGAATATTCTGTAGAGTTATGACATCTCATAATGGGTAGCAAATGCCACAGTAATAACCAACACTAATCCTCAACAAACACTCATCCTCAGGTATTGATCATATTCTAACAGATATCAAGGTAACTGTTAAGAACCTCTGGATATCAGGCCATTGTTGTCAAATTGCACAATTTAAAATATCTACAAAGAAACAAAAAAGTGCTTAGCTACAAAAGAGTTTTTTCGAAATCAAAAGGTGAGAATTTTTAATGCAGATTATCAGCAAGACATTGTCAGGAGTACCCCCTATCAAGGAACACGTGTAAACAAGAAACTGAAAAAAATTCATGAACATTTTCAAATTAAAATCTGAGGAGGCATTTTCTAATATAATACATTCTGTTGGTGGATCTATTACAAAGAACTGACTAACGAAGGGTATCAGAATATCCTCTGCAACTCTCAAGTGTCTCAGTTCTATTGAAGAAAAGAACAGTGACCCAACCTTCTTACCATTCTTTCTCAGGTATAAAAGGATGTACAGAAAACTGCTGCAGGAAGCAAAAAGAATCCAAAATGATAGGAAAATGTTGGACTCAACAATAAAAAGAAATCCATTTGGTATATATTAAAGCAGGAAAACTGGCAGCACAAAGCCAAAGCAGATGAATGTAAAAAGCAAAAATAAAGACAGTTTAATAGATAATCATAAGGACCTGGCGAACGTTGTAAACAACTATTTTAGCAATACAGGAACCAAACTGCAAGAAAAGCTTAAAAAATACAACATACACATACAAATAACTATGTACCTTACACAATGCTGCTGGATTCAATAGAATTGTACATACATGTAAGAGTAAAATGTCCATAGGTCTAGATGAAGTTCCAATGTGCCTACTAAAAGTATGTAATTGCAGTATAAAAGTACCCCTGACAGACATTATAAATGAGTCATTCATATCAAATTGCTTCCCTGGTCATCTAAAGGCCAGTTTACACTGGCCATCACATCACATCATGGAACCAAGAAGGCTTCTCAGGAAGAAAGTATTGACAGCTGACATCATCCATCCACTGTTCATCACGTGATTCCCAAGCCATACGCAGATGTGTATATTTCACTTCATTGTGGTTTTCGTGTTTGATATCATGTGTTTATTGTTCATTATTTCTTATAGACTGTTTCATTCCATTGTTTCTTCTGTTAAAATTTATCATAAATGGAGAAAGAATAATTGAAGCTGTGAAGCAGTAGTCGGAACTGCATAACATGAGTGTACTAAATTACTTGCCCTCGACTACATTCATGAAATGGATTTTCATAAATACCACTACCATATTTAATATTTTACAATGAAATGGAATGGAATATGGCTGCAACTTGAAGTGAAAAAAAGTAGTGTGGGTAGAATCAGATTCAATGGTGTGTGGAATATCTTTGTATGTTGTCAGGCGTTTGTGACAACTGATAAAGAAGTAGACTGAAACCTTCAGACAAAATGCTTATTTTGTGAATCACTCATAAAGCACCATATTAGTTCAAATATGTGCTCATGGCTGGTTTATTAGTAGTTAAGTAGCTCTCTGTATTCTGGGTGAAACAGTTTTACAACCATCAGTGGTCAACATTTATGTGGTATCACTAGCTAACCCCAGAACAAATAAGGCATTTGAATTATTAAAAGCCAAATAGCAAATGTAAAGAAGCCTTTAAATATTAGGGAAAGGCATTGAGGGAGATATGACTATTGCACAAAAATTGATGCTGGACTGACAACTAAATTTAACCTTCAACATACCAATTTTTTCATGGGATATGATGGCAGCTGATAACACTATGCCTTTTATTAATTCTGGGTGCACTGATCTATACATAAAATTAAAAAACTGGTGTTTCGACTTTCTGAGATGGTAAATGCAGATTCCGCTTCCTCAAGCTCATTGTATGGTTGTAAAATTGCCCTCCTTCATCACATAATGACATTTTTCGGACCCACACTCTTTTTTGCATTGTTTGGTCCTTCTGTCCTACTCCTCCAATCTACAAGGTGTCTCTGCAAGCTGCAAACCATTTGAGTCCAATAGCTATAATTTTCTTCCAAATGTGGACTCCAGCATTCATGTAGATAAGCTACTGTATTGTGTATGTGCACTTTGTGTGTAAAAACAGTTGAAAATCATCTTGTGAAGATCACGGTTCCCGTGGGAAAAAAGTGAGGACAACCATGTGAATTTTGTCACGTGACTTGAATTTACTTCATGTGCCATGACAAGATGGACAGTGTGAATACACCCTGATGTGGCGGTGCTGTGGTGGCTAGTGTGAATTGGCTTTAAATCACACAAAAGTTCTCCTCCATAAAAGAGGTGGTACAGAAAACAGAGAATTACAGACCAGTTTCATTACTGATTTTCTTTTAAAAAATAATATATACGCTTACGAAAAGCAGACCTATGGACTATTTAAATAAATACCAACTTTTGTGCAAAGAAAGGTTTGGTTTCAGGTCTGGAAGTAGAACAGTTGCTGCCATAGCAACATTTGCAAAAGTAGTTTTAGAAGCCCTAACTAAACTGGAACAAGTAACAGACATTTTCCTCGACCTCAGTAAAGCATTTGACACATTTGGTAAAGAAATACTTCCATGTAAAATTGATGCACTAGGAATAATGGGAATGGTACATAAATGGTTTAGGTCTTACCTAGCAGACAGAGTGCAGAGAGTAGAGATATTTAAGAGATTCGTGGAGCTCTAACTATATGGTGAAACATATTTCAGATCTAGAATATTTGAACATTAGAGTTCCTGAAGGGAGTATGTTAGGCCCAATAGAATTTCTCATTTACATTAACAACTTTCTACTGCTCGCTGCACAAAGTAAAATTGTGTCAGTTGCTTATGACAGAAAAGTGGTAATTACAACTAGAACACCAGAAATGTTGAAAGTAAAAACTAAAAAGGCACTTCTAATGGTCCACAACTGTTCAAATAACAGTAAAGTAACTCTTTGTAAAAAAAACTAATAACATGAATTTCTACATAAATAAAAAAAACCTGATATAATAAAGCTAAATACATAATGAAGCCACAGAGTGTGTAGCTGGCACAAAATTTTTAGATACGTATGTTGATCAACAAGTAAAATGGGATGAACATATCAGGGTACCTGGTAAAGGAATTCGCAGAGAATGCTATGTCTTATGATTATTATCCACAGTAACTCATGTCTAAAAGCAACATATTATGCACACATGCATTCCATAATCAATTATGGCATAATATTCTGGTGTGCAAACGCTCAGAATGTGGAAAATGTGTTCAAACTGCAAAAAGAGCTATCAGGATAATGAGCAAGAGTCACAAAAAAGGTTCACTGCATTGAGTTATTCAAATAATGTGGTATTCTAACAGTTCAAAGTGAATACCTGTTTTAAACTGCAGTTTTTATTCAAAAAAAGTCAGTAATATGCAGCAAACCTCGCCATGCATGATCATCAAATCATATACAGTGATTGCTTGTACCTAAATAGAATAAATAGTGCAAAAAACCAGAACACTGTTTTGTTGAGGAGTAAAATATATAATAAACTGATGAAAGAGATCAAAAACGTAAAGGAACTGTATAAATTTGGAACATATCTGAGGGTATATTTGCTAAGAAATTGTTTTCACTCCATTAAAAAGTTCACACAATATAAAGTTATTGCAAATAAATAACCAGGTTAACAAATAATAATATGGAGAAAGAGGATGGAATATACTTGTAAGCAAAATAATACATTGTAGTTTGCAATTTACTCCATGCAATCCAAAACCGAGCTATATTATTGGAGGAGTCTTACAAATCATTTCTCTTGTTTGAAGCAGGCGTCTTCTTCTTCTTCTTCTTCTTCTTCTTCTGCTGACTAAGGTTCTCTCTGTTTGTCTGCCTCATTCCAAGGGTGTACTGGACTAACTACTGTCTCATTCTTGGACGATCATCTTGGTAGTCATTTCCTTTCAGTCGTCTATGTTTACAAATTTTAGCTAGTCTTGAAGGGTCCATACTTTCCACATGATTCTTCCAGTCTTTTTTCTTGCCCTCATCCATTTATTATATTTTGTATCCCACATTGCTCCTTTATCGAAACATTTGTTCTTTTGTACCACATGGTTACTTCTTGGTGTGTGATAGTACCTTCATTTTCACTGCCATTAACTTATATTTTATCTTTTTCGTTTCTACTCTAGTTTGTGCTGCTTATGTCAAAACAGGATGCATCATTTTTCTATATAATTTTATTTTCCCCTCAGCTGTCATGAATTTTGTACTCCATACAATTAATATCCCACACTTCCAGAATAATGTTAAACATAGTAAAAAATCGAATAAAAAAGAAAATTGAGGCAAACCTAGGAGAAGACCAAATTGGTTTCAGATCCGGAAAAGGAACTAGAGAGGCAATACTAGCTCTGAGGATGGTATTAGAAAGACGAATGGGAGTTAATAGGAAAACTTATTTGACTGTTATAGATTTACAAAAAGCATTTGACACAATTAATTGGAAATTGTTATTCCGAACAATGAAGGAAATAAATTTTGATTGTGGGGACAGAAGATTAATCTAGAACCTGTATAAAAGGCAGGAAGCAGAAATAGAAGTGAATGGTGTGAAGGAGAAAGCAAAAATTAGGAGGGGAGTAAGGCAAAGATGCACATTATCACCATATTTGTTCAACTTATTTATTGAAAAAAACCACTGAAAAATTGAAAAGAATAACCAAAGGCATTAAAATTAATGGGAAACAAATAGACAGTATCCGTTTTGCAGATGATATAGTATTACTTACTGACTCGGTAAAGGAAATTGAGTTTATGTTGCTAAAATTTGCCAAAATCAAAAGAGAATTTAATCTAAAAATAAATAAGAAGAAAACAAAAACTATGGTAGTAGGGAAGACAAAAGAAAATGTTAAATTTAATATTAAACTAGAAGATGAGGTTCTAGAGCAGGTTCAGAACTTCTGTTATTTGGGGAGCATGAAAGGTAGCTTTCATTTGTGATGTTCATTTCGCAGATTATTCTGCATGTTTGAAGTAAACAAACTCATATAATGGTTAATTAGTCTTATTAGGTGGATTAGAAAGAGAGATACGTGATGATTAAACACATGTCTGAAATAATACGGGCTTTGGTAATGATAATATTTAGTTGCATGCTGCAGGTGTAAGCAGAGTGAATTTGCCAGTGGAGGTGAGGAGTGGACGGGCAGCCGGGGAGGCGAAGGCCGGCGAGCGCTGGAAGAGCATTGTGCAGAGGCCAGGGGTCCCAGGGGATGCGGCCACTGACCGGCAAGCATCAAAAACAACACCGCCGGGTACCAGGTGAGAGAGAGAGAGAGGGGGGAAATAATTTACAATAAATACAAGTTATTTACAATATCGCTTTCGATTCAGCAGTAGTGGTAGTTAGCCGCCACTGTCACATTAATATATGTCATTCATGTTTAATAACAGCCACTACCCCAATGTGAAGTAATCCTTTCCAAGCACAATCACTGACAACAATAAATGTATCACAGATATAAAGAGAAGAATAGCCCTGGCAAAGCAAGCTTTCGAAAATAAAAGGAATTTACTAACAGACAATCATACAAGCCTAGAAAGTAGGAAAAAGTTTGCCATAACTTTTGTCTGGAGTGTCTTAAGATACGGATGTGAAGTGTGGATCCAGCAAAGGCAGAGAAAGAGAGAATGGAAGCAATGTAAATGTGGATATGGAGAAGAATGACGAAAACAAGCTGGGTAGATAGAAAAAGTAATGAACAGGTCTTAAGAGAAGTGAATGAGAACAGAACACTGCTAAATTATATAGGAAGAAGAAAATAAAAAATTATAGGGCACATAATGAGACACAACCAGTTCTTTAAGAATGTAGTTGAAGGAAAAGTTTTAGGGAAAAAACCAAGAGGCAGGCCAAGAGCAACGTATTTTAATAACATCAAAAAGGATATGGGGATAAAATCGTACGAAGAATTAAAGAGGATGACAATGGAGTGGGGGATGTGGCAAAATTGACAAGGCACAGCCTTTAGTTTATGATGATGTTGATACAATTTTTGCTGGCGCCCAGATACCCTTACTACTTTACCACTCTGTTATTCAGTTCCACTTCATGTCTTTATAGCTGGTGATAACTGTCCCTAGATAGTTAAAGTTCATCACTTATCCAATTGACACACCACCTACTTATAATTTACATCATACATGTGCTTTTAAAATTACCATACTCATAGTTTTTAGATGAGATTTTCCATGTTATAATGGTTAGTTATTTTACTAAATTGATGAAGTAACCTTTGTAAATCATCCTCATTATTTTTGTCAGTAGAGCATCATCAGCATAACATATCATATTTACCACTATTTCCCTTTTTATAGCCCAGTTCCATTCTTATGTCATCAATGATGTGGTCCATTATTATATTGAACAGGATTGTGCTTAAAAAGTCTCCTTGTCTGTTCCTTAGTATAATGTCATGTGTGAATCCTTCATGTGTTTTAAATCTCTCTTTATTGCCTGTACATATATCTC
Organism: Schistocerca americana; assembly: GCF_021461395.2. NCBI lineage: Eukaryota > Metazoa > Arthropoda > Insecta > Orthoptera > Acrididae > Schistocerca > Schistocerca americana. The sequence continues at coordinate 524,308,368 of NC_060121.1, read as the reverse complement.
TTACAATAATTTTCACTAAACCTATTGGTTCTTTCTTGTCAATTAAGGTTTGAATTATATTATTTTTTCGAATCTTATTGAAAACTTTTGTTAAGTTACAGAAGTATGGTTATTAAATTCTATGAATTTCTCCACAATCTTTCTTAAAGCGAAAATGGCATTTGTTGTGTTCCTGCTTTTCCTGTATCCTTGCTATTCGTCTGTTATTTATATGTAATTCTGCATTCTGCCTCTTATTACTGATGTTAACAATTTTAAGGTGGCTATCATGAAGGGTAATTCCCTGGTTATTAGCTAATACTTGCTTATCCACTTTTTATACACCGGAATTGTAATACTTTCTTTCCATTCTCTTGGTATTCTGCCTTCCTTCACGGCACTATTAAACGAAGTATGAAACTGTTGATGTGATATCTGCCCCTACAATGAATTTCTTTTGTATGTCCTGTTTTTTCCATCACCTTATGTATCGCTCTTATGAATGATGGATATCTGTAAACAAAGATGGGGAAAAATCGCAACAAAAAGGAGCTGTGCGACATAAATGATATTTGGTAGGCATGTTTCTACATCTGAAAGATGATATATTTTCAGATTTCGCTCCAATCCTGTAAGAGTGGCTCCAGTAGTGCGACTATGAGGGTGCAAATCAGATTTGCTTTAAATACGCATTATAACGGTTGTGAACGTTAGTTACCGTTGAGACTGTATGTGGTGTGTTGATGTTAGTCGTGAATGCCTTTAAGGCGATAAAAATGTCATTATCAACACCTGACTGAGTTTCAATGATGTCGTGTAATAGGGCTATGAGGAGCTTGAAGTTCTTTCTGTGATATTGGCAGAAATGTAGCGACAGTACAATTGCTGGCAGTGGTGGTGTGACAAGTATGGTTCCAAGAAGACTATGCTCCAGACGGCAATGTGGCACTACCAACAGAGAAGACCATCCTGTTTGGTGCATCGTACTGCATCAGCGGCTCCGATTCGAGCAGCAGTTGGCACCATAGCGACACAACGAACTGTTATAAATCGTCTACTTCAAGGCCAGCTCAGAGCCAGATACTCTGTTGCATGAATTCTACATATTCCAAACCATTGCTATTTGCTATTGTCAAGAGAGAGCTCATTGGAGGGTAGGGTGGAGGCCTGTTGTTTTTCCCGACAAAGCTAGTTCTGCCTCAGTGCCAGTGATAGGTGTGTGTTGATTAGAAGAAGGCCAGTTGAGTTCATGCAACCAACTTGTCTGTGCACTAGACAGTCTGGACCTATATGGGGAGTTATGGTCTGGGGTGCAATTTTGTATGACAGCAGGGGGACTCTCGTGGTTATCCCACACATTCTGATTGAAAATTTGTATGTGAGTCTGGTGATTCGACCCATTGTGCTGCCATTCATGAACAACATTCCACAGGATGTTTACCAATAGAATAATGCGCGTCCTTATGCCGCTATAGTAACCCAACACGCTCTACAGGGAGTTGACATGTTACCTTGGCTTGCTTGATCACCAGATCTGTTTCCATTGAAGGACGTATTGGACATCATAAGACACTAACTACAGCATCATTCACAAACAGCATTAACCATCCCTATATAGACCAATCAATTGGAACAAGCATGGAACCCTATCCCACAAACTGACATCCAACATTTGCACAACACAGTGCATGCATGTTTGTATGCCTGCATTCAACATTGTGGCGGTTGCTCCAATTATTAATGTATCAGCATTTCACATTTACAATGGACTGTCTTGCACTTAGATCCCCCTGTGATCTTACAATCTTAATAACTTAAATGCATTACCTAAACAAATGTATTTCTGTAATTTAATTACTCTACATTAATTATTTTTTTGGTACTGCGATTTTTTCCATCAGTGTATATGTGTAATGACGACATCCATACAAAGAAAATTATCTCTGAATGAATGAATGAATAAATAAAACAATCAAAATACATGCACATAAATATATAGCTTTTATTCTAGTTAATTTTCTTTACATTGATTTTCTGTACTTTCTCACATTTAATGAAAAGCTCAACGTAAGCAGCTTTTGACAGAATTGATATTCAACTTTATTACATCTTGTCATGAAACAAGTATGTAATTCTGGTTTGATTGATGTTGCCTCTTGCCATTAAGTACCATTCCTTCCATAGTGATTCGCTGCATAGGGAAGTGGATGTAAATGAGTATACAGGGAGAGTTACCTAACATTGCCACTGGAACCACTTCCCAAACCACAACAATCACGGAATAGCCTATTCTGCAGACTGAAGGTGAAGAGAGGGGCTGGTCTAATTGGGTAATGCAACCACTGAGAATTGTATGGAAGTATGATTTTCAACACATACTTAATTTTTTTTGAAGGGAAACCTGTTATTATTTTTAGCACAACTGAAAATGTAAAAAATATTTAATCAAAGCCATATCTCACACTGTAAAATGTTAATTGCATCCAGAGTAATCTGTAACGTAAAGGTGATGCTTGAGTAACTCCTCAGCAGTTCAATCATGTGTATCAGAGAGAACTGTATTAATTAGGGATACTAAAAGAACAGTGATGTGACATAGATAAAGAAGAGACTTGAGCAGCACTGTACATCCACATGATAACATTTTTATTAGTCTTTTTCTCTGAGGAATACTGTACAGCACTGATTTTTAGGTGAAAATGTACATTAACATGAGAATTTAGTTAAACTTATAAATTTGTTTTTCGTTTTCAATTACAGAATTTAGAAGATTGTGTCCTGACATTTCAGGTCAATATATGTTCAAAGTGATGCCCATTATTTGCTGCACACCTTTGCAATCTACCACGCAATGAATATCTTACACGACGCAGTACATCTGGTGTAATGTTGCCACAGGCTGCCTCAATACGATGTTTCATATTATCTGGGGTTGTAAGCACATCATGGTATACATTCTCCTTGAACATACCCCGCAGAAAGAAGTCTAAAGGTGTAAGATCAGGAGAATAGGCTGGCCAACTTATACCTCCGCCACGTCCTATGAAACGCCTGTCGAACATTCTGTCAGGAGTCAGCATAGTGTTCATTGCAGAATGTGTAGGAGCACCATCATGTTGATACCACATATGTCTACGCATTTCCAGTGGGACATTTTCTAGCAATGTTGGCAGGTCATTTTATAGAAATTCGATGTATTTTGCAGCTGTTTGGGTGCCTTCAATGAAGTGAGGAACAATGAGATTGTCGCCAATTTTTCTGCATTCGCTGTCGCTCTACCTGTCGAAGCCAACAGGGATTGTCCATGGACCATTAATGCATTTTTCGTAAATTTACTGCACCATGGTTTGTGAACCTGCTTTATCGGTAAACAGGTATAACTGCATCGCATTCTCGGTTAATGCCCATTGACGGAAATTCACTCGATTATTTAAGTCAACTCCGTGTAATTGCTGAAGCAGCGACACATTATATAGGTGCAGTTTGTGACAATGAAGTATTTGCATTACACTACTTTGACTCATTGCATCGTCTTTAGCGATGTCACGTGAACTCATGCACGGTTTCACGGGAACAGCAGGTAACACACCAACAGAACCTGCTTATCCTGTGATGGGTTTGTTAGGGACCCAATTGCGTGCTACGACCATATCTGTTGCATATAATTGTTTGTAGATGTTTTCAAATGGGTGGCCGAACGGTTCTAGGCGCTAGAATCTGGAACCTCGCGACCGCTACGGTCGCAGGTTCGAATCTTGCCTCGGGAATAGATGTGTGTGACGCCCATAGGTTAGTTAGGTGTAAGTAGTTCTAAGTTCTAGGGGACTGACGACCTCTGAAGTTAAGTCCCATAGTGCCCAGAGCCATTTGAACCATTTTTTAAAATCTCTGTCCAGGTACCTTTCTGCATACAAACTGCAGACCGCAGCTGCATTTTGCCTATGCTCATATAGATGAGTATCGTCTCTCCATTTTCAGAGTTAGAGTAAACCATTTTCACAGTTCTTACAATAGTGTACACACTGTTGTACCTGCATACTTCTGTTCTTACTTGTGTACAGTACACTATCACAGGCGTCCGGTAACACAGTGTACTACAGTTATTCTGTGTACAAAGACTAATTGCAGATATAGAGACAGCCAAACTCGTAAATATCGTAGTCTTCGTAAACATATCCCAACAGATCTTGTTTGTTACGACATGCAACTGAACGTCTGAGGTTTCAAGAGTCAACTTTACGTTACAAATTACTCTGGACGTATGTAACATTTTACAATGTAGCAAACGGCATTGATTAAGTATTTGTTTCTATTTTCAGTTGTGCTAAAGATAATAACATATTTCCATTTAAGAAAAACACGTAAGTATGTGTTGAAAATCAGACTTCTGTGCATTTCTCAATGGTTTTATTAACCAGTTACAACAGGCCCTCTCCTCACTTTCGGTCTGCAAAATTGGTTATTCAGTGTTTGCTGTTGGTTGGGAGGTGATTCCAGTGGTAACGTTAGGTGATTCACCCCGTATTTTGTAATCTTAGCGGCTAGAACATTCTACCTTGTAAATTCTAAAAATTCTGCAGTAGTTGTACCGTAGTTTCAGCGTTGTATTTTTATATGAGATGCTTACAAGGGGGAAAATTCTTTATCTCTGCGCCTGGCTGGCTCACGTGAGATATGATGTAAACACTCCTAGAATTAATGGTGTATGAAGACCACAAAATTATTTTCGTTAATTCCACAATCCCATGAAAAGTTAGATATATACCTACGACAGAAAAATATCTGGGGCAAAGCGAGTGCTACAATTAACCGACTACCAAGAAAAACTATTATTGTTACATGATGAACTACATTCCTATCAGAACTGAAATGCATTCATCGCTTAAAGACTGGAAATAAGAGAAATTATACACTAATCCTTACCTTCCTTATTTTGAAAATTTGCCATCAGATACCTGTTGACTGAATTCTGCTATCTCCAAAACGAGATCTCTTTCAATGCAAAGCATCACCAAGAATAACAATCATTCCTGACTTATAGAATTACCTAAGAATGATTTTATTATTTTCAAAGTTAGAAAGCACCTTTTCACTTATACTGGTGTTATGAGAATTGTGAGAATTAGCTTCAACAGTTTATGGTACTCAGCGAAGGATAATGGCACCAGACAGTGATCTAAATTCTTACAGGAGGTAGATAGAAGATAACTCAAGACCAGGCACGTGTAACATTGTGCCCTGCCTGCAATGTAATAACATATTATTTTCCTTTCCTATCTAAATATCAAGAGTTACAGATATAACCACTGAGTCAATGAACTGAACCACAAGTCAGCGAATATGTATGCCCAGGATAATGAGAGCGGTGTAGCATTATCATGTGTATTTTGTTCTATATAAGAATATACGCTTGTCTTTTCTCTCTCTTCTTTAGTCGCATGCCTTTCTGACAGCATCTTACTTATCAGACTTATTTCCTTCCATGTTGTTCAAATGAACTGAAATTTTATTCTTGTTAGGAATTTGCTTAATTTTGCCATTATTATCACCAATTGCGATAACTGAAAAGACTTTACTAGGAATACTATTTTCTTTCACTCCAGAGTTGTGCTAAGATTGTTATAGTTTTTATTCTTTGTTTTTTCCAAAACTGTGAGATTAATGTACGAGAAGTCAGACGTCTGTATAAAAAGCTTTGTTAGAACATAAATGTTTAATTTGGCACAGTAATGATCATCAATCCCCAATTTATAAATGTTACAGATTTTGCTCTACTACATATTTTCTTACGTTACCAACGTGATACCTACGAAATTAAACTATTCCGAATTTTCTCATGAGGGGAGAAGACAATTAGTAATTTCCCTGAGATTATACACTCCTGGAAATGGAAAAAAGAACACATTGACACCGGTGTGTCAGACCCACCATACTTGCTCCGGACACTGCGAGAGGGCTGTACAAGCAATGATCACACGCACGGCACAGCGGACACACCAGGAACCGCGGTGTTGGCCGTCGAATGGCGCTAGCTGCGCAGCATTTGTGCACCGCCGCCGTCAGTGTCAGCCAGTTTGCCGTGGCATACGGAGCTCCATCGCAGTCTTTAACACTGGTAGCATGCCGCGACAGCGTGGACGTGAACCGTATGTGCAGTTGACGGACTTTGAGCGAGGGCGTATAGTGGGCATGTGGGAGGCCGGGTGGACGTACCGCCGAATTGCTCAACACGTGGGGCGTGAGGTCTCCACAGTACATCGATGTTGTCGCCAGTGGTCGGCGGAAGGTGCACGTGCCCGTCGACCTGGGACCGGACCGCAGCGACGCACGGATGCACGCCAAGACTGTAGGATCCTACGCAGTGCCGTAAGGGACCGCACCGCCACTTCCCAGCAAATTAGGGACACTGTTGCTCCTGGGGTATCGGCGAGGACCATTCGCAACCGTCTCCATGAAGCTGGGCTACGGTCCCGCACACCGTTAGGCCGTTTTCCGCTCACGCCCCAACATCGTGCAGCCCGCCACCAGTGGTGTCGCGACAGGCGTGAATGGAGGGACGAATGGAGACGCGTCGTCTTCAGCGATGAGAGTCGCTTTTGCCTTGGTGCCAATGATGGTCGTATGCGTGTTGGGCGCCGTGCAGGTGAGCACCACAATCAGGACTGCATACGACCGAGGCACACAGGGCCAACACCCGGCATCATGGTGTGGGGAGCGATCTCCTACACTGGCTGTACACCACTGGTGATCGTCGAGGGGACACTGAATAGTGCACGGTACATCCAAACCGTCATCGAACCCATCGTTCTACCATTCCTAGACCGGCAAGGGAACTTGCTGTTCCAACAGGACAATGCACGTCCGCATGTATCCCGTGCCACCCAACGTGCTCTAGAAGGTGTACGTCAACTACCCTGGCCAGCAAGATCTCCGGATCTGTCCCCCATTGAGCATGTTTGGGACTGGATGGAGCGTCGTCTCACGCGGTCTGCACGTCCAGCACGAACGCTGGTCCAACTGAGGCGCCAGGTGGAAATGGCATGGCAAGCCGTTCCACAGGACTACATCCAGCATCTCTACGATCGTCTCCATGGGAGAATAGCAGCCTGCATTGCTGCGAAAGGTGGATATACACTGTACTAGTGCCGACATTGTGCATGCCCTGTTGCCTGTGTCTATGTGCCTGTGGTTCTGTCAGTGTGATCATGTGATGTATCTGACCCCAGGAATGTGTCAATAAAGTTTCCCCTTCCTGGGACAATGAATTCATGGTGTTCTTATTTCAATTTCCAGGAGTGTAGAAACCCAAATTAAACGTTTTTCAGGATGCCACGAGTCTATCGACCTTCACTTCAAACAATAAAAAAGGTATAAAAGAGTAGAATTAACTAAGGAGTGAAGTGATGTTTTTATGTAGTTGTTAATATCGTGTGCATTTTCGGGCAAAAAACAATTTTTATTATAGAGGCTAAGAAAGTGGCGTGTGCGTGTGTGAAATATTTAGGTTCATTTTACTTTTTATTTAGTAGATTTCCTTTTAATTAATTAATTATTTAATTATTATAAATTATTATTGTTTTATTTGGCGCTCAAAACGAGTGGCTGCAATGTAAGAATAACTTTACAAAAAATTTAAATTCCAATTTCTAATATAAAATTTGTATTTCTATTCCATATAACGATCCAATGTACTGTACCACGATGTGGAAAAGGTGAAGCAATCCAGTTTACGGCAAATTGTACATCTGTAAGGTAAAAACTCACTCAAATGAATTTTTCTGCTCTGTCAAGACGTAGTTTTCTTCTATAGCATTTTTTTCCTTTGATTCTCTACAGAAGTAAAATCGTAGTAGTTTATCCCAGTGATTTTGAATGGATGTGTTAAGAAAAACCCAATTTTGCAAAAATCCGCATAAGACTGTTTTTGCGTGTGAAGATAGAGAACACAAAATGGCCGATTTGACCGCTCAATGATAAAAGATCTTCGTAGTCAGGAAAATTATTTATTGTATTAACATGATTTACTGTTATTTATATATGTATGTTACAGTTAAATATTAACATTCGTGTAACGAATTTTTCCCAATTTTTCAAAATTTCATATTATGGTCAAAGCCAGTTTAAAGGAAAATGCACTAATTGAAATCATGGCTTCACCATCACATATCGAAAGAGAAGCAGTAAATCTAAATGAATCACTTATAGATTTCACTGTAAATGAGGTAGAAAATCAAACTCCGGACTTGAACATGGCTGTCGCGAGTTCGGAGATCGGACAAAATAACGAAAATGGTCATCCGACCACTGCAATTAATGAAACTACATCGGGTACGGATCAGTTTAATGGGACGACAGAAGACAGTATTGCGCTTGACCTGCTTAGTGCTTTCCTGAAAAAGTTGGAACTTCGCGAACAGCGGGAAAAGAAACAGGAACAAAGAGACAAAGAATTAAAAATGAAATAAAAACTGAATTAGCTTACAACAGGTCCGAGTTAATGAATATGAAGCAAGCTTATGCATCAATTTTGGACCAAGTCAATAAACTGGATAGTGATGTTGAAAAATTAAAAACTTCGCATTCCATAATTAAATAGGATGTGGAAGAATTAGCGTCTAATGCTACAAATCTCAAAATAAATAATCAAAAGATCTTAGACGAACAGCTAGAATCTCACAAAAGGCAAATAAGTATTGGAATATGCAATTGGATAACCACTAAAGAGACAGAACTTGATACAAAGATCAGTGTTACTGTCGACAACGTTGTGCAAGGTGTACGGAAAGAAATACGTTCTGCCATGCAAGCAAATTCAGGCGCCACGCACAATCCGTGAGGCATACAAAAAGAACCAAATGAAGAAGTGCCTATGTGGACACAGGAAATAAACGCTCGCGTCCATAATCTGGAGAAAGCCGCTTTGACGGACAGCAGAATGGAAATGAATTTTCCTATGACAATGCAAGAAAAACGACATTCGGCAATGAAAAGATGTTCCAAACACCCACCTTGTCGCCAGGAAAATGTAATCACAAAGATGAACGTGTAGTGAGTTCAGCAAAGATTGAGCAAATTTTTCTCACGCATCGCCATATTCAAAAATTTTACTAGGACAAGAACTACATCCATCCCATGGTATTTATACACACTTTCAAAAATATCTTACCCAGATACTGGTGAGAATATCAAAAAATTTTGTTCGTGATGTCACACATCATTGGTTACTCAGCCCTATGGGCTACCAAAACTGATGAATTATGCAGTACTCTTGCTGAATTCGAGAAAGCTTTCCTGGCAAAATATTGGTCCCTGCACAAATATTTAAAGACTATACATTGCTTAAACGAGATAATGGTCTTAGCCTATCTCACACAAAGTGTACTACGAATATTAAAGACAAAATTACCGATCCAACTTAGCGAAAAATTAATAAATGTACCAGACGAAGATTTGGAGCATTTCCTTTCAGTGATCGACTCCTTAGATCTAATTCAAGAAGACGCAAAGTCCTACCAAGCGTTTACGAATAACTGCAACGGCTGTCACAGTATTGATAATCCTAACAGTAATGAACAGAATAAACATAACCAACACAGAAAAGGCTAATGTGACAAAGTGAATGTGCCTGGTTACAAAAATAATCAGAACCATGCTTCGAATGACGCGAATACCGGTTATGTAGCCAATAAATGGAATTATGGCAATGGTAGCTTGGGAAACAGCACAAGCCATAAGCGCAAATTCGGAGATGGAAATAATTTCCATGACGCTTACCACGATAAAAGGACACCGTGAAAAAAGCCGAATGGCAATCAATGGGCTAACAACAACAGTCCTCTGAATCAGCCAAACACAAATAATCGGAACAAGAATCAATATACGAATAGTAATAATGGCAATCAATGGTCAAACCAGCAACCAATTCTATGGTTTGGTAACCAGACGCCGAAAGTAATGCAAGCGGTACCCGTCATTCCAAACCAAACGGTCAGTCACTTTGACAGTAATCGTCCTACTACAGTGCGAGTATGTGAAGCAGTAGAACAATCTGGTCAGCAGCAACAGTGAAACTAGAGCCTACCATTCTGAACGGCCTCCCAAGCATGGTCGGATCTATAAGTAGAGGCAACTCCACAATCAACCTGAAAGCACTATGATACAACAACAGTGCCGACATTAGGGACGGATTGTTAGAAGAACTTAATGTCTGGAAACATGATGTTGAATAGATGGTGCAAGTGGCAATTATGGTCACTATTAACGGTATTAGTGTGGAAGCAACCATTGATACTGGTGCCAATACAAGTGTCATAAATAGACCTTGTTCGACCAAATTAACCACATAAAGAGATTACCAGTATTGCCCCTGCAAAATTACCAAGCAACAGGTGCAGGCCGATCTCTATGTAGAATTCGAGCAACTTATGTGCCACTTCTTAATAATTAAAAATTTATCGTTTCCTTTCATCCTGGGAAGGAATTTTCTATGCGGTAGAAATGCGAAGATTGATCTGCCTGCAGGAGAATGCATGGTTACAAACAAAGGCAAAAGAATTATGCTACAGTTAATCAGGACTCCAAATGCACATAACCGATACTGTTGTAATGTTATTGTTATATTGGTAGGCCCAAGAATACTCCACATTTCTAAGGATTTCGAAACCTCAGAATCTCTGTACTCGAAAATTAATGATGAAGCAGTACCTAACAATTCAGCATCAATTGTAGCAAAAGTATCAGAGTTGACCTATCTGAACCAAACATGGAAGGAAGAACTCGCATAGCTCATTGAAGATTATATGCATATATTTGATAGTTAACCTGGCATCATAAAGAACTTTGTGTATAAAATGGAGGTTGTCCCACACAAACCTTTTTGTAGGACATCATATGCCGTGCTGTGGAGTAAAAAAGGAAGCTATCTATTGAAGATACCGTTCAGTGACAAAGTCAAGGGACTTTACAAACAATTTAAAAAAGTATTATGAATGATCAAATGTTAGTAGACGAAGTGATACTTACCCACTTGAAGTAATGACATTTGTTACACGTATACCAGTATTTCTATGTAAACAACTGTACTGTGTATCTAACTTGTACATAGATTTCGTGATATATGCATAACTAATGTGAATCTCTTTCTTGCAGTATTTACCTCATAAGTTTTTTCCTTTTGAATTAGTTAAGTAAATAACTTCACTCAATAATCAAAGATAACTGTTTCAAAAAGAACTCCTTCAAATGTTATTCCTTTAATGGATATGAATAATTAGTCATGACAGGAATGAAGTTAAAGAATCCTTTTAAACTTTCTTTGCAAAGTCAATGAGTAAATTCAACCTTTGAATCACTTGATGAATAGTAAATTTAATTTTTTCATGATTTATGTATATGTGGTAGCCTTTTGGCTAATTTTCGTTGCAATTTTAATTTCGTAAGTAGGAAGTAAAATTGCGAGATTTTCTCTACTTGACTGAGCAATGAATATCATTCGAATGAGAAAGGAAGTTATCCTTTCTTTCCTGTGAACATACAAATGGTTACAAATAGCTGAATTTTGACTAACATATATTTCTAATTTCTTTGTAATTCTTTATGGAAAGTAATGATGATCTTCTGATCAGTGACTGTTATTGTAAATCCTGTATATGAACCTACAAGGCGAGTATAGCTATGTACACAGTAGTGAACTCTCATGGATTTGTGTTTCAAAGAATACTTAGACATTATAACTATAAAATTAACCCAAAATGAAAATGTTGAAGGAGACTTTTAAAATAAAGCGTCATGGTATTTTACACTGAACAGTGTTGCAATTTACTGGACAATATATAAAAGCAAAAGTTGTCACAACGAACTTTGTATAAAAATAATCCTATTTAATGAACAGTGGTAGCACATCAAGTTTTGTGTGGCGATTTTTCTTCAAGATATGACAATTGGTGACATTCCCCATGCGATCTGTGTGAAGTGCTTCATTCAGTGTCCATAAACTGCTACCAGACATAAAGTGATCTCTGAATTTTGTGCTTTACTGCCACAAAACCGTGTGGTGAATAGGACAGTATCCACTCGGGAACTGTAAATTTGATCAACTTCTTAAAGACTATGTTTCGCGTGTGTAGTCGGAACATTCAGTCAATGTTCTTGCTTTGGCATTAAATTTCCTCGCCAGCCGCCGCTAGCATCGTCTGAAATATTGCTGAAAAGGTTTATGCAGTGCTGCGCGGAGCCAACTAATGTTTGCCAAACCATCTGTAAAGAGACTTTGCGCGAAATGGCTATCAATCATGCTCTGCACTCTGTGAAATGTTACGGATGATCAGCAAAATTCAGGACTCAGTACCTGTCTTATAACACAACTTACCTTGCAGGACCATAAGATAGCGTCTACAAATACGTCTATTATAACATGTACTTGGTTTTTTTTCATGACCACCAGGAACGAGCTGCCACCCTTCCATAACGGGTCGCGTTCCAGAGAAATGCAAGTGCTCATGTCCGAGAGGAAGGAAGGATAAAAGTTACAGCCAGCAGCCGTCGGTGAACCACTGCAGATCCATCCGGACCTAATACTTACACACAGGAGTACGAGAACTGTACCTAGCAATCCCTGCCATCCGCTGTTCCATTCCAACGAATTTTTTTTTCGTTCCCTCAACCCACACTTCAATCAAGTCATTCGTCATTCCACCATGTGAAGATTTAAATAGAAAGCTATTATGAAACATAACCGCAAAACATACGCTACACGCACAGTAACGTTCTGAAGTATACTTCGATTGAAATCTGGTTAATTCACAGTAACACAAATTTTAATGCAACTGTATTGTAAAATATTTCAGATTATTCCTGTTACAATGTATGATGTGTTGTGAAATCATAATCCCGAGTAATATCCTTTTCTGTACCAATATGACGTTAATAGCAAAAGAAGTATATTTATTGTTCTGTGAACATGTAGTCAATTGAGATTTGAGTTGAAATATAAGATATCAGCATAGTTGAACACCCGTTCAATGAGCTGACTTTAAATATCTATTACATGGTAATATTCTATAAAAGCATAACTTCCAAATAGTGCAACCTAACAGGTAGTGAATGCCAATGTAAAAGGAATTTTACTAAAAACTCAATAATATATATAACTACTATTTCAAAATATCATAAAGACCTGGTTGTAATATAATAATAGACATGCGCAACCCTAGGCTCATGGGGGCGGTTTTTTTAAATGGTTTTGTTTTTCCTGGGCCCTCCACTGGCAAATGGGTGAACCCGTCGAAATTTAACAAAACCATAATCCAAATGTGAGGGTGCACAAGTCACTGATAGAAAGTCACTGGTAGCTAAACCATGAACATTGTAAAGGGAATGTAAACTCTATGATCAATTTAAATAACTCTTACCTGTCTATGACTAATCAGAGGATCTATTGTTGCCTAAATTAGACAGTAATTTCAAAATATTGTAAATAGTTTTTAATTTCCCATTCGGATTGCCCTGCCCACAACGTAATAACATACTATTTTCCTTTCCTGTCAAAATATCAAGAGTTGAAGATATAATTTAACCACTGAGTCAATAAACTGCTCTGCAAGTCAGCAAATGTGTATGCCCAAGAAAATTAGAGTGGCATAGTATTATCATCTGTATTTTGTTCTATATAAGAATGCGTGCTCATCTTTTCTTTATCTTCTTTCGTCACGCGCTTTTCTGACAGCGTCTTACTCAATCAGACTCTTATTTCCTTCCATTTTGTTCAAATGAACTGAAATTGTATTTCTGTTAGGAATTTGTTTAATTGTGCCAATATTATCGCCAATTACGATTACTGATAAGACTTTACTAGGAATACTTTTTTCTTTCGCTCCAGAGTTGGGCTAAGATTATTGTAATTTTTATGTATGTCTTTGGAAAACGGCAAAAATTCTTTGTTATGTCCAAAACTGTGAGATTAATGCACGAGATGTCAGACGTCTGTATAAAAAGCTTCTTTCCTAAAAAAATTGTTTAATTTGGCATTTTTGCTTTCATTTCTTATTGACAATCATCAGTCCCCAATTTATAAATGTTACAGATTTTGCTTTACTACAATTTTTATTACATTGCTAACATGATACCCACGAAATTAAATAAAACTATTCTGAATTTTCTCGCGAGGCGAGAAGACAGTTAGCAATTTCCCTGAGATTATAGGAACCTAAATTAAACGTTTTTCAGCATGCCACAAGTCTACCAATCTTCACTTCAAACAATGAAATAGGTAAGAAAGAGTATAATTAACTAAGAAGTGAAATGATTTTTTTTACGTAGTCGATAATATCGTGTGCATTTTCGGACAAAAAATAAATTTTATTATAGAGACTAAGAAAGTGGCACATGTGTGCATGTGAAATATTTAGGTTCATTTTACTTTTCATTTAGTAGAATTCCAAAAGCTCTGAGGTGGAGCCACCGCAAAATATATATTAAAATAAATATCTCAATAATGTATTACAAAATTCAAATTATCAGAACGCATTTCGCATATTTCCCACGCGGATTTAAATAATGGCAGTTGATATGTGATATCACGCGATATTTTTCGAACAGGTAGTAGCCAGTTTTAAGGCTGCGCCTAGAAATGCCATTTAGCTCTGTATAGCAGAGGTTTTGGGCCTGGCTTCATCAGAACATGTCTTATGGGTGTCCTAAAGGCTCTAGTGTTTCAGCCAAAGGATGTCCTACCAAAACCCGCACACAATTTTCGCGGTATTTTTCTTACATCAAAAAGAAATAAACGAAGTTGGTGAAACTTCGCTTTCGAATTCCTGTCTGTCTATATCTCTGTTATGCTTTGATGCTTCATTAAAAGATGTTTAGTGCTACTCTTTTGACAGTTTTTAGAGAGATTTTTTCTGCCATAGGCTGTTCTATCCACTGTTGGAGTTAGTTTACAAATCTCTGGCCAGAGTGCACTAGAGTACAGTAACATGAATCTCACAACTTAACGAGAGTTTCATGAATGATTAGGAGAAAAAATCGGGTGAAATGTCTCCTGTTACTTTAGTTTCCTTCCTAGCTGACTGTGGGTAATATGTGTTACTAGCAAGTTTTGTTTTATTGCTAATAACAGTAGCATATCACAACTTCGTGTGCCCAGACCCGATGTAAACATGAATCAAGAACCAAAACAGTGCAAATCCAGGCAGAGGTATACACCCAAATTTAACAGAGTAATGAACAATTCAGCTGTGTAGTTATAAGTGCTATAACAATTAAAATGCATATTTTTCTAATACACAAGTATACATACGACAAATCAGTGTGTAAATAACCGTGACGGTTGCTTTAGTTGCTCGTATCAGCTAGCCACAGCAGAAGATCTGTGATATCATGGAAACATAACTGTTTCGTCAGCCGAACTCAAAACGCCGTGATTTGAGCGCACAAAACGTTGGAGTCTGAAGTTTAGAAATGAAAATACAAAAAAACATTAAGCATGCAGCAAAGCTAACCCACGTAGCATTGAAGATCTCTCTGAAAC
The DNA here is from genome assembly GCF_021461395.2 of Schistocerca americana. NCBI lineage: Eukaryota > Metazoa > Arthropoda > Insecta > Orthoptera > Acrididae > Schistocerca > Schistocerca americana. Next base: position 524,292,860 of record NC_060121.1, on the reverse strand, counting down.
GCATCTTTTGGTACGATTTGTTGTGGTGAACTGCTGGGAAACGTAACATTGGTGGATAAATTCCCTTCCTATAGATCTTATCTTGGAATTGGCTTTTGATGATAATTTGTAGTTGCTTATGAAATGAAAAGAAGGTGCATTATGTGATATTGTCCCGACCCCCTCCTGATGTTTTGGGTCTGGTGACAGACTGATCTGCAGCATAGCCCAAGGCCTGGGTTAGTTCTGCAGCCTTCCCGAGCATGGAAACCATGAGCAGCGCCTGTTCAAGGCGTAGTTTCAGCTGATCCAAAAACGTACACACTTACTACATTTCCTTTTAGATATCTTCAAGAAACATAACTGAACAGGCAGAATTTCTCTGGCAGAAACCGTGATATAGCTACAACATGACCTGTCTCATAAACTATCATATCGCACATTCCATTGCTTCTTTTTTCCATTCAGTCTTGTCCACCTTCCATTTTGTTCAGAGAGCAATCACTTCAAGATTCACTATTTATGTCAATTTCTTTCTGACCCTGATATCATCTATTTGAAATGCTGAAATGACCTGATGGGCAGAGTGTACATTAGTGTCTCCATGTTGTACCTGAAAAAAGGGAACTTCGATTAATAGCATAACTTGGCTGAAGAATAATAACCAATAATCAAAGCTATCACTGGAAAGAATTTTTTTATGACTAAGATCTGGAAAATTGTAGTTTCATTCCTTATAAAGCCACCTCTAATATGCGATTCATATGCTCAATAATGTCTTTCTTGCAGTCATGAACTGTGTTTACAGATCGAGATTGAAAATTCCATCTAGTAGAACGAGACCGAGACAAACGCTTTGCTACCACCTCATGAAGGATTACTGTCCACTGTGAGCTATTTTGAGAAAAATGCAAATACTCAAACAAAATATTTTCACATTGCAGTTGTCTAATGGATGCTTCATCATTACTTTTTGGGGAGCCTCATTTACTTTTTGCTTGTCTAATTCTTCTAACAAACTTGCAGCTAAAGTCTGTGCATCAAGTTTAGAAAGACATCTTTCTATTGGTTTACCTCTTGATATGTAATAGAACACAACAACCATCTGAAATTCATTTGATATATCACTGCTTTCATCTGCTATAACGGACAAAAATCCTGATTCCCTTATTTACTTTGAAAGTTCTGCTTGAAATACTTCCAATATAATTTTCAAAAGTTCATTTAGTATTCTTTTGGATGTTCCTTTGAAATGAGTGCCTATCAAAGTGATCTTTTAGTGCTGCATTCAGCTCAGCACTAAAAATTAATCAGTCCCCTGAAAACACAAGTGTTTGATGACGATTTAGTTGGATTATGACCCCTTAAAACCAATTAAGAGGAACCACAGAAAGGAATGCAATTTATTAAAATATTTGACATCTACTTATTATGCCTAACTTCTTTGATGTACTCCCCAATTTTCCATTTACGCGCACTACCCAACTGATAAACTGTTGTTCAGTTCCAACAAATGCCAGTCTGAAATAACAGCTGAATAGTCATGCTTCTTCCCTTTGCTGCTCAAATGACTTACGTCCATAGCTACACGAGGGTTCGCTACCAAAACAATCCAAATGTGAAGTAGGATAATGAAATTTTAACCTCACAGTCTCATAATCAATGACTGGTTTTGTAAATATCCAGTTTAAATGCTCTCTTAAATTGTCAGTTTCCAGTGTCAGTATTGCGCACAGGATTTAAAGATGGTGATAGTCGGCCTAGCCTCTTTACAGCATGCTTCTCCTCGTCAGAAAGGTGGCGAAAGTCTATAGCTTGGGAATTATTTACGCTTTTCATTTTCATTCGCACTACACAAACCAGAAACAATGTGATAACCTAGTTCTCCCTCTGCAGGACGTATCAGATATAGTAATGCATAAAAAACTGCCGTGTCAAGAACCAAAATACTCAATCAGTTTGAAACGCCACGAAATCTATACACAATACACTCGATAAACAAACGTGTTACAGTTGCATTAACACCGACAATCGCAATATTCCATCCACTTTCCAAAATATCGCTATGTTAGCATTAAATATAATCTTCATTTACTATTGTCAGAAATATTAAATGCAATTATGTTGATAAGAAAACAGTTCCTCCAAATTTCTACACTCAAAACAAATACGGGAATGAAACAAAATTATTATGACTGGTGTTAAAATATTGACATTGGTTATATTGTAGGTGGCAGAATGGCATGCCCTAGCAGTGTGGATGACAAATTAACGTTATGGGATGAGAGAAAGCTTGGAGAATGTTCTCCATAGAGTGACGCTTGCTAACAGGATATTTGGAATTGTTCTTAGGGTGGGAGTTTCCATGCCGACTGCAACTCCCTGCAATGTCACGCTACCTGGTGCTACATACAGGCCTCTACTCGTCCTTGTTCGAAGTACAGTCCACCATGGAGTTGGAGTAAGAGTGCAAACCTCCCACAGTTGGCTTAGAGCCCAGCACTGATTTTGGGTCTGTCATGAGACAATAGGGCGTTGAACGACGAAAGATACCTGATTATAAAATATTTCATGGTATATATTAGGTTCCCTAAACAAAAAAGGGACATATGAAGTGTAAAATTATTGGAAGCTGTGTAACATTGCAACAGTACCACCCACTGGCACAGCATTGTAGCAGAAATCACTGTGCTGGAATCATCCCCTCACTCCAGTGAAAATTTCAGACATCCATTAAATGTGAGAATGTATGAAAAAAGACTGTGGACAAAAATAACATATTTTGAGCATGTCAGCCATTCAACAATTAGAGATCAGTAAATGAATACGAAGCAGCCAACTAGTTGCAATGAAATGTGTCTTTATTCAGCCTTTCATCAAGATTTTGACAGATGTAAACATGGCTTCTTCAGAAAAACATGTAAGAAAATTTCACTTTGGAAGGAGACCACAAAATGAAGCGATCTAACATTTTTCGAATGAAAATTTGTCTCAGCGCATATCATTGCATACCAGTATGTTATAAAATGTCCTGGTCTCTATGGTCAGGTCCTGTCAAGTACAAATACTTAAAATCCATTTTATTTCTGGATTTTAAATATTCTTGCTTGACTAGTCCTGGTCATAGGTGCAGCATATTTTATGAAGTACGCAATGATGCGCGCTGACAGCATATTTTTATTGGACAAATGTCATTTCGCTTCATTATTTGCTGCTTTTACATTTAGGAATTTCGTCACAAGTTTTTCTGAAGAAAATGGGATTCCATCTGTCGAAACCATGGAAACTGCTGAATAAAACCACCTTCCATTGGAACTCAGTGGCAGCTCTGGATTCATTTACAAAAATAACATGTAATATGAGCAATATACTTGCTAAGTATTTAAATCGAACAGTTCACACATGGCTTCATAAACAGTATCAAATAGACATGAGTCCAAAAACTACCTGCAATGAAATCAGCTTCTATTTTACATGAAAGGAACACAGGCATGGAATTATTTACCTACCCAATACTGCATTATAATGCGATCTAAAATGAAGCAGAGTATAAGCTATTTATTTACAATGCAATTCACAAGTGGAATACAAATAAGAAGTTCATAATTACGAACAGGATGCAATGAAACCAGCTTTGTGTCATGTCATATCAGATGATTTTTAGGTTTTGACAAGTGATGAAGTGCAATTATTTCCATTTGATAATGGCCACATAATGGAAATAGTACTATTGGGTTTTACAAATAAATAAATGGAATAAGCAGTTAGAAACGTATAAATTTATTTGCAGTGTGACTGTAATATGACTCATTCCACTTCATTACGACCTGTCGTTCAAAATGATCCATAGAACATGCGACTAACTATCTAACAAACCAACAGTCAAAGGCTACCATTATATCATTTACAGAATTTTACATGGCTCAAACCCCAGCTATGAGAAGTTAATCTTACTTTTCTTTTTATTGTGATTTATCGAACACATTACTTTATAAGGTCACAAATACGTTTCCAGGTACGCACTTTACTGTCTGACTTTGAGACCCACCCATAAAATAAAAAAGAAAGATATTGTCAACTAACTAAGTATTTCGCAAAACAAGAATACGTATTCAGAATTCACTGCCAGGACACTATGAGCGCTAATGTCTTTATGAGATCAGATTAGACTAGATTTACTTCATTCCAATTGATCCATAGTGAGAAGGTCCTCCAGGATGTAGAACATGTCAGAAAAAACAATAAATATTTACAACTAAAACAAATAAGCTAATGTACCTTCCACAGGTACCAAGTGAAATGATCGTCATTTTTTTAATGAACACTATATGAAAGGATTATTTTATAACACTCATTTACTGAGATCACATTAATGCACTCAATTAAAAATTTTAAAAAATGTTATTTTTTATTTATAAGGTAATAAACATACACTCCTGGAAATTGAAATAAGAGCACCGTGAATTCATTGTCCCAGGAAGGGGAAACTTTATTGACACATTCCTGGGGTCAGATACAGCACATGATCACACTGACAGAACCACAGGCACATAGGCACAGGCAACAGAGCGTGCACAATGTCGGCACTAGTACAGTGTATATCCACCTTTCGCAGCAATGCAGGCTGCTATTCTCCCATGGAGACGATCGTAGAGATGCTGGATGTAGTCCTGTGGAACGGCTTGCCATGTCATTTCCACCTGACGCCTCAGTTGGACCAGCGTTCGTGCTGGACGTGCAGACCGCGTGAGACGACGCTCCATCCAGTCCCAAACATGCTCAATGGGGGACCGATCCGGAGATCTTGCTGGCCAGGGTAGTTGACGTACACCTTCTAGAGCACGTTGGGTGGCACGGGATACATGCGGACGTGCATTGTCCTGTTGGAACAGCAAGTTCCCTTGCCGGTCTAGGAATGGTAGAACGATGGGTTCGATGACGGTTTGGATGTACCGTGCACTATTCAGTGTCCCCTCGACGATCACCAGTGGTGTACAGCCAGTGTAGGAGATCGCTCCCCACACCATGACGCCGGGTGTTGGCCCTGTGTGCCTCGGTCGTATGCAGTCCTGATTGTGGCGCTCACCTGCACGGCGCCACACACGCATACGACCATCATTGGCACCGAGGCAGAAGCGACTCTCATCGCTGAAGACGACACGTCTCCATTCGTCCCTCCATTCACGCCTGTCGCGACACCACTGGAGGCGGGCTGCACGATGTTGGGGCGTGAGCGGAAGACGGCCTAACGGTGTGCGGGACCGTAGCCCAGCTTCATGGAGACAGTTGCGAATGGTCCTCGCCGATACCCCAGGAGCAACAGTGTCCCTAATTTGCTGGGAAGTGGCTGACAGAATTCGCATTGCAAGTAGAGATTTGTTTAGATGCTTTAGCAGTTTTGTGGTGTGCTCCTCCCAATTGAATTTACGCAGTGGTTAGACACTGGACTCACATTCAGGAGGACGATGGTTCAATCGCGCGTCCGGCTATCCTAATTTAGGTTTTCTGTGATTTCTCTAAATCACTCCAGGCAAATGCCGGGATGGTTCCTCTGAATGGGCATGGCCGACTTCCTTCCCCATCCTTTCCTAATCCCATGAGACCGATGACCTCGCTGTCTGGTCTCCTTCCCGATACAACCCAACCCAGTTGAATTTATTATCAAGCTGTAATCCCAAGAATTTAACACTGTCCATTTCTTCTATCTATCTGTCATCATATGTTAGGCATATACTAGTGGAACACCCCTTACAAGTTCTGAACTGAATGTAGTGTGTTTTTTCAAAGTTTAGTGACAAAGAATTGGCAAGGAACCAATGATTAATTTCCACAAATATTTTATTAGACGGTCTTTCTAAGACTACACTTAATTTGCTATTTATTGCAATGTTTGTATAATCAGCAAACAAAACAAACGTGGCATCTGGTAATGTTACTGATGGAAGGTCATTGATGTACACAAGAAAAACTGAGGGCCCTAAGATGGAACCTCGTGGGATCCAACATGTAATTAGTTCCCAATTGGATGATGCCTGATAGCTGAAAACATGTCTCTCTCCTGATACCACCCTTTGTTTTCTGCCAGAGTTATAAGATCTGAACCATTTTGCAGCATTTCCTGTTACACCATAATATTCTAATTTACTTAAAATTAAAAGGTGATTTACTCTGTCAAATGCCTTTGACAGATCACAAAAAAATCCAGTAGCCAGAAATTTTTTGTCTAATGAATTAAGGACATTTTCACTGTAAGTGTAGATAGCCTTCTCAATATCAGAGCCCTTTAGAAATCCGAACTGCGACAATAGTACGCTATTTGCAGAGATCACTGGCTGTTTGTGATAAGATGGTTATAAAGTCGATTGTACATTACCTTTTCTAAAATTTTTGAGAATACTGGTAAAAGTGAAATTGGATGGAAATTTGATGCTATTTCTTTATCTCATTTCTTAAACAGTGGCTTAACTTCAGCATATTTCAACCATTAAGGAAATATTCCACTGATAAACTACTGGTTACACATATAGCTTAATATGTTACTTAGAATCACATTTTTTAATTAACTTTGTTGATATTTCATCATACCCACTACAACTGTTACCGTATCGAAACAGAGTTTCCGCACTTCTTATAATGTGGTGTTTTGAGATCTCAATCCTACGCAGTGGTGAATACTGGCAGAGGATCTCACTTGTGAACGCACATGTGAGTGAAGTGACTCGTATGTCCACCGTACTTCCTTGGATTTCAGCTAGTGTTTACAAATAAACAAGTAAGCGCTAGTGAAAAATATTACAATGCCCATAAAGTATATAGGCAGGACAACCGATTTTAGGGGGAAACCCCTGTGGGAAATATTAGGCAACCTGAAAAATTTTGGCGTGGGCAGAATTGTGGTGAGAAGTATGTTCGAAAGATACGACGAACCATGTTACTTTGTCGTACGGAAAGTTGAAGCGATGCCGAATGAGGTAATTTAATGAAGTATGCTCGTCATATGGTAGAGGTGCTGTGAAATATTGAAACTGTGTTCTTATTTCAAACTGCAGGAAACTCGCAAGGTTTGCGTCTGGGCGGAAAAGATATTCAGGGGCAGGAAGTATCCCTACTTGGTGAAAATAAGTAGCGTCACATACAAAGCGGACTACAGGCTTATCCATAAACACGAGGAATATGCTTATACCCATGCCCAGAATGCAGAATCCAGTGAGAAACCGGCGAGACTGCTCCCAAGAACAGCTCCTTTTCCGCCTCTACTAAAAGTAAGTCTACATATTATTTTTTTTATTATTTTTTTTTTTTTGCTATGTTAGAATCCTGAACTTTAAGTTCTCACAATTTAATTTTTATTGATTCACCATAATTTCATGAAATATAACCCAGAAAAAAGGCAGATTACTAAAATTAAGGTCAACAACTCTTACTAAGAGAAACATCAGTACTTTGCAAGGAAATCATTCACTCATGAGCAAAAATATGTGTAAACAGTTTCATAGGTAAGGCATATTATGAACATAACAGATCATGTATTTCTATCAGGTTTAGAGCGAAATAAGCGATCTTAAATCTAGTTGATACTATCCACCAGTGTGCAACCAAAATTAGAGCGTTGTTTTCTCTAAGCAGCACAGTACACCAAAAGACAAATTTTTCAATTACGTATCTTCTAATACAAGGAACGAGAAATGTAGAAACTTCTCAGTCCCCCTCCTTTCATACCATACTCTCGTGATTCTCATCACCACTAATGGCTCTATGGTTAACTTAAAAACCATTTCCTCACAAGGAAAAATTATTTTTGTGTAATTTTTGTTTCAGTTTACTGTAGTTTCTTTCATATTCATATTGATGCATTTAGAAAGTCAGTCAAATTAGAGGTCAGATTGGGGAACGCTGCAGCACTTCACAAGTTACTTCCAAGTAACTGTATTAAACTTGGTAATGTTTGCCATGGTAGCAGGGAACACGTGGGATACAGTTTCAAGTGCACATTACAATACTACGTTGTCAGAGAGATTTAACAAAATAAGTGGTACTTGAAAATGATCATCCCTCCCTCATTCTTCCCTACCATTTTTGCAGTTCTTGCACTGAAATTATGCTTGGAGGATGAAGTGCTAGGTGAAACCCAAAGTAGAAAGTATCGGAAAGACAGATTAGTTGCCATAGGAGGGGGGCGGTCTCATTGCAGTTGACAAAAATATTGTCTCTATTGAGGTCAAAACTGGTGTGACAATGAAGTTATCTGGTCGCGTATAACAGGTCTAGATGAAACCAAGTCAATTATTGGACAATTTTAGCGACGACCCAATTCCACTGTGACTGTTCTAGATTAATTCAAAGAAAGTGCCCTCAGGGGCTCAGCGTTCATTTGGTGAGTATGGGCTTGGCGACCCTGTGCTTCCTGAGCTTGGGGCCTGGTAGGCGCCGCTAGTCCTCTGCCACCATAAGCTCTGAGAATGCTTCAGTGATCACCGTTCGACGCAGCGGTGGAATGTTGTATTCGCAAGGAACAGGGACCTTGGCTTGATCGCCCAGATCAGGAGTATGGTAAAAACCTCTGTAAAAAAACCCTCAACCCTAAGTTGTGGTTGTGGGATGCATGGCTGTTGAGGCAGAACAGTTGTAAGCCCCTGGGCCACCTGTCACACCTCAGTTGTACAAGTCTTACCCAGGCAAGCAGGGCTCTGTCTGGATGAATCTGTTCCCTAGCTATTCTTGAAACAATGATGGAGCCTCTTAATTCTTCAAAAACTGCTCCCAGTAGATGGGGTGGGCCACTGGTGAGCATTGCTACCCATCCCAATAAGAGAAGCTGTGAGGATACCCCTTCTGAGCATACTCCTCAGAAATGTGGAATCAGTTATAGTAACAGGGCACAGATGTGTCAAAACGTTAAAAAAGAGCTGAGTGAACTTTTGCTAAGGTGTCCCCATTCTACAGCCAGAAAGGTTTAGATGGTATTACAAGTGGTCTGAAGACATTTAAATGGCTTTGTAATAGTACATTGTTGATTGAGACGGCCACTGACTTCTAAAAGCAACTGCATTGGGTTACTACCCAGTTACTGTTGGACTGTATAAAACCTTAAACTCCAGCCATGGGATAATAACGCGTGAAGACCTCTTGGATGAGGACATCAGTGTCTTAAAACGAGAATGGGCAGACGAGGATGTTACAAAAGTCCATGTGAAGAAGAGAGTGAATGGTCAGAACTTTCAATACACAAGACCTGCCCGGCCACATTAAGGCAGGTTTCTTATGCTTACCAGTTTGCCCTCTTTTTTCCAAATCCCATGTGATGTTTCAAGTGTCAACGATTTCATCATACAGCCATTTCATGTAATGGTCTTGTTACCTGTGACACTGTGGTCAAGCACCTCATGAACCAGGTGTGGAATGTTCATCTCCATCAGTGTGTGTTAATTGCTCTAACTCACATCCAGTTTGGAGTAGAGTGCCCCATCTATAGGGAAGAAAAAAAAATACAAGAAATTAAAGTTACATATCACGTGTCATATGCCGAAGCAAAGAAAATGTTTAAATCATTGCAGCCCCCATCATTTGGTACCTCATTTGCATCAACTGTGAAACAACCCATAGTTAAAGTTAATCTGACGACACAAATGAAAGTGGTGATTACCAGTAAGAACGTGTGTTCCTGTTGCTGCACATACCAACAGACGGGCTCTGGTAACACTGTGCTGGGCAGAGACTCATTTACACAAACATCTCAGATTGACAACGTGGAGCCAACAGCAACTATCCCACCGGTGCCGACTGGTACACTCATTTAGGGGTCTTCCCATGTTTCAGCTCAACAAGGGAAAGCCACCACAAAGGCCAAGTCAAAGTCCAGTGGAACAGTTCCTAAAGCACTGGCAGTGAAACAGGCTGCTGCTGCTATTGATGATTTGGCAATGGATGTGAATCCAATCAGCTTCCCACCCAGTCCTATTAATCCACCACCTTGCGTTCCTCACCAAGGTGCAAAGAGAAAGGGAAGAAAAACTTTCCCAATAGATAATGGACATACTGCAGTGGATTGTAAGTGGCTTCAGAGTTCACGTGGATGAACTAAACTTCCTCACACAGACTGGATCAGTGTGTATGTCTTCAGGAAACACATTTCAAGGGATCTGATGCTCCTGTGTAGGGGTTTTCGTCTACATTGCAAAGATGATCTTCACAGCGACAGAGCTCAGGGAGGAGTGGCGGTGTTCCTCCATGACATACTTTACTCCTCCCCTGTAACTCTAATCACCACACTACAGGCAGTTGCTGTCACTGTGCATTTTGTGTCCTTTCAGGTAACCTTCTGTTCCATCTACCTCCGACCACAGGTGCCACTGGATGGCGAGGCACTTTCCGAGCTGATCAACCAGCTTCCGCCACTGTTCGTGTCTTAAGGGATTTTAATACTCATAATATTCTGTGGGGTAGTTTCTCTTCCTGCCTAACGGGGTGAGTGGTTGAAGGTGTATTACGATCTGCCACCATGTGTCCTCTCCTGAAGATGCGCTCCATGACAAATTTGTGCAACAGCAACAGGAACACTCTCTGCCATTGATTTGACAGTTTGCTCTCTTGCACTTGCATACTCTATCGAGTGGGAGGTGGCAGATGACCTCCACCCCAATGACCACTTTCCTATTACTCTCTGGCTATTACAACGAATGGAGCCTGAGGGAATACCACCCAAGTGGCTGTTATCCAAGGTGAACTGGACACTTAATGGCCAGTTGGCTGTGCTTGAGCACAGGGACAGCATCCACAACTGGGTGGGTCACATCACCGAAGTAATCCACACTGCCACTGATGCATCTGTACCTAAATCGTCAGGCCGTCACAGTAGGCAACCTGTTCCTTGGTGGAACAATCAGTGTCGTTGCACTGTATGGGACTGGCGGGCAGTGCTGCACAGGTTTCTGCTTATTCCAACTGCAGAGAACCTTTGATCCTTTGGGTTAGCAAGAGTCAAATCCCAACAGACAGTGAAGGGGAGCAAGAAGCAATCATGGTACGAGTTTCTAAAGTTCATTAATCGGTCAACTTCCACCACTGCCGTACGGGATTCTGTAAGGAAGAAATCTGGGAAAATGATGTCCTGTCCATTAGCTGCCATAAAGGAGAATGGAGTCCTCAAAGCAACACCTGCGGATATCGCTAACACCACGGCGCGGTACTTTTATGATGTAACTTCATCTCTTCCAGGTTTCCACGCCTATCACGAAGTTTGGGAGAGGAGACATTTTGCTTTCACCTCCAACAATGACGATACCAATAATCTCCTGTTCTCTATGTGGGAATTAGACAAAGCATTAGCTGCAGCCCGCGAGACCGCTCCCAGGCCAGACTTTATACTTTAGGGTATGCTACGGCACCTTAATGCTGCATCTAAAGAAATCTTACTTGCTCTCTTTAATAATATATGGAGAGATGGGGAATATCCTGTCCTTTGGAGGGAATCCATAATGGTCCCCATTCTTAAACCAGGGAAGTACCGCACCCTCTTAGGCAGCTATCGGAGTGTTGCTCTTGCCAGGTGCATAGGAAAGATGCTAGAGCAGATGATCGACTACCATGTATTTTGGACCCTGGAATCTCGAAATCTCCTCAGTCATTTCCAGTGTGGATTTAGTAGATATCATTCCTCTCTTGATAACCTCATCCTGCTGGAGACAGCTACAAAGGAGGCATTCCTACGGAAACAGCATTTAATGTCCATCTTTTTTGACATTGAAAAGGCATACGACACTACCTGGAGACACAAGATACTTGATCAGCTAATGAATGGTGTCTTTGTGGCCGCCTCCCCATTTTCCTGTGCTCCTTTCTTGCTGAATGTTATTTTCATTACAGAGTGAGGAATACTCCTGATAGATTTCCTCAAGTTCATGATATCCCAGAGGGGAGCATTTTAAGCATGATTTTGTTTGCAGCTGCGATCAATGACATATCGTCTGCAGTGAGGAGTCCTGTGCAGTGCTCTTTGTTTGTGGATGATTTTTCTATTTTCTGTTCCACTTCTAGTCTAATCAGTTACAGTTGACACTTAAGCAACTGGAAGAATGGTCTGCATGGACAGGTTTTAATTTCTCCCCAGAGAAAACGGTATGTATTGACTTTAATCATGATCATTCTCTTTTTACACCTCCAGAACTAAGGCTGTGGGATACTGTTTTACATTTTACGGAGACAGTGTGGTGTTCAGGTCTCTTATTTGATAGCAAAATTACTTGGCTGCCACATCTCAAGGAGCTCAAAACACGAGTCCTTAAAGCACTGGATATTATAAGTGCTTGAATAGGAAGAACTGGGCTGCCAATAGATCCTGCTTGCTGCATTTCTTTAAGAGTTTTGTGCGATCACGTCGTGATCGTGGTTGTATGGTCTGTGGCTCAGCATGACCAACGTATTTAAAGATGCTGGACACCATACACCACAAAGGCATTGGATTGGCCACTGGAGCCTATTGGATGAGCCCTATACCTGCTCGGCAGTGGTTTCTTGTTGCTAAGCAGGTGCTCAAGCTCAGGTCATTTCTGACTTTGCTGGCTTTCCCTGCAGCAATTAATATCTGCGCATCCTCAGAAAGACTATCGCACTCATCCATGAGGCTTGAAACTGGTATATGGGCAAAGCAGCTGTTCTTGAATCTGGGAGTGTCTCCGCCAAACATTCAGCGGGAGGGTTGGTGCAAAGCTCCACCCTGGTTGTTATTGAAACCTAGAATGATTTTAGATTTGATAGAGAGCAACAAATTGTTCACTCCAGACTACGTCTTTAAGCATAAATTTCTTACCATTGTAAATTAGCACTAGGACGGTAATGTGATATACACAGATGGGTCCAAAGAGGGGGATGCTATTGTTTGTTCTGTCATTTTTTTCCTGCCTCTGTCTTTAGTTTCCATCTACCTTGTGCATTTACTATCTTTGACACTGAACTTTATGTGATTTTTAAAGCTGTGGATCAGATGAAACGTGAACACGGGTTCCAGTTCCTCGTTTGCTCTGACTCACTTAGCATGCTGCAGACAATCCAGTCTATGTACCCAGCAGATAGAACTGTCCAGAACATGCAAGATGCCATCCTGCACTTGCAATGACAAGGAGAGGTCTCATTTTGTTGGGTTCCAGGATATGTGGATATCCGTGGGAATGAGTTAGGAGATACTGCACCTAAGGAGGCATGAACCCTTCCCCACATATCTGCCTACCCTATCCCTCTGCACACTGTGCTGTCATTGTTGTGAAGGTCTGCCATGCGTCTTCGGGAGGAAGAGTGGCTGGGCATGATGGAAAATAAGTTGCGAGCAATAAAAGCAACTGTGAGGCCATGGTGCATCCTTCTGGTCAGTTTGAATTGATGAAGTCTGTTTAGGACACAGCTCTCGGACCCATGGCTTCCTTCTCAGACACGAAGAACCACCTGTATGTGGTGCATGTGGTGTGCTGGTTATGGTTTGCCACATTTTAACCAACTGTATTTTATATAATGACAAGAGGCTTCAAGTTGGTTTACCAACAGACCAGTCCTCAATTTTAGTTGATAATGATCTGAATGTGGCACATATTTTACGATTTTGTGTTTGGTCTTCACTTCTACCCAAGCTCTTTGGTCGCCACTTTTAATATGTTGGAGGACAACTGGCTTGTCCCATTGCTATTTTTATAACCAGCTGATCTTCTTTTCTGGACTTGCCTCTTAGTGGCTGTCCAGATCAGATGTCATTGTTTGTAATGGTCTGCCTTGACTTGCTTGCTCCATTGCACTGTTTAGGGGAGTCGTGTGTGTTCATGTAACAAAGAGTACAAGGGGGCCTTATATGGTCTTATGTTGTATTTTAGGCTATCCTCATTTTGTGTGCTATAGTCCCATTTACCTAACACAGTCAGTGCATAAATACCCTATCATGCTATATTGGCTGGAGGTGCCTTTAACCTACCGAATGTAGACTGGAATGTCTATGGATTTATTGCAGGGGGTACAGACAGAAAGTCTTTGTCTTGAGCAGCTGGTTCGGCAGCACACACACTTGAACTACCTTAGGCCTTGTAACTACAGTCAGGCTGACATCAGTATAGAGATGGGGATTAGTGATCATGATGTCATCATAGCGACTATGATTATGAAAGTTAATAAATCAGTCAAGAAAGCTAGGAGAGTGTTTCTGCTAGAAACAGCAGGTAAACAGTTGTTAGCATCTCACTCAGACAGTGAATGGACATCACTTAGTTCTAGTATGATGACATAGGGGAATTATGGGTAAAGTTTAAACATTTTGTAAATCATGTTTTGGAGAAGTATGTGCCTGTTTATTGGGTTAAGGACAGAAAAGACCCATTGTAGCTTAACAGTGAAATTCAGAAAATGCTGAGGAAGCAAAGGCTGTTGCACTCTTGGTTCAAAGGAGAACAAGCAAATGAAGACAGACAAAGTTTAGTAGACATTTGTGCATCTTTGAAAAGATGTTTGTGTGAAGCATGCAACTACCATCAGTCATACCTTAGTGAAAGGTCTGACTGAGAGCCTGAGAAAATTCTAGTCCCTTTTAAAATTGCTGAGTGGGTTTAAGGCTTCCATCCAGTCACTCATTGACCAGTTTGGTGTGGCAGTAGAAGTTACCAAAATGAAAGCTTAAGTTCTAAATTTCACACAAGAGAATCTTATATACATACTGTCGTTTGACCATCACTCAGATTCCTGTATGGAGAACATGATGATAAGCATCCCTGGCATAGAGAAACAACTGAAATAGTTCAAAGAAAACAATTTGGCAGGTCCAGATGAACTCCCAGTTCAGTTTTACAAAGAGTACTCTATGGAATTGGCCCAGTACTTAGTTTACATTTACTGTGAATCTCTTATCACAAAAAGTCACAAGTGACTGGAAAAAAGCATGTTGTATCTGTTGTGTTGTGGTCTTCAATTCAGAGACTGGTTTGGTGCAGTTCTCCACGCTACTCTATCCTGTGCGAGCTTCTTCATCTCCAAGTAACTACTGCAACTGACATCTTTCTGAATCTGCTTAGTGTATTCATCTCTTGGTCTCCCTCTACGATTTTTACCCTCCAAGCTGCCCGTCTCCCCCTATGATTTTTACCCTCCACGCTGCCTTCCAGTACTAAATTGGTGATCCCTTGATGCCTCAGAACATGTCCTACCAACCGATCACTTCTTCTAGCCAAGTTGTGCCACAAATTCCTCCTCTCCCCAATTCTGTTCAACACTTCTTCATTTGTTACATTATCTACCCATCTAATCTTAGCTTTCTTCTGTAGCACCACATTTCGAAAGCTTCTATTCTCTTCTTGTCTAAACTATTTATTGTCCACGTTTCACATCCTCACGTGGCTACACTCCACACAAATACTTTGAGAAAAGACTTCCTGACACTTAAATCTATACTCGATGTTAACAAATTTCTCTTCCTCAGAAACACTCTTCTTGGGATTGCCAGTCTACATTTTATATCCTTCTTACTTCGACCATCATCAGTTATTTTGATCCCCAAATAGCAAAACTCATCTACTACTTTAAGTGTCTCATTTCCTAATCTAATGCCCTCAGCATCACCTGATTTAGTTAGACTACATTCCCTTACCCTCGTTTTGCTTTTGTTGATGTTCATCTTACACCCTCCTTTCAAGACACTGTCCATTCTGTTCAACTGATCTTCCAGGTCCCTTGCTGTCTCGGACAGAATTACAATGTCATCAGCAAACCTCAAAGTTTTTATTTCTTCTCCATGGATTTTAATTCCTACTCCATATTTTTCTTTTGCTTCCTTTACTGCTTGCTCAATATACAGATTGAATAACGATGTGGATAGGCTACAATCCTGTCTCACTCCTTTCCCAATCACTGCTTCCCTTTTGTGGCCTTCGACTCTTATAACTGCCATCTGGTTTCTGTACAAGAAAGCCTTTCGCTCCCTGTATTTTACCCTTGCCACCTTCAGAATTTGAAAGAGTGTATTCTAGTCAACACTGTCAAAAGCTTTCTCTGAGTCTACAAATGCTAGAATTGTAGGTTTGACTTTCCGTAATCTATCTTCTAAGATAAGTCATAGGGTCAGTATTGCCCCACATGTTCCTACATTTTTACGGAATCCAAACTGATCTTCCCCAAGGTTGGCTTCTACCAGTTTTTACATTGTCTGTAAAGAATTCGTGTTAGTATTTTGTAGCCATGACTTATTAAACTGATAGTTCGGTAATCTTGTATATAAGAAGGGTAAAAGAATGGACCCATAAAATTACAGACCAATATCTGGTTTGCTGCAGAATTCTTGAACATATCCTCAGTTCCAATATAATAAATTTCCTTGAGACCAAAAAGCTTCTGTCCATGAACCAGCCCAGTTTTAAAAAAAGCACCGCCCATTCAAAACTCCACTTGCTCTTTTCTCACATGATATACTGAAAACTATGGATAAAGGGCAACAGGTAGATTCCATATTTCTAGATGTCCTAAAAGCATTTGACATGGTGCCCCACTGCAGATTGTCAATGAAGATACAAGAATATGGAATAGGTTCCCAGATATGTGAGTGCCTCAAACCCAGTACATTTTCCTTGATGGCAGGTGTTCCTCAGGGACATGAGTGTCATCAGCAGTGGTTCAGGGAAGTGTAATAGTACCGCTATTATTTTCTATATACTTAAATGATCTGGCAGACAGGGTGGGCAACAATCTGCAGTTGTTTGCTAATGGTGCTGTGATGTATGATAAGGTGTTGAAGTTGAGTGACTGTAGGAGGATAAAAGATGACTTGGACAAAATTTCTAGTCAGTGGCAGCTAGCTCTAAATGTAGAAAAATGTAAATTAATGCAGAAGAGAAAGAAAAAGAAACCCATAATGTTCAAATACAGCATTATTAGTGTACTGCTTGACACAGCATTTAAATATTGGGGCATAACCTTGCAAAGTGATATGAAGTGGAACAAGCATGCTTGACAGGGAAGGTGAATGGTAGACTTTTTTTGTTGTTGTTGTTGTTAGAATTTTAGGGAAATGTGGTTCATCTGTAAAGGAGACTGCATATAGAATGCTAACCTGACCTATTCTTGAGTCGTGCTAGAGTGCTTGGGATCTGCATGAGGTCTGATTAAAGGAAAACATTGAAGAAATTCAGAGGCAGGCTGCTAGATTTGTTACTGGTATATTCAAACAGCACGCAAATATTAAAATTCAGGAACTCAAATGGGAATTCCTGGAGGAAAGGTGATCTTCTTTTTGAGGAACCCTGTTAAGAAAATTTAGAGACCTGACATTTGAAGCTGACCACAGAACAATTCTACTGCTGCCCACATATGTTTCGCAAAAGGACCACACAGGTAAGGTACGAGAAATTAGAGCTCATGTGGGGACATATAGACAGTTATTTCTCCCTCTCTCTGTTTTTCAGTGGAACAGGAAAGCAAAAGACTGGTAGTGGAACAGGGTACCCTCCGTCACACACTGTGTAGGGGCTTGCAAAGTGTGTATGTAGATGAAGATGCAGTATTCTTTCTCCAATTTGTGTTACTTTTTCTTAATTTTGTAATTTGTGTTTTGTAATTTTTATGTACTTTATTTATTTAACCTGATCTAATTAGGCCCATCGGGCCCTCTCTTACATTGGACCAGGTTTATATCATAGGTACCCAAGAAATAACAATTTCAATATGACAAATAGTAGTAAAATGATTTGAGTGTTTGAATTGGCAGTGTGAGGAAATTATTCTGACTGTGAACTAATAAAGTTAATACTGGCAATACTTGTACTACTGCAGCTGCTGCCACTAATAATGATAATAGTATTAAATAGGTGCACTGATATAGCGAGTTCTGAGGAAAGGGAATTTGAGGAGACTGTGTCAGTTAAGAACACTGGGAAATGAGGAAGAGCTGGCTGGAAAGAAAGATGTACAAAGGTAACTAGAGCTTGGAGGGACAATGGCAGTCATTATTGTTGTTTTAGTAGAAATGCCATTAACTGTCTTCTGAAGCTGGAATTGTTTTTCAGTTCTATAATATAACGCAGGAGGCTATTCCAGAGTCAGGTTCCTGCTACCAAGAAGGGCTTCGAGAAAGCGGCTGAACAATGGAGTGTGACAGAAAGAATTTTGTTGTGATGGGAACAGGTGTTTCAGCCATGCTACGCAGACAAGAGCATTAAGGTTGAGGATAGATATGAAGGACAGTGTTCACTGAGAAGACATTAGAGAAGACACAGGGTATGAAAATAGCTGCACTTGTCTGCACACAGTCACAATATCTGTGCATGTGATGGTGGAATACGATCAGTGTGTCGAACATCACAGATATAATAAACAGAGGTGTTCATAACCACTTCCAAGTGTGGTGAGCTATCCTGTGGGTCCTTTTAGGATAACATCGCTGTTATCAGTAGTTGAAAGTATAAGTTTCTTCTTTAGGTAAAGAGGAAAGAGCTTTGCACAATGCAGGTACATGCTCAGTCCAATGTAGCTTTTTACTTATTATTACTCCTGAGCTCTTTGCTGTAGGAGAGAAGGTGATATTCCTCATTTAGAGTTAAAAATGGCAGGGATTCCCAATATTTTGGGCCAATGAACCTAGAATGACCAAACAGTACTGCTTGTGTTTTGGTTGGGTTGAGCTTTAAGCCTGTATCCTGTGACCACTAAGTGCGTACAGGTCGGTATTGAGATTCTTGATAGTTGTCTTCACATTTATTGGCTTTGCAATTAGATATAACTGAAGGTCATCACCATACATGTGGTATTTCTAGTAGGACAAAACTGATGAAACATCATTTATATACAGTGAAGATGTTGTAGGACCTAATAACAAACTATGGGGAATGTCTGATACTACCTGCTTCCATGGTGACTTTTTTGCCAGACATGATGCTTGCTGGTGAGATGTCAGGTATGTTTGAAACCATTACACTGCACTTGATGAGAAATTTAGGCTGCTAAGTTTGGCAGGTAAAATGTCATAGCAGACAGTGTCAAACGCTTTGCTGAAGTTTAAGAAGCACATGATTGTTATCTCTTGTGCATCCATGGCAAGCTTCAGGTCATCCGTTACCTTTATTAAGGCAGATGATGTGCTGCGATGTTTACAGAAGCCTGATTAGTATTAGTCTAGTGGGTTGTTTGTTGGTAATAGTTCGTTGGCTGCTCATGGACTGTATATTCTAAGGACTTAAAACTTTGTAACTATTATTTTCGTTAGCTTTGCACTGCCGTTTTTATAATGTATAGTTTTATTTTAATCTGTTTCTATCCACTAGTGCAGTGGTTGGTAAACTCATTAGTCAAAAGAGCCAAATATCGACAGTACAATTGCTGAAATTTATTTTGAGAGCCAAATTTTTTCAACTTGATCTGTGTAGATAGGTATATTGTTATTAAAATGTGTTATGGTACTCCTAAGCTGGCTGATGGTGAAAACATCTTCAGTTTGATTGAGGTCAACTCCTTTGAACTCTCCCACACACTTGACTTGTGTACTAGTTTTTTTCTAGACGTATCAGGAATGAATAATACATACAGTTTTTACTGTCCACAAAAATATAAATTGTATGGCCCATGTTAGGCAGCAGTCATAAAGAATAAATGTTTTGCCCGCCTCATTTTGTTCATCCTGTTATGTCCAAACAGCCTCAACATCTTTCTCAGTTCTCCACACTCTACATCCATTTACTCCACAATGCTCCATAATATTGACTTAGTAAACTTTATTTAAAACTTTAACCCTCAGTTAAATTGTAGGAATGTTGCATAGAACTTGATGTTATGCATAAATGATATTATTTATTGATAAAATTAAATTGTAAGACATCCATTAAAATAAAATAATGGCAATAACTATCGCTTATGTGGACAGTGGTTGTTCATCTCTTGGAAAGTTTCTATGTTGTTGACTAATTTTTTGCATGATTCTAGGCTCTCGTCAATAAGATTTCTAAATTCACTCTTGATTTGGTTTACACATGAATATGTAAGCCTGAGTAAGGAATGAATGGTAAACACAAGCTTTTTAGCTGGCTAAACAGTCAGAAATTCTATTCCAGGTGTTAAAAATCAACGTACAGGTACATTCCCTCTCTAGGTCTTTCAGAGCAGACCAGTTGTGCTGTGAACTGAGTTCATATATTTTCCTCCAGTATTTCTGCACTGAGGTGCTAAAGAAACGGGTATAGGCCTGCATATTCAAATACAGAGATATGTAAACACTGAGAATACAGCACTGCAGTTGGCAAAGCCTATATAAGACAAGCGTCTGGCTCAGTTGTTAGATCGGTTACTGCTGCTACAATGGTAAGTTATCAAGATTTAAGTGAGTTTGAACATGTTGTTACAGTCGACTCACTAGCGCTGGGACATAGCACCTCTGAGGTAACAATGAAGTGGGATTATCAGGAGTCCGGTAAAACAAATTTTCGATATCGCTGCGGCCGGAGAAAGATCCTGCAAGAACGGGACCAATGACAACTGAAGAGAATTGTTCAGCATGACAGAAGTGCAACCCTTCCATAAATTGCTGCAGATTTCAATGCTGGACCATCAGGAAGTGTCAGCATGCAAACCATTATTCGACACATCATCAGTATGGGCTTTCGGAGCCGAAGGCTCACTGGTGTGCCGTTGATGACTGCATAACACAAAGCTTTACGCCTCACCTGGGCCTGTCAACACTGACATTGGACTTGATGCCTGAAACATGTTGCCTGCTTGGAAGAACTTGTTTCAAATTGTGTGGAGCGGATGAATGTGTATGAGTATGGAGACAACCTCATGAGTCCATGGATCCTGCATCTCAGCAGGGGACTGTTCAAGCTGGTTGAAGCTCTGAAATGGTATGGGGCATGTGCAGTGGAGTGATATGGGTCCTTTGATACGCCTAGATATAGCTCTGACAGATGACACATACATAAGCATCTTGACTGATCACCCGCATCCATTCGGGTCCATTGTGCATTCCGATGGACTTAGGCAATTCCAACAGGACAATGCTACACCTTACATGTCCAGAATTGCTACAGAGTGGCTCCAGGAATACTCTTCTGAGTTTAAACACTTCTGCTGGCCACCGAACTCCCCAGACATGAACATTATTGAGCATATCTGGGATGCCTTGCAATGTGCTGTCCAGAAGAGATCTCCACCACCTACTAATCTTATGGATTTATGGACAACCTTGCAGGATTCATGGTGTCAATTCCCTCCAGCACTACTGCAGACATTAGTCGAGTCCATACCACGCCATGTTGCAGCACTTCTGCGTGCTTCCAGGGACCTTACGTGATGTTAGGCAGGTGTACCAGTTTCTTTGGCCTTTCATTGTATATCCCCGCAAAGACATTCAAATTTCAAGCTCCATAATTATTTTTTTTTAAAATCTGGTAATTGCAGTTCAAAGCTGCTGGTGTCAGTATTAAAAACAGATAAATTTAATTCTGTTAAAGTAACATAAGGAGTTTTTTAAACTATAGCTTTGCAGTTATGAATACGGAAACCCTGTTGAGAAAACTGTACTTCATATTTAAAAATGTTGTTTCAAAATAGAAAATGTCAGAATCAGAATTATTTTCTCGGTGATGTTTCAATGGGCTTGGGTTAAGTAAATCGAAGTTTCTCCTTCAAAATATTGAGGAAAAAGAGAAAATTTATTTTTAAGTGAAATAACTTCTTCTAGTATTGAAAAAAAAAAAGTTCCCTTTCCCCTGTAGTTTCGATTAAGCTGATTTAAATGTTGTAACATCTTCCATGAAATAAAATTTTTGGACCCATTGATCATCTGTGAGTTCCCAGGAAACATTTGTCTCAAGGAGAAATGCTTGAATCTCTCTTAATAAGGAAGGAAAATGTTTCTTCGTGATAACCAGTGTTTTTTGTAATGCAGCGGAAGATCTGTGTACTCACTCTCTGTTTCAAATAAAATTTCTTTAAATTGGTGATGATTAACAATTTTAGTTATAATGGAGTTGATAATTGTGACCATGAAATCCAAAGCTTTGCAAATTTTTTCTGGGAATGTCTGTGCACAAAGTGCTTCTTTATGAATGATGAAATGGTAAGTAGGTATCTTATGGTTGTGTTTTTCAAAGTATCAACAAACCAGCTTCTTAACCAGTTATACAGTCCACTCCATCTGTCGAAATAGAGACAGTTTGGTTGAGTGGAATATGTTGTCTTTCAGTGCACTCAGTTACAGCAATTGCTGTATCCTCTCCAAATATTTGATCTTGGAATGACAGTAATTCTAAAATTTCTCCTTTAGGACATGTAGATAAAATTAATTGTACAAAACGTTGTGTTGCATTGTTTATGTCCCAAGACTCATCTACAGCTGTCGATAAAGCTGAAAACAATTTAAGATTTCGACTTGCTGGTTGCTTACATATTATAATGGCAGGCCAAGTAGTTTTTATTGAGTGTGTACACAGATACATGACACTATATTTCAACATAGTCACAAAATCTCAGTAAACAACAGTAGGAATGTTCTGCCTATTGTTCAGTTCCCTTGATGATAGAAATCCACTCCTTGGTCGTGGAGCAATTTGAGAACCACAGTGTGAAAGCCCTCATTGTTGGAAAATGTGCGATTGTTGCGAATAAGTTTCTTGATTTCCTGGGCATTGTCAGTGGTCAATGTTGATGACCTTTCTTCACGATCAGCATCACCCACATCTGTGTGGTGTTGGTCAAATTGTTGACACCATTTCACTACGGCAGGACGTGAAATTGCATGTTGTTGATATGTTGCTAGAATTTCATGTTGAGTCTGCGTGCAGTTTAGACTTTCCCACAAGAATTGTAATGTCACATGTACTTGAGCTTTGGAGTACATTTCTTGTTGTCATGCCATTCCACTCGCACACTGTGATACATCTATTATCTGTACCACAGGAGAACTGTCTCTGCAGGAAACCCAGCACTTGCACACTCTCCCAGCTGTGAGCCACTGTTGTTGCACAATGGTCTCAGTGTGGGATGACATGCGTAACTTACCTTTTGAAGTCCCCTTGTATATCTTCCTCTCTTAGCAATCTTTTGACTAACAACAAAACTTGCAGTATTAACATTGTTGGATGAATGCATCCTATAATTAAATACAGAACTTCATTCTTCTGAAATTTATCAGTTGCTTCATTCCTTGCATTATTGGCATGATATTGAGTATACAAAAGGCTCTTGTTTGGAGTTGTAAAATGTCTCTCCAAGTCTGATTTCTTGCTGTGGGTCAGTTTTTCTTGACAAATAACCGGTTGCAAAATGCAGGTTTATTAAACCTTGACAATCACTTCCACAGTTTTAAAACCATCTTCTTCAGAAGATGTAGGACTTATTTATAAGATTATGACACTGTGTATGGAACAAAGATAGTAACATTACAATAAGCAAAATTACAGGAATGTTACAAAATTTTTTTAAAGAAACATACGTAAAATCACATTATCTGTAGTCAAAGTGCAAGTTGTTGGCTGTCTATGAAAATAGAAAATAGTACCTGTCTGCTGCAGGGATTTGCATTAAAAAAAAAAATCCCATATTTGACACAGGATGCAACAGTATATAGTATGCCACTTCAAAGATTTGTATAAAACTGATATTTAAATATAATATGTGGCATCAGATCCTATACAGCAGCGTTACGTCACTGACTAGTGACTGACAAAGGTGGAGGCACTAACCTGAAGTTATCTGTGATAAGTGGCACACCTGTGCATCCTGTATGCATGTGGCTGCAATGAGCAGTGTGTGTGATTCTGCTAGTACATGTTATTAACAGGGTTAACATATTAACCAAATAGTTGAAAAGAGGAAAAGGAGAGGGGGTAAAAAGAGTGTTATTAAAGTCAAATGGCTTATACAAGGTCTGCAGGCTCAGGTAAATATAGCAGACTCCTTAAAAACATGCAACTCTTATGAGAAACACTTGTGTGTGAATATGCAACCATAAAAATATCATGTTAAGAGGAGTGATCATACTGATAAAGCATGCTATACAAAGAGGGGATGTTATAAAATAACCAGAAAAATGGTAAATGAAGCCAAACTAACCAGTGTATATGCCTAGAAATCATGTGTTGCAGGTAGAATAAAAAGACACTAAAAAATAAAAGGGGGGATACACATCTAAAATGGTACATTACTAAAGTAACTGTGTGTAATGTAATTGTGGATGACAAAGAATCTTATAAAATAACAAGAGATTATTCTTACTGAACATAGAATTTTGAGGAAAACAAACACAGCACAGAGGCCAGCACCGAACAGTCAACTTGGCTTCTCAGCCAGAAGTAGAGGCTTAAAGGCGTCCAGGAAATGTCCACTTGCAAGTTAAAGCTGATCATTTAAAATATAGCTGTTGTTTTTCTCTAAGTGTTTGAAAATTTCAAGCTCGTCCATAAATCTGATCTATGCCCTTTTACTTCTTTGTGTTAGAACACAATATCCTTTTGAGTATGACCAACAATAAATAAATGTTGTGCGAAGGTGGAATTGTGTACATTACTACTTTTCTTTCCTAATAGATGTTCTTTATGTCTCACCTTGATTGTTCTACCAGTCTGCCCAATGTAGTAACTGGGTAGTTACTGCAGATTATTTTGCAAATGCCAGAATTTTAGAACGGATCCTCAGCATTTTTGATAGTATGCACAAGATGTTTTTTTTTTAGGTTATTATTAGTAGAAAAAGTTACCCTGCATTTATATTTATTCAGCAAAAAGCTTATTATTATTCGCTTTACTGTTAGTGGATGAGTTACCTTGTAGAGTTAATTGATTTTGGTAGTTTTGTTACTCAGGATATGATCTACTAAATGGATTTTATTACGTTTATTTCGTTTTGTAGATTACTAGGAGACAGGGGCGTTATTATGGCACGATTGACAGCAGAGTGAAAGTTGCTGAAGTGCAGGCATATTCAAAATCTTGACAGATTGGAAGCCCTAAAGTTTGAATAAGTGTAGAAGTCTTGGTCCGTTCAAATATAAATTCGCAGTTCTCATCTTGTATTTCTTTGTAGGTATGTTAAACGAGTCCTCTAAAAAAGGTTTTGTTTTACAATAATAAAGTGACCAACACCAAATAATTACAGTTCTTAAATTTATGACAAAAGTATCTGTAGGATTTGTAGCTGGTTGGAAAAATGCAGGTAACTTCATGTGTCAAGTAGATACTTTTTATCAGCCACACCTGATTTGTAGACATGACTAGCATTGGCCACTGCACGTTGAGACTGCTGACTCACTCACTCACCTAATTTGTGCTTGAATCACATGTGCGTCCTCCTTATGTGCAGGTGATTGAAACTTTGTGGCATTCAAATGCACAGAACGGCAGTAATTGGAGGAGAATGTGCCGCTTTTTTTTGGTGGAACCATGGAGTAGGGGCAAAACACTTTGGAAAGAGGCAGGCAGAAATGCAAACTGCAAGGGTGCTGGTATTAACTATAGTTCTAGTAATTCAAGTGGGGACAGTTGCTCAGTAGTAACACATTGTGGAACATAGTGCAAAGATATGATTTGATATCTTTCTGGAATTGTTTGTGAGGACCCGCACACCATATTTTGTAGAAGAGCCACACTCAAGGGGCCAAAGAGCTGCATGTGGCTCCTGAGCTGCAGTTTGCTGACCTCTGCACCAATGTGTCCAGCTTATACTAGTTTGCCACACTTTGTATTTGACTGCATCTGCTATTAGTTCTGCAAGCTGTAAGTTTCTGCTCAAGATGGTTGCTTTATATTTTGTGCAGAGTTTTTATTAACTGATTATTGCAGTAATTCCATTTATTAGACTTTGATTTGCCTCCTCTCCTACACCTCTTTGCCAGCAGCTCCTTGGGGTAAGTGCTGCTACATTGATTCTTCCCCCCACCCCCTTCTTTTTAGCTCTTTGAGGAAGGCACAGCTTAAGAAACTGTTTCATCTTTCGAAGTTAGCTTAACTACCTTCTTTGTCTGTGGCATATTAATATGTCCATTTGTGTTTCAATTTACTGCTTCCATGTTTCTTATATACACTTAATGCCTTATGTCTCATAATGCACAGATATCTCCTAAGAAAGTAATAAATTAATGAACTGACCAGTTTTGATGCAATGTATTTGAAATGCATGCTTATGACATCAGCAGTGAGGTGCCTATTGACTGCTATGGAGTAACGCAGAAATTTACATGATTACTTGAAAAATCAACAGCACTTTGCTATGTCTATTTTAGTTTTATTGAATGGTTCATTATTCTCTTTCTTTTCTATACCTTGAAAAAAATTACTGCTGTAATGATATGTTCTAGATAAAGGGGCTTGCTAAGGACATTTTATAGATACCTCAAATGAATTTTTCTTTTATATGAGTAACAGGTTTAGTTGTAAATACAAATATTTTTCTGAGATATCCTGCATCTTGTTTGTTTGAAGTACTCTGCTGCCTGAAACATAGTCTTTTCCACATTATGTGAAATATACAGAATGTGTATGTCATGCTGATGCACAAATTCAGATGAAATATGAATTATTGCTGTTTGACGATAAAGGGAAATATCAGCTAACACTCACTGTCACAAGATGCCTGATATATTCCAGGGATGTGTACTGGCTTTCTTGTGAAGCAGGCTGTGTGCCATCTTACCTGGAAATGTTGACTTACTTGAAACACACTGACTGACTGGCTGACAGTGGCAACAGCAGAACCTCATGCCTGATGCTGTGTGGCCACTGGCAGCCACAGCAGAACCTCATGCCTGATGCTGTGTGCTTGGCCTGACCTGGTGGTGAAACATCCATCACTAAGTGTGTGGCAATCAATATGTTAAAAATAACAAAGCCATAACATTTACACTCTCACTCCGTGAACTTCCCCACCCCCTTTCTATTTCTACTGTCATTGGTTCTCACTTTACTACTTTGTCATTTTTTGTTCCTCTTTTTATCTTTGTTACTTGTATTGCTGTCATTTCTGTTGTTGCTTTCCTTCCACTACTTGCACTTACTTTTCTTCTTTTCTCCTCTGATATTTTCTTATTTTGTCTTATTGATACTTTGATTTTTAGAGTCATTTAGACTTATGTCCAATCTAACTGTTCTGTCTGGCTCTTCAAAAATCTCTTAGTCTTAAGTTGTTGTTTGTTGGTAGCATTTCATTGTTGGTTTCTCATACGTTCTGACATATCGTCTCTCCCTTGATTAGTGGCTCTGTATAGCCTGTTTTCATTAGCTCTTTTTGATTCAAGCTTTCACTGTGCTCCTGTTTGAAAGGTATTGACAAGGTTAAAATATTTATCAAAATGTGTCACAGATTACATACTTTCTTTTGTTACAGGAGCTGATAATCCGTGATTGCCTAGCCAGGGGCGAAAAAGTGACAGAGGAACCGAGGATGCCACTTGTATGTAACCAAGGTGTTGATAACGTCTCAGTAGTTGCAAAAGAAAGTGAAAAGCCAACTGTCTCTATAGATAGACTCTTTGGTGCTACTAAGAGCCAAACATTATATAGTAATATTGAAAAGTGATATGTTGGGGCAGTGTATAATTTTTTGTTGTTACACTGTATAATTTTTTGTTGTTACACTGTAGGTATTGTATTTTATTAATAAAAAGAATTGGTAATGTATGTTACTTATTGTTTGGAATGTATTTACACCCTTTTTATTTGATAAATGTATTGTTGCTCTCCCTGCTTTCATTTTTGTGATGATTAAGTCATATGTGTAAGTTGTGAAATTGAACGTGCAGGATATAGATAACCTTGATGTGATTAGAACAAGTGCTACTGTGTAGGTGAGCAGTAGCGACTTCATCTATGAAGGTGTTGTGTTGCTAAAACTACTATATTGGGGCTTTGTTGTATAGCTTTCTGACAGAAGTCATACCAAGTTTTCAGTTCTCCTACAGTCAAGTCTTTGCCAAAATCAAATTTTAGGTTTGTATACTGATGTTCATGGGCATAACCTTTCTCATTGTTTGATCCTGAGTGTAATGATGTATTTGTTACCAGAGCATCATGAAGATATCTCAGTTAACTTCTGGACTGTCTGAACAATTTATCTTTAGTTAACCCAGCCATTCTTATAGTCAAATCTCTTGGTAGTGCTGTATTTCAATAAGGAAAAGAGCAATTTTGACAAGTTAGAAGTGTATAATGACTTATGTATGCTACACCACACATTCATTCAATTTTAAAAAGTATTTTTTCACTCTGTAGCGGAGTCTGCACTGACGAAACTTCCTGGCAGATTAAAATTATGTGCTGCCGTGAAGTTTCAAGCAATATCTTCCTTTATATGTGGACATAATTTCTGTCACAGTGTTAATCTGAAACATTTCAGTGATAGCTTTTGAATCAAATACATGAGTAATATCTAACAGCTGCAGAAAAGTAATCATTGCCAAAACCTGACGTATTTGGAAATTATAGCATGTTTCTGAGTGATAGGTTCTTGAAGGATACACTTCTTTCTGAGCTAACTCTGTAGAATCTGTCACTCTCCAGTTGTATTAGACTTGCCCAGACATGCTGGTGCTGAGCCCTTTCTTCTTGGTTACCTATTGCTCTTAGTTGCTGTGGGGTCAAAATATACGGTTTGGTTTTAAAACAACATATCCTGGGAGGAAAGGGCATACTGCTGGAGGACAGCATCAACTCTTCAAACTGATCTAGTTTTTGGAAGATCCTCATACAGCCATGCTGATATAGGTTTACTATTTACAGTTATGTTGATTCAGCTTTTCTGTGGTTTCCAAAATGACTTGAGGTAAATGCTGGTATCGTTACTGAAACATAGTCCTTTACTCTTGTCCACTCTGAGATTATATTGCATCAATAACAACCTAGATTCATGATATTTGATGAAAATGGGGGTAGTACATAAAATCTGGAAGAACGACATTCTGCTGGCCTGAGCTGACGAAGGATTAACACAGAATTAACAACAGCTGCAATGAAAAAATAAAAACACTATGCGCCATGCCTTAAATGAAAATGATCGACAAGTTAAGAAAAAAAAGGTTATAAGAAAGAATTGGAAGTATTGGAATCATGTAGATTGGAAATATATTGCTCAACACCTTTTTCAATGTGTTTTAAATCAATCAGTTTTCATTGCTGCATCAGCAGATTCATGTATCATGGTACGTGCTTCTTCCATTTGTTGGTGGACTGTCTCAATATGTTCATACACCTCCTTAGTTGCTACTGCTGCAGCTTCTGTAGCTTCAAGTCGTAGTTTCTCCCTTCTTTGCCTCACTTCCTCTACTTTTTCTGCCTGCAGTGCCTGTAAGAAACATGATTTTAATTTGAAGCACTAACATAGCTTTTTAATGTTTTTTGTTTGTTTATTCTCTATAGCAGACAGCGGTGGCAATATCCTCTCACAGTAATGAAGAATATAGATGACTAGGCAGTCAGTTGTTATATAAATAAACTAAGAAGTACTAAATGTAATAGAATAATCAAACAGTTACTTTTAATTTCAAGTTCTCGATACTTTTTACAGTTTGTAGGAAGTGTTACAGCAAATGCCAACTCCATTTTATGCTTCTGGGACAGTTGATCTAATGAACCTATTATTTGCTGTTCTACAGCTTTTGGAATGGAACATTGTGTGCCAAACAAAGTATGAGAGAAATTCCTCTGTTGAGAGATTGTGGAAGAGGGATAGAGAGAGCACATGAATTGAAGGTGAAGATTCATAAATCATCAAAAAATAATCAAGAAGGGGAGGGGGAGAGAGAACGAGAGGGAAATTGGGGGGGAGGGGGGGATTTGTGTGGACGTAGGCATGGGCATGTGCATATTTTATTTCATAACCTCTCAGACAGTATTTATTAGCTAGGGTGTAAATGATTGCCCTGTTCAGTAATGCATGCACAAACTCATTTTACAACAATATTCTGAAAAGGACTGATTGTTATTCACCATAAAGATGATACATTTAGTTCCAGACAAGCACGACAAAAATACTGTTACACATTGAACTTTTGGCCAAGCACTTCTACAGAAACTAATGAATGAAAGCAGCAATCCAGAGTGGGGTGGGGAAGGTGAAGGGATCGAAGGGTACACGTGACGGGGGGAGAATATTGCTGTCTGGTGGAGCATGCAGGAACTAGATGGTGGCAGGACAAGGCTGCCAGCCGCAGTTTTGGGAACCTGTAGGGGAGAGAGGAGAGAGGAGGTGTGTGTGTGGGGGGGGGGAGCAGAAAAGGAGAAAAGTCGGGTGGGTGAATTTGCAGAGAGGGTGCACAGTGAGGTTGAGGGGTGTGTATTGGGAGGAGGTGATAGGGCAGATGGGACTGAAACTGTTGGGGGGGGGGGGGGGGGGACGACAGTAGGCTACTGTAGGTTGATGCCAGGATAATTTTGGGAGTGGAGAATGTTTCTTAAGTTTTTTAAGAATAACTGCACAGTTTAGAAAAGTTGGTGGTGGAGGAGAGGATACAAATGGCCCAGATTGTGAAGCAGCTGCTGAAATCAAGCATGTTATGTTCAGCTGCATGTTGTGCAACAGGGTGGTTCACTTTACTCTTGGTCTTTGTTTGGCAGTGGCCATTCATCCTGGTGGACAGCTGGTTGGTAGTCATACAAATATAAAAAGGCTGTGCAATGACAGCAGCAAAGCTAGTACATGACATAGCTGCTTTCACGGGTGGCCTGGCCTCTTATGGGGTAGGATAAGCCTGTGACAGCACTGGAATAAGAAGCGCTGGGTGGGTGGATTTGGCAGATCTCTCTTCTAAGTTTTCCTCATGGATATGATCCCTACGGCAAAGGACTGGGATTCGGAGTGGCGTAGTAATGGACGAGGATGTTGTGGAGGTTGGATGGACAATGGAACACCACTGTGGGAATGGTGAGAAGGATTTCCTTCATTTCAGGGCATGATAGATAATCAAAGCCCTGATGAAGAATGTGGTTTAGTTGTTCCGGTCTGGGATGGTATTTAGTGATGAAGGGGATGCTCCTTTGTAACTTGTTTTTGGGGGTAACGGTAGGATTGGGGGTGTATTTACCATGTTTGAGGCTATTTTTCACAGCACGCTGACATTGTGAAGCCTGTTTTTATGGACTCACAGGAAGAAGTCTGGAGACATTGAATTGAAAGAATATGGGCGCAATAATCCTTTAGAGACGATGTGATCACCAAAAACTTTGCGTAAGAAATGAATTATTTCATTAGATGTGTGATGAGTGACACCGTGCTACTGCAATGTACAATAGTGTTACCCTGCTTCAAGAAGTGAAATAAACTATTTAATGATGTCTTGGCGCACAACACTATTCACTGTAGTTTCAGACAAAATGGGACCAACTATTTGATGACATGATATATCACACCACATTACAATTTTCTGACAGTCCAATGCATTTTTATGAAAGACATGGATTTTGGGTTTACCAAATTTTTGTGTTTTGACTATTCACTAATGTAAAGCCATACCTTATCACAGAATAAAACATGGCCAAGTTTTGCGATTCTGGCCAAAACCATACACAGTTCGCTAGACACATTTCTTTTTCCTGTGCTTTCAGTTCCTGCACACTTCAGACATGACATGAATGATTTTAACTCCTGCACTGCTTTCGTAGCACCACCCTATGAAATATCTTATTGGACAGACAGCCTCCTCAAATATTTTGAAGGGGAATGATACATCATCACATTCTTCACCTCATATAATTTATGTCCAGTCTGCCAGTTGTGTTCTTGTCTGCAAGTGATTTGCATTTCCAGAACTGGGTGATTATCTCGATATTGTTGAACTGTCTGGCACTGTGGCATCTGCATATTTCATATGAAATGTGTTTACAACGCGTGCATTTGAGTTACAGGCAAAACGCTGTTTAATAATGAAAACTCATTGCTCTTGGGAAAACAGTATTTAACAAGGAATGAACTGCACAATACTTACAACATAATGCAACCTGTACCTGTTACATTGGTGTCTTCATTTGTTGTTGGCTATATATGAGGCACTATCTTACAGTGGCTCATCGAATGAATGCAATGCAAATCCTATTTACAATCACACTGCATGAGGACCTATTTAACAGACACATTATAACAAGAATTTCATGAAGATGACCTGAACAAAATTTTCTGTGATGAGATTACCAAAAATTAATACTTTTAAGGTAAATTCAGGCCTCAGCAGTGTCACCTGTAATTTAGGCTCACTGGGGAAGATCTTGGTAAAGGTAATCACATACAGTAGTGAATATTGGCAGAATAGAATGTATTCTCAACTACACCATTAAGGCTGACAGCAGGGACATCACTGGTAATGCCCTGCACACTAACATGAAGATTGTGTCACTCTTTGACTTGTATTATAAGTCCAGGATGAGCGTGTTGGTGAATGTATAAAGCTTCAGGATTCACACAACTTAAAGGGGCAGTCATATATGGGTGTCACAACACTAGTCATGGTCGACACTTGAATGTATTCAATTAAAAGGTTACTTACACAACTAATTTCCAGAAGCAGTCAGTGTAAACAGAAAACTGTCTTGTCAAAATCCCATGTTTTCCACTAGGCCTCTTTTAGGGTAAATGTTTCCAAAAGACAGAACTGCTGTATAACTGTAGACACAGGCTCTGCTTGCCACAAACTAGATCAAAGGGGGAATGATGGAGCAACAGCCCTGTACAAAACCGTAATCCTGCTGGCCTGGCTGTTAGCATCATTGGCCACTTGCCAGAGGTATACTGAAGAGAGTAATAGTCTGTGAGCTGACATGGGGCCAGCCGATCACAACTGTGTGTCTCAAAGAGCAGCAGCAGCAGGCCTCCCGTAGGGCCGGTTAGGGGTGGAAGTTATCACTGAAACACCTGATTTTCAATTATATCACTTCCTTTCCATGCCAAAGTGTCTTCACTGTTAAAACTGCTCAAAATAACTGGTTTCTGAAAGAACCAATTTTCACTTTATTATCCGTATTTTTCCCTGTAATAAACACAGAAATCGAAAAAAGACTGAAAAAATTTTGACTCTCAGTTTCAAGACACTTAATGAAAATATTAAATTAAATAGGCAAATAAAAGAAAACTTAATCCATCCACCACTCTCAGCTTTTCTTGAAAAGTGATAAGTGATAAAACACTA
The DNA here is from genome assembly GCF_021461395.2 of Schistocerca americana. NCBI lineage: Eukaryota > Metazoa > Arthropoda > Insecta > Orthoptera > Acrididae > Schistocerca > Schistocerca americana. The sequence goes on along the minus strand of NC_060121.1, from coordinate 524,259,781 downwards.
CAAAAAATTAGCAGTATTCTACTGTTTCTAATTTTTTAAAACTTTGCTAAAATCATATTACACTCAGGTATCATCATGCTTGTATTATGAATAGTGCTATAGAGTGAAAACTAAGGTTGAAGAACTCAATTTTTTGTGTTAATTTGCCTGTTTTTGAAGGCTGAAAGCAGATAAAGGCATATTATGTAAGCATGGGCAGCAGATCAGCTATCTATTTTTATTACATGCTATGAGTAAATTTTAAGTTTTTAATTTATTACTGTTACCGTAATTTCCTTCCTCTTGTATTATTTCATAAGAATGACAAATAAATGTTTAATCCTGTAAACAAATGGAGCATTATACTTCATTGGTACACCAATTTGTAAAGATATTTCCAGATTAGGGTTGGTGCCATTCTGCAGTTCAACAGGTGTCTAACGACGACAGTGAGAAACTACCTTAGACCAGGTTGAGAGTAAGTCTTGCACACTGCACATACATGCATGCCTTAAGCTACAATGCATGATGATAGGAACATCATTATCTCAGCAGTGCTGTGCAAATTCTTATGCACTGTGTTTCTTGCTCATTTCTGTTGGCATTTTATTAAAACAGCACTGATTACTTTTCCCGTTTTCTACAACAACACAATATTTCAAACCACTGCAAATTTTACAAATAAAAATTACTCCTTTTTTAAAAAGATGTTTATTTGGAAATGAAAAATTTAAAACTGCTGCTTTGGCTAATTGATATTTCAGTTACTTTACTCAGTTATTAGTAAAAAATAAAAAATAAAACACCTGTTGTAACAGTGACCAATACCAGTTATTCAGAACTAAAATACCAGAATCGGTTTTAACTGGTCAGTTTTTCTTATCCCTAGGGCTGGTTTTCAGAGGAGCTGGGTCTGAAGCTTAGATATGGCACTACTGTCATGGTCCTTACCCTGTGTGGTGTTTGTAAAACAGCAGGATGGATAATACTAACAAGGGAACCTCCCCATCGCACCCCCCTCAGATTTAGTTATAAGTTGGCACAGTCTGGATGATTTTCATCTTGAGTTTTTTGTGTTAAAGTGTTCTAACAAGCCATGTGGCTAGATATTACATAAATTAAACCTATTTGTTTGCCCTTTCCCCGGCTTTTGTCTCTTACAAGGGAACCTCCCCATCGCATCCCCCTCAGATTTAGTTATAAATTGACACGGTGGATAGGCCTTGAAAAACTGAACACGGATAAATCGAGAAAACAGGAAGAAGTTGCGTGGAACTATGAAAAAAATAAGCAAAATATACAAACTGAGTAGTGCATGCGCAAGGTAGGCAACATCAAGGAGAGTGTTAGCTTACGAGCGCCGTGGTCCCGTGGTTAGCGTGAGCAGCTGTGGAACGACAGGTCCTTGGTTCAAATCTTCTATTGGATGAAAATTTTAATTTTTTATTTTCAGATAATTATCAAAGTTCAGGCACTCACACATAATCAACTTCGCTCTCCAAAATTCCAGAACATGTTCAGATTTGCTTGGACATATACAGAATTTGACGGTCTACGCACGGAAACATTTGGAAACGTAAAAAAGCATATGTTTTGACAGAGCACAGGGAAAACTGTGCGACTCTGGAACTGTTGCATTCATTTGATGCAGTTTATGTGACAAACTCTCATGTTTTCATCACTTTTTTTGGAATGATTATCACATCCACAAGAAAACCTAAATCGGGCAAGGTAGATGAATCTTTTTACCCATTCGCCAAGTGTGCAAGTTAGGTGGGTCGACAAATATTCCTGTCATGTGACGCACATGCCGTCACCAGTGTCGTAAAGAATATATCAGACGTGTTTTCCTGTGGAGGAATTGGTTGACCTATGACCCTGCGATCAAATGTTTTCGGTTCCTATTGGAGAGGCACGTCCTTTCGTCTACTAATCGCACAGTTTTGCGGTGCGGTCGCAAAACACAGACACTAAACTTATTACAGTGAACAGAGACATCAATGAATGAACGGACAGATCGTAACTCTGCGAAAATAAAGAAAGTAAAATTTTCGCTCGAGGGAGGAGTCGAACCACGGACGTTTCGTTCCGCAGTTGCTCACCCTAACCACGAGACCACGGCGCTCAAGAGCTATCATTGTCCTTTATGTTGCCTATCTTGCACATGGACTACTCAGTTTATATATTTTGCTTATTTTTTCATAGTTCCACACAACTTCTTCCTGTTTTCTCGATTGATCTGTGTTCAGTTTTTCAAGGCCTATCCACCGTGTCAATTTATAACTAAATCTGAGGGGGATGCGATGGGGAGGTTCCCTTGTAAGAGACAAAAGCCGGGGAAAGGGCAAACAAATAGATTTAATTTATATAATATCTATCCACATGGCTTGTTAGAACACTTTAACACAAAACAGGTGACACACACACACACACACACACACACACACACACACACACACACACACACACACACAAAAAGCAACTCACACTCACATGACTGCAGTCTCAGGCAACTGAAACTGTGGCTTTAGTTTCCTGAGACTGCAGTTAGTGGGTGTGAGTTACTTTTGTGTGTGTGTGTGTGTGTGTGTGTGTGTGTGTGTGTGATACATTTTTGATGAAAATATTTATGAAAATTATTTAATATAATTCACATGGAAAACATTTAGTGCTTTTTTCATATTAACTAGGCAACAGCAAGTCATAAGCTACTAGATATGATTATGTGACAATTAAATAAAGGAAGTCTTGCATAAATTCCTATAGAGTGTCTTCAAGTGATTGCAAAAGAAATAGATAAAAAAATCCGAAAAAATTACCTTCTGCTTGAAAATTTCCGAATGGCGTGGTCATTGTAGGTTCCCTTGCAGTTGCGTGATTGAGCTAAAATATTGCACACATTGATTTTGGTTGACTAGAACAAGATACGGGTGTTGGAATATATTTTAGAAAGCTGAAAAATTAGGCCACCCAACTGTAGATGTAGAATGGAGGTTACCAATAAAATTAAGAAAGTTCAATTCATGGTACAACAGGACATTATGGCAGCAAAAAATGAGGAGTGGCCAATAACAGAACGCCAGGGATTTTGATAAATTATAAACACTGCTCACCAAATGGGAAGTCAATTTCCTTCGAAGAAAATGCAAGTACACACAAAAAATGTGGCTCAAAGTATCCTTATCTAGTGTACAAAATGGGATTTTGTATTCTGGTGCAAAAATGTATCACAAAGAGCCAGTAGATATTTCACAGGAGATTATAAATCACCAGATATTCAGGAACAAAGTAGAAGAGTACCTTACTACAATGGCATCAATACGATAGTTTGTTTGGGGAGGAAGGGGGGGGCTAGACCAGGGAGGACTGAATATTTTGAATATGAATGGCAACTTGTAAATAGCCATAAAATAGTTCTAGTTTGGAACCTGCTAAAAACCTGTGTAACATGGACCCATAAATCACTTTCTTGAAAGAAAAGCACCTGACTACATCTACATTACATTTTTTCCATTCCGTGTGAGTGGGGGGGGGGGGGGGGGGGGGGGAGGGGTGCTTGCCTTATTAGATAGTTCTTCTATACTTTATCAGAATATTTTTACTTGAGGATTTAAGTTCTGGTTAAGACTAACATTCGTATTAAATAGTTTCCTGAGCTGTCTAGTATGTAAACAGCTGACTACCTGTCTGAAATTCTTAATGTTGCATAAAGGCATAGTATGAGGTAATAGATGAGTATAGTTGGAGTCACAAATGATGACAGTCAAGTTTAAGCTTGTTCTGCACTCCTATGTCACTCGTTCTTTGACAGGCAATAAGCATTCAGAAACATTCTGAGCATTCTGCTGTGAACGTTGTATGCAACGCGAGCATTAAACGTGATCATAGTGAGTTACTTAGCGAATTTTTTTTCCAGTTGTTGCGAGTTGTCATGGCTGATGGTGATTGTAAGTGACAAATTCTACATTAGCAAATGAGAGACATAATTTTTGAGGTACATACATTCATCAAGTGCAAAGCATTTGTATGTGCATACCGCAACTGCCGCCTGGAACCTTCAATAATGCAGTCCCCATCCTTGTCTCAACTTGTGTGAAGCATCATTGTCCATGGATTGGGCTATAATGTAAATGGAGAAACAATGTCTCTTTTGAAAGCAGCTGCTTCTCTGCAGATATACACAGCTGGCTATTGAAATTGCTACCCCAGGAGTAAAACAAATAACAAATTTTTTGTTGCTGTGCATATTCGGTATAGAAGGAGAGTCTCTCTGGTGTACAATTCGAGCATCTGCCACTAGGCAATGCAGCACTCACCAAAAAAAAGTCCAAGTTGGTGATGGAACATTTAAAAATCAAAGGTGGTGATGGATAGAAATTTAAAAAATGCGAGATGACATTTGCAGGAAATTTAAAATTCCAAGATGGCAGTGGTGGGGGAAAAAATGTCAAAGCTGGTGGAACAAAGTCAAGGAATGAAATATTAAAAGTGCTTAAAAAATAAAAAAGTGTTTATATGTTTGAAACAGCTGCACAGGTGCACTTGGCTGGCTGATCACTTATGTAGGAATGAGCCAGTATTCTGATATCAGTCAAAATGACAGGCAGTGATAATTTCCTGTAGTCAAAATATCCCTGTTCATCAGTTTAAATCCTCTTGTTTCAGTTGGATAGAATAATGCACAACTTGAGTGTTTTCACCATTGCCCAAGACATAAAAGTGAAATTAGTTAGGGCTCTATAAAACTTGTTGTGTAGAAAACATTTTACCTTCCAGAACTGTCTCATCTCCTGTACTTCTGGTTGCTTGCGCACCAGAAAACCACGGAATTGAGCCTGTATTCGAAGAGCTGCTTCTTCTGGTGTCCACAGCCAGGATAAAGGAAAATATGGTCTTGGGCTGCAAAGACAATTGAGTTTTCTATACATTTATTTATGGCATATCTAGAAATGTAGAAGCAGAGTCTTAACTGTGGAGAGCTTTTTGATGCAGAATCTTAAGTCACACAGTTTTTTTGCAGCTTATATGTTATCAAGTATAAATGATGCTGGATGTTATGCATTTTATTTCTTTGTTGTAGTTAGCTCCAAACTACAGTAATAAATGCCATGGTAATAATATACACTGATGAGCCAAAACATTACGACTGCAGTTCACCACGAGGCTGTATGCTGCCTGGTGGCAATGATTTTTTTGTTGCTGTGATGCAATAAGAGAAATATATGAGTACAGAAGAGATGAATGGGGAATCAGTGTAGTGACAGTAAGAGGCATGAATGAGGAAATCCGCCAACTCGCGACTTTGAAAAAAACCAGATTGTTGTGGCCCAGAGCCTGGGAGGGCGTATCTTGCAAATGTCGAAGCTGCTCGACTGTTCATGTGATACTGTCCTGAGCATCTTTGGAAAGTGGTTGAAGAATGCGGAAGCCATGCATAGGTGATAAGGAGTTGGAAGTCCATACATCATCGCTGAACATAGGTATCAGAGGCTTGCCCATGCTGTAAAGCAGGATAGGCAGCGATTTGTGGCATATCTGATGAAAGAGTACACTGCTGGCCCAGGCACAAGTGTTTTGGAGCACACCATTCAGTGCACAGTGTTGAACATTGTGTTCTGCAGCAGAGGACCTCTACATGTTCCCAACTTCACCCAACATCATCAATTATGATTACAGTGGGCACGGGATCATCGAGATTCGTCCACAGATCAATGGAATCATGTTACCTTGTCAGATGATTTCTATTTATTGCTAAAACAGGTCAATGATCATGTCCAGATACACCGTCATCCAGGTGAACGGCTGCTCTTAACATGCAGCTCGCCATGGACACAGGCGTGACATTCTCTTGGGCTTCCATGGGACCTGCAATAGTAATGGAAGGCACCATGACAGCTGTGGACTGTGTGAACATTTTAGGGAACACATGCAACTGCTTATGGTTGATGTCTTCCTTGACAGCGATGGCATCTTTCAGCAGGATAACTGTCAGTACCACAAGGTCAGAATCGCACTGCAGTGGTTTGAAGAGCATGATAGTAAACTCATGTTGATGTCTTGGTCATCTCATGCGGCTTAGCTGAATCTGATGAAACCCAACTGGGACACTATCAGGTGGCAGCTCTGTGCCCACAGACCAACTGCTTGAAAATTATGGGAAGTGTGTGTAGGCATCCGGTGCCACAAACCTCTGGAAACCTATCAAGTACTTGTCATATCCATGGCTTGCAGAATCACTGCTGAACTGTATTCCAGTAGAGGACCAACATGCATTTAATTTGATGGTCATAATGTTTTGGATCATCAGTATATACTAATATAACTGCATAATATTTATTTTTACTTGGCTATTGCTTAATTTATAATTAATTTTTGTTTCCTAACTTGTACTGGAAGTCTGTAGTGAAAACAGCTTGTCAATACAACACATTTTCATAGTATATATCACAATTTTAGCCTCTTGTTGATGAGTGTGTTGAGATCCATTAATGTCTGGGCTAACACCTCATGGCTGATAACTAACTTGACTATGACACTACTTAAATAACTGTTATAGTTTTTTCAGACTTTTTCACCTGTGGTCACCTTTAATTATAGTTTGTTTTTTATTTGCCATTCACACACACATTTACATAAACAAAGGGGGGGAAATCATGAAGATAATGATGATACAAAAGTTGTGTTTTTAACGTGTTCCAACTGAAAATGAGTAACATAGGTTAAAGAAAATATACATTCAGACACATAATTTATGTTTAAGCTTCAAACATATTTGAAATGTACAGATTGGATGTGCCAGTTTTGAAGCATTCAACAATTGTGAATATGAAGTATCATTCCATTAATTACCACCAATAATGTGTGATATTGATGACGGTATCTGAGAAACATATATGAAGTAAATTTCATTCTTACCACCCAGCTTCCTTCATTGGAGGAAAAGTTGAGTTGATGTGCAAGCTACTGTACATCTCCTGATGTTGTTTTTGTTGTTGTATTGTGAGGACCAATGACAACACAATAATTTGTGCCCAAACATAAACAGCCGAAGGGAGTTAAGAAGACAACAAAAAACGTATTAGCCATGTGACACTTTGAATATCATCACTGTCAACAGAGAGCAAGAACTGCATTAAGGATTGCTAATTCTTAAGAAAATTGTGTGTTCACTTTCAAAATCATACATCAGGAGACCGTTCTAATCAAGAAGTGACACCTTGGTGACTGGAATGAGCCATTTTATTGCATGTTAATTAGCATATCAAATACAGTTTCTTATCCTTACATCCATTCTTGCTGCCAATGATGTGGGGCTCTTTACTTCAACAGTGAAATCATTGCAATTGCATGTAAGGGGAATCAATCAATGGTCACAGTAGGGATGTTACAGACCCACATGGCTGCTGCATCCCTAGTTTGTTGCCTCAGATTTCCATATGTTCTTGTACGCAGAAAAATATCATCTCCCTCCAAAGGTGCAGTAGCACAGAAGGGTGTCTTGGATGGACTGTACTAGACCAATTTGCTGGGTACATGATCTGCATGGTCTGAATTGTTCTCTGGGAATATGAACACAAGGAAGTTTGTAACTTGAATCTGTCTCATCTATTTAGTGCCTTAAAGGTTGTATGTACATCCAATTCATAGACAGTGAATTTATTTGGTACAGATACTCACAGATTTAATTAAAAATGTAATCTGGAGAACTATACTACCTTTTTTATTAGCATTTGGACTCTTCTACTTGTAATGCAAAAATTCTAAAAATTTTCTGGTAATCTTTAGCACAATGGCAGACAAATCCAGTCATGGTTTAAAACTAAGACTTGGTCAACACAAAGGATAACAGGGCTTGCTTCATGTGTAATCCATATGGCTTTGCTACTTTGAGTAGTTTGCAAAAACTGTTAGCGTTTATGGGTGGTCAACCAAATGAAATGCTGATGATTTTGACTCAGGCAAGAACCAGTATGCCTGAGGCATTGTGAGTAGTTACTCGATGGACGGTAGTGGCTTGCCAGTCTCTGCCCAGAAAATGTATATGGGGCTAGTTGTCTAGATGCCTGAGCCTAATTTGATCCCCTCAAGATAGTGTCAGTGGTCTTTAGACATACAGTTCTCACTAACCCAACAGACTTACACTAATTATCAATAACCCAACAGACTTACACTAATTATCAATTTCAGGGTCATATAATGGAGTAGACATGGACTTTCATCCGGACATTAATGTGTGTTTATCTTAAAAAAGGGGTTTAAAGCTTGTTCATATTATAAATTCAACTAAATTTCTGATATTCACTTGCAACTGAAGATCAGCTATTCCTAGACTAAAGAAGAAGCAAAATTATCCATAAATAAGGAGCACTTTATTGGACCCTTTGCCATGAAGATTATATTATTGGTTATAACAGCAAGTTATGATGCTTCCTTAAGGGCTCTGTTCTCCTACTCAAACCAGTCTGACATGCCTTAACCATCTTTATGATTAAAGTAGTGCAATAAGATAAAGGGCCATATAAAGATGGGAAGATGTCCATGGAAACTCCATAGAAGTTGTTGTCTGAATATATAATGCCCCAGAATGGTAGTGATGTTATTGGCATCGCATTGTCTTCCCATTGTTGTTGTGTAGCTGCTTCCAGCAAGGTCTGTTTATTGAATGTGGTTTGGTATCTCTTGAATCTGTACTGCAAATTACTACGAAACTGTTATGAGAACACTAAGAAGATTGAAGTCAGGTCTCTGACTATGGTGCAGGCACAGAGGAGTCACAAAAACTGACCAAAAGAAAAAGAAATGATGAAAGGTGGTTTGAGAATTATTGGGAGTGGTACATGAGTTGTCCTACCCCTCATGATCATATATTCTGCCTAAAAAACAAAGCCTTCCCCTCGGCCTAGTACTGTAAATGCAAATTGTTGACACAGTATCATTTTGTTCAAGTAACATAATAAAGAAATGACTTTTACTGAACAGATGGTTTATGTGACTTGGTTCATACATCTGCCACCTACACAGCTCACTCACATTCAACTATAGAGTTCATGCTGCTATTGTTTGACTGTAGGGTCCCACAGGTTGGGCAAACAAGTGCTAAAATACATACGCTATTTGAGTGAGGGCTTCTGATTTTTGCTGATTTATGCTGACTGAGTATGAGCAAAATACGATGACGGAGGAGGAAAGCAAAAAAGATGTGGAGGGGATTTATAAAGTACTTTCCCCTCCAGCCAGTATTTGCTCCCAAGTTTCAGCTGATCTGATCTATTGTGTAAAAAAACTATAAATTCAAGATTAAGCCTTCTGTGGTTGATTAATAATATTGTGGGACTCGTTCTTCGGTGTGCCTGTGGAAAGCTGTATTCTGTTCATCTGAGTTGAACTCTCTTGTACACAAATATACGTTCTGCGATTGGTTATGAGCAGTATTGCTTAGGCATCTGGTGCTCAGGACTACTGGAAATAGGTCACACTTATGCATTAGGTTATTTTCTTGTTATTCTATTACGAATGAAATTCTTACACATCTGCATCTAGAACTGTACCACACTAATGTACAGTAGCTCCTATAATTAATAAAATATAGATAATTGTCTTAAATTCCGTTTTTTAGAAAGTTTGTACAATTAGTAATTTATTTTCTAAGTGATGCATTTAATTTGTTGCATGCAATATTTTCAATCCTGATAGTTCATTTAAATAATATTTTTAAGAATGCTTAATTTTTATTAAAGCTACTTACAAAATTTTAAAATTTGCTACATCTGCATATAAATATAGTTTTATGTAGGGGGGGGGGGGGGGCAGCATTAGCAATTCTGGCAGGGATGCAGAATCACCTTGGTCCAGCTCTGTTCTATATATAGGTAGTGAGGGTGATACCTTTGAAAAACTTTTTGTATATATAGTCCTTGCCTAAAGTGGTATATTTCCAAGAGTTGGAAAAGTATTTAGCCTGTCAGATTCTATTGAGGAAGGCAATGAGCATTAACCAATAGCTCCCTGTGTGATACCATAGCACAGCGCAAGTATATCATGACAGGATTAAGTATCATAAATTGCAGATAATGCCAAAGCCGATACCCACATGGAAAAGTGGCAGTGATGTAGTGAGAGTGATACAAATAATGACAAAATAGTTAAAAAGTGCATAAATTGTACAAACTGCTCTATAGAAAAACACAAAATTTTAGCAACACAATCAGGGGAATATCAAAGAGTGATGGTAGCTCTTTTAAAAATATGCCAGGGGAATAGAGCATGTCGTGGGTAAGTATTTGAAAGTGCTAGAATCATGACTTTTTTGTCTGATGTCAATCAAATGAATGACATTCAAATTTCAGTTTCACTGAAAACAAAGGTTTGCAACACAAGTTTAATGAAGTAACTAAAACTGCTGGGTGCAACTGGTTGAAAGACTTGTGAAACAAAATTTTTGAAATCTGTTCAAGAAGACTGGTGGTTACATTTACTCAAGGTCTGTAAAAAAAAACTTCACAGATAAACAGTTCTGCTAAAGGAAAAATCTTGGGAAGTTAAGTTTGTAAAATATACTTCTAAATCTACAGAATGATTCCATATTGATGTTACAGACTTTTACAAATGATGGAGAAGAGTAAATGTACAAATTTGAAGTGAGGAACTCTGGTCCAGAAATGAGCAAGTTGAGAGCTATAGGTGAAATTCATTCTGATACCTGTGATAGTGGACTACAAGTACCGATACTGTTGTTGCTATGATTGAAGGGTATGCAACTTTCAGAAGTGATAGTATGGAGAAAAACAAAAAATAAATGCCTCGTAAACATAGGCACTAAAATGCATTCGTCACGAGCTAAGAGCACATGCTCATCTTCACTACTGTGAAGCACATATCTTTTGCTAAACAAGTGCCCATACCTCTTAAGGTATGCATTTTAGAGCCCATATTTACTGGACATTTTTTGTTGCTTTGGTCCATACTATCTCCTTCAAAAATATGGAACCCAAGAGCTTGTAGTAGAAGATACAGGTTTCACAGTATCGAAGATGAACAAGTGTTCACAGCTCTTAAAGGATGTATTTTAGAGCCCATGTTTACTAAACTTTTTTTCTTCTCCTGCTCCCTTTTACCGTCTCTGAAAGTTATTCTAAAATCTTAGTGACAACAGTACTGGTACATGTATTTAACTGCCACTAGTACCGGAATGATTTTTGCATGTAGCTTTTGACGCAGTTGGGGTCATTATTAGGGTTTTCCCCTATTTGTTTTGACTACAGAGTGTCTGCAATCAGTCTAATCTTGCCTTTACTGCAGTATATTCTTAGATTCTTCACTTAAAATCAAATCTTCAAATGCCTGCTTGCTTACCTTTTGAGCATTTCTATGACACTCTTCTGTGAGTGAAACAATCCTTTAACCAATCAATTAAATTTGAAGCATGCAGCTGTGAAAATTCCAACTTCATTCCATTTCATATTCCCCACGAATTCTTACACCCAAGTATTTGTACAACCTGACTTGTTTCCAATTGTGACTTGTCAATATTCTTATCTTAGGCTACACTACTTTTGCACTTGGTAAAGAGCACAGTTGCACATGTGTGAGAATTTAATGTAAGTTGTCAATCTTTGCACCATTTTGAAATCTTACCAAGACCTGACTGGATATTTCTGAAATTTTATTCAGATAGTACTTCATTATAGGTAACTTTATCACTTACAAACATTCTAAGATGATTACTAGTATTGTTTGACAGCCCTCTAATATAAAGTGTGAACAGCAAGGATACGAACACACTTCCTTGGGAGCGTGCCTGAAGTTAGTTCTTTAAAAAATGCTGCATCCACTCATTTGTGTTGGTCCTTGGTTTTCAGGGTGTCATCTGATAATGGCATGCATGGGATTTCTGTTGGTTGGTATTTTTGAAGTTGGCATGAAGGAGGTCATTCTGTTTGAGATACCTCATTACATTTGATCTCAGAACATGTTGTAAAATTCTACAAGAAATGGACGTCACAGATATTGTATGGTAGGTTTGCAGATCTTTTCTGCTGCCCTTTTGTAGATGGGTGTTACCTGCTCATTCTTCCAACTGTTGGCTAGGTTCCTTTTTTTTTATTTTATCGAACCTACAGTACATTATATTTAAAAGAGGGACTAACTCAGCCACAAATTTAGTACAGAATCTGATATGTATTCCATTACACCACATGGCTTTGTTCAGTTGTAACGATTTGTTTCTTAACTCCACTGACACTAATATCTATTTCACTCATCTTTTCAGTGGTCTGAGAATTAATTTGAGCCAATTCTGAGTTTTCCTTTGCAGAGAATGGTTTGAAAACAGAGTTAATCATTACTACTTTTTCTCTGCTACTTTCAATTTCAGTTTTCATCTCATCTGTGAGTGACTGAACACTAATTTTGGTGCCTTCAACAGCCTTTATGTACGGCCAGAATATCTTTGGGCTTTGTGAAACATCTTTCAACAGTTTTCTGCTATGATAGTTTTTGAAGGCTCCACACACTGCCAGAATATCTTTGGGCTTTGTGAAACATCTTTCAACAGTTTTCTGCTATGATAGTTTTTGAAGGCTCCACACACTGTTCTCTTGACAGCCAAACCTGTTTCATTCCACGCATCTATCTATCTACAGCCTTTGTTTTTCAATGATTATATGGTGTGCAGCAGCGTTCATAGTAGGATATTGAAAACACACCATCAGGCAGTAACTGTAATTTATTTATTACCTCTTACGTCAATTAATAGTTAAAGGTATGCCATTTACTAATGTTTAAGTCATTGTCCATTGCATGGATTATTTTTTGGATATGACTGGGAGGTCATGACTTAAAAATGAAGAAGAGAATTGTTAAAAACACATCCTCTTGTAAGTATTTAGGAGGGACACCAGCAGCAGGTGGGAGGAATATACAAATGTACAGAATAAAATAAGGAAAGCGAAGATTATGATTACGTAACTAAATCCAGTATTATGGAATGACACTGTCTCTAAAGTTACAAGTAAATAACTATACAAGAGTTATATGGAAAGCACTGTCTCATATTGGGGAGCACTGTGAATATTTTCAAACAGAATGAAGGAGTGACTCCACACAATGGACAAGATGTATTGAACTACAATAATGGACAGGGTGAAGAATGGAAATTTAAAAAAAAATGATGTAAATAGATTCTACATTGATAAAATGGGCAGCAAGAAATGGTACGTCCATGTGAAACATATGAATTAAAATGGAATACTTCAGAAATGGTGGCCATAGTGGTGATGCAGGAAAGTGGGCTGAAATGCAAGTACTATAGCGGCAATGCAAGATAGATACTTGTATAGATAAAGAGGTATGGAGACGGGGTTGTGGTAGATGGCCAGCAATTTTGCAAAGAAACTGCTGCAATACAATATATACAGGCATTTAAAACTTTTGCTGCATGGCATTTGTTGGTGGGAACTATGAGTCAAATTTTTTTACTGTTACTTGTACATTTTCAGAAGTGACATGTAAAAATATTTTCTTCTTAACTTCAGTTCATAAAGTAGAAATGGTTTAATTAAAAAAGAAAAAAAAAGGATCTTAACTGTTTTTTGAGGTATCTTTTGACAAATGGTATACTGAAGATCTCTCTCCACTGCTTGCTCCTATAAGGATGACGACGATTCTGATTCCATAGAAGTTCAGCAAGATAATCAATTCCATTGAAACGGCATTTTTGTACCTAAAAAATAGAAATGATTTTATTTGTATTATGCATTATGACACAAAATCAAAAGCTTTTCAGTAAGCTTAAGTAAATTTGCTGTCTTTGTTTGCTTAAAAAAGCCAATTGGCTCATGAAGTATGGTAGTCATTTGTGTACCATGGTATATAGCACATATACTGTAACATGGAATGCTGAATACTCTGCAGTCCTCTACATCTGTATCATGCAAATGACTATAAGGTTCTCAGTGCAAATTATTTGTTATTTTACTATATATTAGGGCTTTTTATAGTTCCAGTTATGAGGCATGCATAGGGAGAAATAGTACACTCATGTTTAATGTGGCTAACTTAAGGAATCTTCAAGATAAAATAAAAAGAACATTATGTCTTAGTGCCACTGGCCAGACTAGTTGCAGTAGGACTACATGGAAACATGTAACACACATCATGCATCAGCACAAGTCCACTTACTTTGCCTGTAACAGTCTGTTTCCTTTATGTATCAGTGTTCCGTGAAAGGGTCTGGTGAATTACATACTCAAGGCTTATGGCCACATCACACAAAAAAAATGACTGTTGAAAATAGTGCAGACTGCAATAAATATTGGTCCTTTTTCTGAAACTGTCAGTGAAAAGGAGCAAAGGAATTGTAACCCCATCCCACAAGTGTCTAGGACACTACACGGTTAGTACCAAGGTATCCTGGCAGTAGTTGGGAGCTCTGCAGTACCTGACTGCCAAAGTGGAAACACTACATGTGGCATCACAAACACTGTGCAGGCTGGCACTGTTCTGAACCATTGTACCTGCAGTATTAAAAATAATGCAGCCAAAGTGGTGAGGCTACTCTTTGGATATGACTTTTACAAAACATGTATGGAATGCTCTATACCAAATGACTGTGGTCATAAGACTGTCACCGTGGAATACTGCCGGCCTCCAGAAGGCACTTGTTATGCAATGGAAAATGCTACTGCAAGTCTTGGGAAAACTATGGAGTCAGATGAAGAGGACTGTGTAATGGCAATTGACCACTGTACTTGAGTATTGGTCATCAGTGTGGGATCCGTACCAGATTGGGTTGACAGAGGAGATAGAGAAGATCCAAAGAAGAGCAGCGCATTTCGTCACAGGGTTATGTGGTAAGCGTGATAGTGTTACGGAGATGTTTAGCAAACTCAAGTGGCAGACTCTGCAAGAGAGGCGCTGTGCATTGGGGTGTAGCTTGCTGTCCAGGTTTCGAGAGGGTGAGTTTCTGGATGAGGTATCGAGTATATTGCTTCTCCCTACTTATACCTCCCAAGGAGATCATGAATATAAAATTAGAGAGATTCGAGTGCACATGGAGGTTTTCCGGCAGTCATTCTTCCCGCGAACCATATACGACTGGACCAGAAAAGGGAGGTAATGACAGTGGCACGTAAAGTGCCCTCCACCACATACCGTTGGGTGGCTTGTGGAGTATAAATGTAGATGTAGATGTAGATGTAGAACAGTTATGTGGCCTGCACATCCCATTTCTGACCATTAATGTTGTCTTTTGTTTGGAGTAGCTCCTCAGTTACCCTCACAAGACTGAGTGAGCCTCATTCCAGACCTTTAGAAAGAAAAAAATAGCCTTGCCAGCATCAGGAATCCAGTTTTAGCAGTCAGATGCATTATAATTGTTGACCAACCATATTTCATATTTCACTGAAACCCTAAAAGTAACAGATCAACAGTCAAACAGCAAATGAAACATATGCTGGATGTCCTGGGGCTACCAAATTAGCCTTTTTATAAAGGAAGGTGCAGATCACAGGTCTATCATAAAATGCATTTTAGGCAAACTGTTAAAATAGAATTAAATTACTTGGAATCTGATGTTAAGTGGAGGAACTGTGACAAACATCAGAATTTGTAAGGTTACCATTGTTGCAGCTTGCTCACTTACCAGTGTATGGGTTTTGAGAGCATAATGTTGCAATGCAGGGGTTCATTTCAAATAGCAGTTGTGGTTAGGCATTAAGATGTGTATTCAGAATTATTCTTGCAGTGACAGGAAAGAGAATTAATTTAATGATTGAGAACAAGGCTTATAAATTCAAGGTCCAAGTTAGAAGCAGGATGGTTGCAAAAGGAAATTACTTAAATTATTGGTACACAGAAATCTTTAGTTTGTTTTCATGTAGCTAAGTAGACACCTAGGACAATGATGTCCGTATCCTCCTACCTTGCTCTCATCATGACAACAGACTCTCAATCCTCGACCCCATCAGTGACCAATGCTCTTGTGTCAACTCCAGCTCACCAGTCCACCAACCTCTTCTGTATCCCCAACACTTGCCTGCTCAGCCGTCCAGCTCTGTGCAGCGAATGACTCAATAATCTGAGCCTGTTGATCTCAGATATGCACATTAGACCATGGTTTTGATGACATTTTCACTTGGACATTGGGTGTAGATGAAGCAGTACTCAGAGCAGACTTCCTCTCACACTCTGTCTTGTTCCTGACCTGTCTGGTGGTGTTTAGACTCACACTGCCAGTAGTTGCTCTGCCACAGGTATCATCAGCCACATCCCCTCAGCAGCCCAGTACAACATTACTGTCAACTTTACGCCGCAGCTTCCATGACTCACAGTAATGGTTGATGGCCACTGGTCCTTCAGGACTGACTTCACACCATCAGTTGTATTCAGCAAGTACAAAAGCTCTATTTAAACATGCATCTAATGGACATCCACCAGCAACATGACAACAATACTATCCACAGGTTGTGTACACCCCGGGGCAACCGGGAAATCTGGGAAAAGCCTGGCAGTTTTTTCATCTGGGAGGAAACTGGGAAAAACCCAGGAATACTTTTCAGTTAAATTTTGGTAATTTTGACTGGTAAGAACTGATATTCTAACAAAGACTATTACTGTATCCATTACTGCAGAATAATACTGCAGTGATAAAACATAAATGAGACAAAAAAACCAAAACAAAACTTTAGTTGCAAAGGAAATGTGCCATTTACAACAACAAAACACCATGCACACATAAGCATCTGTCAACAGCAAAATGTGTCAAAGACCTTATGACGAAAACTGTGCAGTACTTTGTAACAACAAACTGTTTACATTAGGTTCATTTGAGCAGTTGCCAGCGAGCTCACACACATGTGCAATTGAGTCACGTATGAGCAGTACCCTCCCTCACTTCCGGCTATTTGAAGTGTGGTGTTAGCTGTATCAACAGTAGCAGCAAGCATCCACATGCTAACTGGAAAAATTTTTCTGGCACTACCAAGCTGCCAGATTCGCGCATGCGCAAAGCAGTCGGAGATTTTGTGGGGAGGGGGGTAGATTCCACATGACCCGTGTTCCTTCAATGATTTTGCTGTTTCCTCTTCGTTTACAGCTCCCACATCAAATAAATACAAAACGGATTTTGGTGGCTGGGAGCTATCAAGTGAATTAAAATACATTCACATAATTATGGAAGGCTATTCAGTACAATGAAGCTATATTTGTCAGTTTGCTAAGGAAATTTGGCCTGACACAGTCAATTTATTTAAAATGAGTTGTTTAATTCTGTAGTATTGGCTAGTTAGAAATGTTCACTGAATTTCAAGTAACATGTTTTCATCTTCTGGCACATATGACATTAAGCCATAATAAAGAACCAAACATGAGATAGTACAGTACTGGTACTCCAAGAAAATCTACATCCTAAAAACCACACTAAAAAGCTTAATATCAGGTTGGGACCTACTTCATTGTGAATATGGATATATGAATGCACACTTCAAACTGAATTATGCATTTTAGTATGGTTCAAAAAAATTCCAACGTTCTTGAAATATAGTCTGATGTCCTGTTTTTTTAATTTTTTTAATGACGTAATATGACATCTCTTAATGCTTTATAAGTGTGAACATACGTGCTTCCTACATCATCATAGCTGTGCGCGTGCAGTAACACCTGTTTTTTGGCACTCCCTGGCAACTGTTGAAATGAACCTATTTTCAACAGCACCAGGGAAATATTGCGAATGGTTTGAAAAGTGTTATTTTCAAAGTAAATTACCTTTTACACAAGATGAATTATGTATTGTGTGAGAATTGCTTAAATCACAGGGTGTTTGACTCTCGTTTAAAACTTAACACTTTGAGGACCAGCCACTTAGAAGAATTTAGAGCTGAGAAGACCATACATTTATGTAATTATTTTAAATTTTACTGGCACCTTCGTGTGATATATCTTAAAGCACAACACATGCAAAAAAGACCAATATTACATGTGAAAGCATAGCTTCTTTTGTAGCTTATAAACCTTTGAGACCAATATTATATGCATAAGCTTAGCTTTTCTTATAGCTACCCTATGCATATTAATTTAAACCATTAACTTTTCCTATTTGTGTGTTTGCACTACTTGACTGTGATGTTGTTATTGGCTCTGAATATCTGCTGTCAAAGGCTGGCGAGATCATGTGACATGAGCTATGATTGGCGTACAAAACTACATCACAATCTCAATTTCAATGCTTCAGAAACTAGTGTGCTGTATTTGATGAAATATGAATTTATACTTTTGTAGTATGAAAATATGCAGCTTACATGTTGCTGCACATCAAAGTGCTTTCCAAAACTTCTTTTTCTGGATTTCATTTTCTAAAGTGCCAGGAAGTTCTGCGCTGGTGTGTAAAACGTTAACCATTCAAAGGATTGATAAGTTTTACATTTCCAAGGGAATGTATACTGTCACTTAACACGGAAAAAGTGTATTTTTGCCCTGGAAAAAGTGTATTTTTAACCGGGACATTTGGGAAAAATCAGGGATTTTTTTTCCTTCTCTACATATACACCCTCTATCCAGTGCAGAATTCATTAAGGTGAGCAAGAACTAGTCATGGCGTGGCACCATTTTGACCTGCTATGTCGTCTGCCTCTGTCTGATTCTGATGTCTTCTGACTCGCAGCACTGAGTTGACTCTGAAGCTCTTCTGCCATCTGTGGATTCACCTACAGCACTGTCTTAATCTTCTGGCACAAAGGCCAGTATCACACTTCCCCCCCCCCCCCCCCCCCCCCTCCCTCTAATGGGTCTCCATGCTCTTTGCTGAAAGATCAGTTTGTGCAGTGCACCATCAGGAATTGAATGTTTCATAAAATTATCACTACATCCTGCCCTACGGTGCATCAGAGACTGCATAGACTAGCACTGTATTTACTTCAGGTTGCTAAGGCACTGATAGCTGAACTTTTACAACCTGTCATTGCATGGCCCTCTGACAATTCCTGGGTTTCATCCACCAAATTGGTTTCCAAAAAAGATGACTGTCAGAATATGTGCTAATTACAGAGTTCTCAATGCTCGTACTATACCGGATAGCTAGCTAGTTCTGAATATTCAGGACTGTATTAATCATTTAGTGGATGCCCCTGTGTTTAGTGTCACTGGCTGCAAGAAAGCATATCTGTAAATCCTGGTGCACCCAGCAAAATTGTTACGATCATGCCTTTTGGCTTGTTTATGTTTATGCTAATGCTATATGCTGCTCAAACATAGTAGTGCTTTATTGATGGCATACTAGTCAAGTTTCCATTTTGTTATGCTTATCTTGACTATACCTAATTTCCTCATTGTTGATGAATCATGTTACATGCATCTCAAACAAGTTTTTGACATGTTCTCTTACAGCAGAGTGGTGATCTGTGGAGAGAAATGTATCTCCACCTCCCCTGCTCTTGGCACCTAAAGTTTTTGTTCACAAGGCTTTAAAAGACTGTGAGTTAGTGATCTTACATGATGACACAGTATGACCAGCCTTGTAACCCCCATACTTGGGTCCTCACAGGGTACTCTGACTGGATGACTGTGTCTTTGACATATTGTTCCTTGGGAAATCTGTAACAGTGTCTGTTAGTTGTCTCAAGCCATCATGGACGCTGCAAGAAGCTTTACTGGAAGAAATCCCTGCCAAGCTCCCCTCACTAATTTGCCAGATTACCCTCCTCTAACTGGTGACATGCCCCCAACGATCAAGTTGAACCTTGATGTTCATGACTCCCTTCCTGAAGGCCTTGGTCAACAACAACCTCCTCATAGAGGGGCAGCATTCAGGCTGCGGACAATCTGTTGTCCATCACTATTGGAAAACAGTTAAGATAATGTATGTCAATACCACTATTCTCACCTATTGCTTCTCCACTGATGTTATCATCACCATCATGGCCCCACATCTGTATTACCTAGATCCTGCATCATCAACCAGTGGCATCCATCCCTGGTGACATCTATACCACCCCTCCAAATTCTGACACCAGCATGCACTCACATTTTGGCCACCACCACTGCGTGCCAGTGCCCCTTCATGAGTACCATCTGCATGGCATGAGGCATATATCGTTCCCCAGCGTGGAGCCTGCAGCAGCCGATGATAGGCCAATTGCATTCACATGGCAGCTGGATGACCTCTCCGTCTCGACATTGTCTCGTCACCCCTGCACTCCATGCATCTTTCCTCACAATGCTCTGCACTGTGAGGGAGGAGGAGGAGGGGGAGTCTGTGGTAACTCCATGACAACAAAGAACATCACTGGTGGCCAACCAGGATCATGTGGGAGCGATCTTTGATAGTTGCTATGCTTAATGGGTTCTGAGTATGCAGATGGGCAGTCTTTCTGTTGCACTTGGATCATGCATTGTCACTGGTGCAATCTTGTCCTGTGACCTCTCCGTCACTCCTATAACTTCTGACACCACCACACACTCACATTTTAGCCACCTCCACCTCAATGTCTGTTGCATGTATGCTTTTCATAAATTAATAAATTGTGTGTCACTAATTCATTTGTGCTTCATTGTGGACCAACGTTCCCACAAGTGGTAACCCCAACAAAGGCCATGGCTGACGACAAATGCATCAAAAGTGAAAATACTCCACCAGATACCATGGACACCACCTCATCAAGACAGACATTGTGTAACTCAGAGGAAGTGACCACTATTTGGAGTGAGATAGTTGTGTGATAAAATTCTTCACTACTTAGCACGACTGAAAAACTCGGTTTACTCCTTTATTCAATATTCTTCTGTATTTGAACAACTCAAGTCAAATAAACAACAGATCCATTTTTCAATAACGTTCTGAATAGTGACAATCACATAACTCAACATACACTGAAGCATTTCAGGCAAATTCTGCCATCAGAGTAAGTCAGATCAAAGACAGTCTTCATTTTTTCCGGCCCTTGACAATGTCGGTGGCCCTCTTGCTCTGAGGAGTTCACCAAATCTTCCATATGTACTATCAAAGCACCACTTATCATCCACAGCAAATGACTTTTTTTGTGTGTATTGTTGCGAGTTTTTACCACTGCGTGTTCATATGTTGTCCGCACCATCTGCACATATAGATACGAGGATGCACACAGTGGATATTTTTTTTAGTCATTTATTCTACATCACATTAACACAGAGCATGATAAACTTTGGTTGCTGTCAGAAATCGGAGTAGAACATGACATTCTAATGAATCTGAAGTGCCCGAAGCAATGCTACAACATGTGTTGTTCAATCTGCTTCCTTTCACAGTGAAAAGTACTGTGACCTTGAAGGAAGTAAAAAAAAAAGAAAAAAAAAAAAAGAGGCATAGTTAAAAGACAATGATGTGTTATGTACTTGAGTTGATGAAGGCACTGCTGCCCTAAAACAGTTACAGCTAAATTATGGATGTTACAAGATGACATCACTTCCCTGATTACCTTGGCTGACAAACAAGCTGCCTGCGCCACCTCTCAGCATACTACACAACACTAGCCACCACATTCCTATGACTCCAGGACTGCTGGTCGCTTCCAAAGCCCACAGACTGGCACTTAGGAGCACTCGGCGATTCAACAGCTTATGGGCATTGTCCGTCCACTTAGTAAAGAAGAAAGTCTGTTCTTGGCATCCCTGGGGGGCTGTCACACTTTGAACATGAAGAAAGCTCCAGAATGTACGCCATTACTCACCTCCAATACTTTATGGGGGTATTAGCAGGCACTGAGCTATTCAGCACCATCAGTTGTCAGAAAGCATATCACCAAATTCCCATTACACTTGCAGATATATGAAAAACAATTGTGGTCGCACCTTTAGGCCTCTTCGAATAAGTCAGAATGCCATTTCATCTTAATAATGCAGCTCAAACATTGTACAATTTCATTGACAAAGTGGTTTGTGGTCTGTCTTTCTGTTTCACATACACTGAAGAGCCAAAGAAGCTAGTACACCTGCCTAATATTGTTAGGGCTCTCGTGAGCATGCAGAAGTGTCACAACACGACATGGCATAGACTCGACTAATGTCTCAAGTAGTGCTGGAGGGCATTGACACCATGAATCCTGCAGGGCTGTCCATAAATCTATAAGAGTACAAGAGGGTGGAGGGCTCTTATGAACAGCTCATTGGAAGCAATCCCAGATATACTCAATAATGTTCATGTCTGATGAGCTTGGAGGCCAGCAGAAGTGTTTAAACTCAGAATAGTTTTCCTGGAGCCACTCTGCAGCAATTCTGAACATGTGGGGTGTCACATTATCCTGCAGGAATTGTGTAAGTCTATCGTAATGCACAATGGACATGAATGGATGCAGGTGATCAGACAGGATGCTCATGTACATTTCACCTGTCAGAGTTGTATAGTTGTATCTAGACTTATCAGGGATCCCATATCGCTCCAACTGCACTTGTCCCAAACTATTACAGAGTCCCCACCAGCTTGAACTGTTCCCTGCTGACATGCAGGGACCATGGATTCATGAGGTTGTCTCCATACCCATACATGTCCATCTGCTGGATACAATTTGAAATGAGAATTATTTGACAAGGCAACATGTTTCCAGGTCATCAACAGATCAACAGTCCAATGTCAGTGATGATGGGCACAGGTGAGGTGTAAGGCTTTGTGTCATGCAGTCACCAAGGGTATGTGAGTGGGCCTTTGGCTCTGAGAGCCCATATCAACAATGTTTCATTGAATGCTTCACACGCTGGCACTTGTTGATGGCCCAGCACTGAAATCTGCAGCTATCTGCAGAAGGGTTGCACTTCTGTCATGATGAATGATTCACTTCAGTCATCATTGGACCTATTCATGCAGGATCTTCTTCCAGCTGCAGCAATGACGGAAATTTGATGTTTTACTGGATTCCTGATATTCACGATACAGTTGTGAAATGGTCATATGGGAAAATCCCCAATTCATTGCTACCTTGGAGGTGCTGTGTCCCATTGCTCACACACTGACTATAACGCCACATTAAAACTAACTTACATCTTGATAACATGCTATTATGGCAGCAGTAACCGATGTAACAACTGTGCCAGACAGTTATTGTCTTATATAGGTGTTGCTGACCACAGCACTGTATTCTGCCTGTTTACATATCTCTGTATTTGAATATGCATGCCTATACCAGTTTATTTGGCACTTCAGTGTATATGGATAATGTGTTAGTATTCTCAGTCTCTTCTGCAGAATGAGACAAACATCTACAGACTATTTTTGACAGACTTTCAAATTATGGGCTACAGATCAACAAAGACAAATGCATTCTCAGGCAGGAAGAGGTGAACTTTTTGGGACATTGGATTACCCCCACTGGTATCTAACCTTTGTAGAATAAGATTGATGCTGTTCAGTCTGTGCCTCTTCCAGAAATCTTCCAACAGTTACACCATATTCTGAATATGGAGAACTTCTATAGATGCCATCTCCTCCACACTGTGGCCTTATGGGTGCCCTCCACTGCCGTGCTCTCAGGCCCAACTTAGAGGGAACAGTGCCCTGTTACTTGGACACCAGAGATGCTATTCTTGAAATTTTACCAGTGTGAAGAGTATTCCGTGGAGTTTCGGTATTACTGTCAGATGACATTGACTCCTTGCCATGATATTTCAGCTGTTTGCCAGCTGAAATATCAAGGCAAGAAGCCGATGTCATCTAGCTGCAATCACAAAACTCCAGAGGTGTTATTGGTGTTCAACAAGGTTAAGTCCAGGTTAAGGGATGCAGTGCTATTAGCATATCCTATTCCCACCATGCCCCTCACTGTTGTAGTTAAATGTTAGCCAGACAGTGATAGCCATGGTTGTACAACAGCATGTAAGAGGTATGTGGCAACTACACAGATTCTTTTCCCACAAAATTTCAGAGTCACTAAAGAAATAGAGCATCTATGACTGAGACCTTTTGGTGGTCTACTACATCATTAAGGATTTCAGAGCATATGTGGAAGCACACCACTTCACAGTTTTTACTGATCAGAAAACTGTTTCCTCAACTTTCAACACCTCACATGACTCCTCCTCACCAAGACAAGAATTTATACGTTAGTTTAGTACTGATATTTGTCATTTACTCAGTGTGAATAATATAATTAATGGGATTTCTGTGAGTGTTGACTTACGCAGCTGGCTGTGACACAAGGCACTGACATGGAACTGTAGGAGTTTATCAAGAACCCAAATACAGAACTGCATCTACAGAAGCTGCCAATGGACAATTTTCTTGTGTGGTGTGATACTTCTCAAAGCTGACCACTCCCTTTCATTCTTCTGCTTTATTGGAAACAAGTTTTTGATGCCATCCATGGAATCACTCTGGAGACAAATGTACTATAACAATGGTGACAAAGATCTGTGTGACCAGGTACCAAGCATGACTGCTGGTTGTGGGTAAAGACTTGCTTGATTTGCGAAACAGCTAAGGCGGGATGCCATGTCCAAGTAAGTATTGATTCTTTCAAAGAGCCTACAGAGCATTTTTCTCATATTCATAATGCCCGTTCAGACCTCCCACTTCTGTGCAAGGCTTTGAGTATATTTTTTTGGTGGTTGATAGGTCCACCCCCTACCTAGAAGCAGTGCTCATCATGGACATTTAGGCAGAAACCATTGCACAAATCTTTCTCATCACTTGGATTTGGCTGTCCAACTGAGGTACTGATGGACCATGACCACTATTTTTTCTGTGAACTGATGAAAATCATCATACCATCAGTTATCACCCATCCATTAATGGTATGGCAGAGTGTTGTTACCGAACTGTTAAGTCATCCCTAATGTGTTGTGGTTCATCTTGGTTGTTGGCCATGTCCCTAGTGTTGTTGGGTCTACATGCTGCTTTCAAACCCAGTGTTGGTGCTTCAGTGGCAGAGTTTGTGTACGGCAAAATCATCAGGCTCCCTTCAAAATTCTTCAGCCAACAATAGGTCTACCCACCCAGAGGTCCTCTTCGGATTACAAAGAATCAAGAAATGCATTTTCATCTTATATCCAACCACAGCACTCTGACGTATTTTCATTCACAAAGATCTCAGTACTTGCCCTCTCCTTATGCTATGTACAGACTCAATCAAAGCTCCTGTACAGGCACCTTACATGAATCCATAACCAGTACTGGAACACAGCATTCACGTGGTGACAATATTAGTTAATGGGAAACCCACCAAAGTTCCTGCCAAACATGTCAAATCAGCCTATCTGCTGCAGGTGGACAGTGCTGTGGGTCAGACCCAACACCTGTGTTGCAACACACTGCGGCCGAACAGCCTACACCATCGCCAGATGAATCTGCACAACCACTTGACTGATGCAATGGCCAGTGAGCCTATGCTGTAGCCAGACTGATCTCCACAGGACACTCACCCATTTTCTGCCCAGTCTGCATGAGCCCTGGTAGTATCATATGGCCTAAATAGCCATTCACTCCAAGAGGTCCAGTTTACAGGCTGGCAGAGGTGGGGGGCTGTGTGATGACACAATAGTCAAAGACAAAGACCAAAAATGGTAGTGTGGAATATCTCTTTTTTTGAGCTCATGAGTTCTTTATGTGCTTGCTCTACCTCCAGCATGTTTTATGTTTCCATTTAATGTGTATCATCATTATGGGTTGCTTGTATAAAACTAAACTCTGCCTGAACAGGCCATGAAGGCCTAATGGGACTGATGACCATAGATGTTAAGTCCCATAGTGCTCAGAGCCATTTGAAGGCCTAATGGCACCAACTGGCCACCGTGTCATCCTCGGCCCACAGGCATCACTGGATGCAGATATGGAGGGGTATGTGATCAGCACACCACTCTCTCAGCTGTATGTCAGTTTACGAGACTGGAGCCACTACTTCTCAATCAAGTAGCTCCTCAGTTTTGCCTCACAAGGGCTGAGTGCACTACCCTTGCCAACAGCGCTTGGCAGTGTTAAGGTGTAAAGTCAAGTGCCGGAATGCCAGTTGGGAATGAGAGGGCTGTGAAGATGATGTCAGCCAACTGTACATTGATCGACCCCTCTCCAGGACGACAACGAGATAGCAGCGGCCTCTATGCGAAGAGCACATAAGCACTGCACCTGACTGGTCACGGCCCAGTTCTATGAGAAGCTTCAAGACCAGCAAGCTGAATAGAAGCATCAAAGCTCATTACTTTGCTTGTACATTCTATGTAGCTCAAACTTGGAATTTTTATGCCGAAGAAACTTGATTATTTTGTCTGTCACCCTTTGCTTGCGACACACCTGTGTATATACAGAGTTAAATATTGTAATCATTTCCTTTCATGATAAAACTCATTAATATGATTTGTTTGAATACTTTCTAGCAATCTGAGAAAGCAGGCTTCCTAGACACTGCATATTTGATGACTAGGCAGGATTCAACAGGCAGACCAAATGGTCACCCATCCAAGTGCTAGCCCAGACTGACAGTGCTTAACTTCAGTGATCTGATGGAAACCATTGTTACCACTGCAGCAAGGCTGTCAGCAGTGCATTGCTTGTATGCTTTTGGTAAATTAATAAAGTTTGTGTCACTAATATTGACTGGATTTTATTTTGGATTTGTCATTTCACAAACATATTGAACCTGAAAGGAAGTTAATTCAACAGCACATTGGAAACTTTCTGGCAACTTAAAACTGTGTGCCAGATGGCTCAAACCAAGGACCTTTGCCTTTCATGGGCAAGTGCTCTACTGACTGAACTATCCAGTCGTGACTTGCACCCTGCCCTCACAGGTTTACTTCCACCAGTTCCTCTTCTCCTACCTTCCAAACTTTACACAAGCTCTCCTGAATGCTTTGCAGGGCTAGGACTCCTTCAAGAAAGTTTTAATCTCCCAGGAAGCTTAAAATCAGTGGACACCACTGCAGAGTGAAAATTCACTCTGGAAATAATCCTCTAGGCTTCCATGAGTGCTATTAATTTAAAACATATTGAGGGTTCAAATCTGCTTGCTGATGTACTGACTAACCTACTAACTCCTAAAGTGTTTGTAGAATTAAGAAGAAAAACAAGTAAGGTGGAGTGTTTCTTTTATTAGCTTCGGTGAATAATGTCTTTAATGTTTTGTCTTTTCACAATACAGCTGATCCATAATAACTTCTTTGAACTAACTCTCTGTCAGTTATCTTTGTTTGCTCCAAGCAAAAGTGCAGAAATAGACATGATCTGTAAATATTTATAAATAGTTACTTATCAATAAAAGAACCACATTGTTATTGTGCAATTACCTCTTTCATTTCAAGATCCCATTTATTAAATCAATTAGAATTAAAATGATTCCTATTGCTTGTTATGTTAATCAGGCATACCCCAACAGCAGGGCACATGGTGAGATTTAATACATTGGATGTGCACTGTATTGTAATTTCCTCTCTACCTCCATCTTGATCACCACTATTGAATTAATATTTAATTTTTAGGTAGGTAGAAAGGTAGGAGTATTACTACCTTGTCACATGATACAATACAGCTCAAAGTAAAATGACACTGATGAAGCCTTAAGACATCTAAAGGGATTATGGTTTTACCAAAATTATTGAAATTTTCCTAGGGAATTGCTGATTCTGCATAAAGTTTTAAGTATAAGAACAACTGAACAGTAGAAGTGACAGCCAAAGGTTAGTGTGCTTTGCCCCACTATTATTTAATATCCACATAAATGGCCAGACAAAAACATATCATAATAGAAACTTCATTTGTGCTATTGACTTTAGCAATTCAATGGTTGTGTATCATTGTGTCTCAGGTCACTTTAAAGGTCCTTACAAATATGCTGAGCAATTTATTAATGTACTGCTAGAAGAACCATCAGTACAAAATACAAAGAAGATTCATATATGTGCATTCCATTTTCAGAGCTGAGAGGTTGATTCACAGCTGTATGTGGTATAAAGTGGGGAGCAATTGGAGTAATCCTTTACTCCTTAGTATCTAAGAGTCACCTTCAATAGGGGTTTATTTACAAGGAACACTTCATTAAAACTGGACAAAATGTATTAACTTAAAATAAAATCACCCAACAACTAATTTTCAGCTTTCAAAGGAGCTAAGAGAGCAACGTCTTACTTTTGTGACAGAATACAAGCCCTGTGTGACTCAGTTCAGACCTCACAAATGAGTTTGGTAGAGCCCTAACTGAAACCTAGGAAGTGTTTCAAAATAAAATTATTTGAAACACGGAGCTGCCTGACTGGTATTGCATCATCAGGGATATGGTAAGTGAGGTAGGTCGCAGTAGGACTCATCTACTGTTTGGATATCAACTCCATGTGTGTATCAGATTAAGCTCTGCACTGTCCAATGCATACTTCAAGGCTTGAATGAAACCACTGTGAAGAAAGTTAATGTTGCCTGTTTCTGAAGAGACTCTTTGTGAGTTATGTTTGTATTTACTTTACTAGCCTCCTGTATGTTACAGTTTGTAAAACACTGATTTACAATTATAATAACAACAGTAATAATTGTCATTTATAATAATCTTTATTTTAAAAGGAAAAAAACAATTGGGTTCCATCAATGATGAGCACATTAGAGGTGGAGAACAACCTTGGAAGAGAATAGGGTGCAAAAGGAAACTGAGCATGACTTTTTCAAAGAAACTATCCCAAAATTTGTTTCAAGCAGTGTAGGGATTGCTTTTTCTTAACAAGATGAAAAATGCATTAAGATACAAGATTAGCAAAGTTTACTAAACTACTGATGCAGAAGGAATCTTCTCTGTTTCCGCAGAGGGGGAATATAACAGAAGGTTATCAAGACTTATGCGAATCTGTGTTTGTTTTATGACCCTAATCTCACAAATTATAAGGAAAAACTGAACTCAAGAAGAAGAAATTGTCATGGCAAATTGGTCTAAGATTAATACAGAAATAATAGAAGAGTTGGGTTGGCTGATATGTCATTTCATGGCTTTAAATGTAAGTTCCCTATTCCATGATGGGCAATTTATTAAGGACAAATAAGAAATATTGATCAGCTCTGCTTTTGAATGTAGATATTTTATTTAAAAAAATGGGCAAAAATAAATAAAAATGAAGATCAAAGAGTTTTGCTTGTAGTGATGTTTGAACAGCATTAGGAATGTTGTAAAAAGGGATACAGGAAGACCACAGAAACAAGATTTATAACAACACTTGTCTAAGCATAATGAATGAAAACTATAAACTGAAATTCTATGACACTCAAAAGGTAAAACGAAGTGACTATGCTGGAAGTATATTCCTTGTCAATTTCTGTTGCTATTGGAATCAGTTACTAAGGCAACTGCTTTCATTTCATTAAAATGTTATTTTTTTGAGGGTAAGTCAAAAATTATCATCAATGTTGACTAAACCTTCTCACACTGTTCATACTGGCCTCTGTTCTCATTTATTTTATTGTTTTGTTGTTGTGGTCCTGCTATGAATTCTTGATCCTAATTCTTCCATTTGTCTTACTTTTGTTGCTCTCTTTTAAATTTGCACCAAAGAAGAACAATGAGTGGTGATTCAGTTTTTTTGGTCAGAAGGGGCCACAATCTGGGAATGTGCCTGAGGAAGGAGCCGGACGACCATCCACGGCCACATATGACTATAACATTGAGCGTGCATGTGGCAGGGCTCCGTTTGGCAGATGAATAACTATTGATGAGGTGGCACATTATCTGCAAATTAGCCATGGTTCTGTCTACAAAATCACCCATGACAGACTTAGGTTTCATAAAATGTGTACAAGATGGGTACCAAAACAACTCACAGTGTTGCATAAACAAAAGCTCTTGGAGATCTGCCGAAAAGATTTGGATTACTATGGTAACCATCATGACTGCTTCTTCAACAGGATCATCACTGGTGATGAAACACAGATCCACTATTACAAGGAAGAAAGTAAACGGCAGAGTACAGAATAGAAACATCAATTGTCCAGCAGGAAGAAGTTCAAAATCCAACCATCCACAGGAAAATTGATGCTTACTATTTCTTGGGATGCACAGAGTGCATTACTGGAACATTATCAGTAGAGTGGCATGACAATAAACTGCACACATTACAGTGAGATGCTTACTGGCAGGCTAAAGCCTCCAATTCAAAGCAAATGCTGAGGACTACTGTCAAAAGGCATTGTGTTGTTGCATGGCGATGCCTGTCAACGTACCAGTGTCCACAGAGCTGAAACACTCCAGAAATTCAAGTTTGAAGTAATGGCTCATCCTCTGTATAGTCCTGATCATGCCACTTGTGATCACATCTTGTTTGATGCACTCCAACAAACATTACAAACATTAAGGGGCTGTCGATTTCACCTTGGACCTAGAAGTGAAGGTCACGGTGTATGCATGGCTTGCCTGCTCAGCTGAAAACCTTCTTTTTGAGGGTGTCAGGAAGCTTGTGCAATAATGCACCAAGTATGTTGAAAATCAAGGAGACTATATTGAAAAATGATGTCAGTGTACATGTTCTATTTGTACTGCAAAAAAAGATATAGCTACATTGTGGATAATTTTTTACTTACCCTTGTAATATTGGAGAATGAACTTGATTGTCATGTAAATCACACCCTAGAAGAGCAAATAATGTCAAGATTACATGTGATTCACACTCAAGATCAAATATTACTGCTTAATACACAAAAAAAAAAAAAAAAATCTCTTGTTTGTGTGACTGTAAATAGTTTTAACTTGTATTCATTTTTGCAAGTAGGCTGGAAACATTCATCCAGTCAAACTACATAAGCTGGAGGAATCTTACATAGAGGCAGTCCCATCTACGTGCTTCATGCAGCATATCCTTTAATGCTGGTAGCAGCAGAGGAAAAATTTCTCTCTCAAGATAATCAGTGGCCAGATCTGTTCCAACAGAAGAAAGAAATTTGTGAAAGTATGACATACAAAATACTGACAAGATAATATCCACATTATAGTATGAACATTTCATGTCCAATTATTTGAATGTTTACAATTTAGTGAAAAATAAGTTCTAGTCAGATATTTACCATAAAATAATTCAGGCAAAGAGATTTATAAATTATTGTGTATATGTACACACATGCTCATGAAAAGTTCTATTTCTTCTTCATTGTTTAAGATTTGTAAACTGACACTACATGTTAATATCAAACTGGATGCAGTATCAAAAATGCATTATACCAAACTACAATTAAAGTTGCATCAATCTTCCGAAATTTGTTTTTATGTATCTGTAAACTGTAGACGTTGCTGTTTATTTTCCCAATGTTAAAAAGAACCTGAAATAACAGCCAGTACATTTGTGATAGTTGAGTTGGCCTGATGTCCATTGCCACAAAAGTCTTCTGTACAGCAAAAAAATATAAATCATAACTACAACACAAATAAAAGTCATGGGGGCATTTCATGGGTATTGTGAAGGCCTTTCGTGCTTTGATGACATCCGACATGATGTCTTCAACCAAAAACTGACTGGTGCTGGATTCCCTAATGGGTTCATATGTATCATACACATATTTCACCACATAAAATATAGGCAGAAGTACCTTAAGGAAGCAGCCTATGGTCCATACCATTTAGCATTTGTATTAATGATGTGATGGTTGCCATCTAAGTAAATGACATAGCCATCCTAGCACAGGACTCTCTACTATGGAAGTGAATAGTGAACTTAAAATGCATCTAACTAAATAAGTAAATAAATAAATAACATAAAAAGTAAGATAAAATGCTGCTGGTAAACTTTCTCTAAACCATTTAAATACAAAAAACAGTGATATAAAGTGCACAAAACCTACACTGTTGACTAACAGAAAATGAAATGTGGGCTAAGGAGTCTGTTTTACATGTGTTTCTGTTTCTGACTCTAGGATGTGGAAGTATACTTCCCCTGACTGTCTTATTCCTGCTGTAAGGTTTGTGGAGATCTTCAGTGGACAATATAACCACACTGAAAGAAAAGATAACTGGTAAAAAGTCGCAGAACTTGGAGATGAGAAACAGAATTTGCTGAAAACCAAGCACCTAACCATATCATACAAGGAGACAACATCTATTCATCATCATTGGTTTCATCCATATTTATGATATGTGCAGAGTTTGGCCAGAAATTGTAGTGACAGAAGCGGGAGGTTCATATGGCCAAGTATTTAAAAAACTAGCATTTTTGGCATGGATCAGACAAGTTATGAGCCACTTATGTTGCCATTGTTTAGAGGCAATGGTTGATGCAGTGGAAAAAGTACAGTCTGGGTTGTTGGGTCAAGTCCATTTAGATACTTTTTTTATTTTCAATTTTTACATTACACTGCAAATAAACCAAAGTAATGCTCAATACACTGTATTTATAAATATATTCATAAAAGGAATGAAAAGGAAAGGCAAAAGCAAATTTGGAATTACAAATAAATTTCCAAGAAGCGATTGTGAAGGGTATCCAAGAATGTCATAAACATGTCAGTTACATGCTAAGCATTAAAACTATTTTATGCTGGACACTTTTGGAGTAATTAACTACAATTCTAGACCGAATAACTGGCTCTTTACCAGTATGTTTCTAATCCAGTTTAGGCAAGTGGAGGACCAATATTCACATTATTTCATAAATGGTTATATGTGACCCATGCTTTGATCACCATCTTGGCGTAGGGGAACCCTGTTAGCTCACCAGAGCCATCCACAGGGCCCTCCTTTTTGTTTCTCAGGCCTCCCTCCACAGTGTTTTAATTTGTTCCGACTCCATGAGCAGCCTATTGATTGATGCTACTTTCGCCACCCTTTGGTTTCTGCTATCCATGACCTTCTCTCTGCCCTTGAGCATGCTGCCTGTGTTTCTCTGGGTCCCAAGTTATGTGGGCATCCTAGGGAATGAACTGGCTGACTGTTTGCCTAGAGAAGCAGATACATAACCCCCACCCCCTCTTTCCTTTCATGATTCCAGCTACGGGTATGCAGATCTATGTCAAATCTCTCTTTGCCCAACAGTGGAACGCCATCTGGAGCACTACTGTTCATAGTAATAAACTCTGCAGGATTGTGCAGAGTGTACTGCAGTTTGGCACCCTTCTTTCCACTCCTCTTGGAAGGAGTCCACTGTTTTATGCTGTTTATGCATTGGTCATACCTGACTCACCCATTGTTTCCTTCTATGTAACAAACCACCCCGACAATGTGGTTGTGGCGCCAGACTGACGATATCTCATGTATTGGTGGTATGTCCCCTTCTTTCGGCCCTTTGTGTTAAGTATAATCTTCCTGCTTCCTTAAATTTAATATTAGGTGATGATCCATGGATGGTTGACCTGGTCCTCGGTTTCCTCCATGAAAGTGGTTTTTAGTTGTAGATATAAGGTTCTCCTTTAGTTTTAGAGCAGGGGCAGGTTGGTTGTGGTTGGGACTTCTCTCGCAGTCTTCATGGTCTGTGCCCCATGACCGCCCGCCCCCCCCCCCCCTTTTTCCAGTTTTTAGATTTCATCTCAGCTTTTATGCTTTTACTGAGTGTGTTTAATGTTCATTATTTTATAATTTGACTTCCCCGACAGAATCCATCCACTTTTAGCAGACCCTCTTTCTTCTGTAACTCACTTTGGAATCATGGGATGATGACCTCGCCATTTGGCCCCATACCCCTCTCAATCAGTCAATCAATCAATCAGTTATTCATGATCAGATGTGATATGGAGGGTCATGAAGTCAGTACACCACACTCTCAGCTATTGTCGACATTCTGACCATAGAGCCGCTATCTCTCAGTTAGTTGCTGTCATGAGGCTGAGTGCACCCGGGTCCAGTCGTCTCACTGAGAAAAAATCCCTGGCAGTACCAGGAATCGAGCCTGTGTCCCCATATGAGGGTCTGTCACACTGGCCACTTTTTTCCCCACAGTGCAAAACCGGGGGCAGAACTGAGTAAATTGAACTTCTTGTAGGAATACATATGCACAGGAATCATACATAAACTGACACTATGAAGCTAGCTGCAGGTCTGATTTCACCCTGTTAACTTTCAAAGAGAGTAGTATATAAGCTTCCACACTTTAACAACAAGAAATAAAATTCAGTCTTCTGACCAACTTAATTATATCATCAGTGTGTGTCCTGGTCCATTTTCAAGTCCATGGGGTGGGAGTGGGAGCTTGTACTCCAACCTCTGGAGTCTTTATGTTTCTTCTTTTTACAAGCCATTGCATGCTCATGTTGGATGCATTGTTTATAGCAACTACGAGGCAACATGTCATCTGCAGTCAGGGATGTAGGCAGTTCTTGAACATTAACCGAAGTAGGTAGCAAACAAATAGCCTCAGTGGCCCACTCTGCAGGATGGGATCTCTGCAATTCAGACTGATGTACAAGAGAGGTATCAGGCATTGCAATATCTTGGTTGACAGATGGCACTTCCTTGCTACCAATTGCTTCCACAGGAGTTACAGTAGTTGGTCATTCTGACATCACCTGAAAGGGTGTCAAGGACACAGGTAAATTTAGGGGCACATCAATTTGCTGCTGTTGAATCTTTGGAATAGTAGAAGGATCAATGACTTCCCCAACCTTGAGTGGTTCTAGAGGAGCTACCTCAACTACAGGAGGAATACTAGGTTAAACACTAGAGACCTCAGCAGGTGTTTTCACACCATCAACCCATTAGCATTGCAGGACTCAACACTACACAATACATCAAGCAATAAAGTTATTTCAGAAAGGTGTGGGTGAGGAACAGATGTATCCAGATCCTTACCAACCTGTGTATGTTATACCTTATTTTGCTATGGAGACAGTGCTAGCTTGGCAACAACACTTTCAGGACCACACTGTGAGGTAAAGGTGGAAAGTCAGGAACAGTAAACTGCAAGTCCCTCTGTTGTTCCATTGCACCTGGGGAAGACATTTCCAGCCTCATTAGCAGTAGAACTGAGATCAGCTAACATCAGTTTCTAATGCTGTTAATATGAGGACTTTAATACAAACATAAAGAGGCCACCTTCATTGCATAGAAGGCACATCCCCACTTGCCCATGATATGCTATATGAATGTGGTAATCACAGACCTGTGTATGGAAAGAAATGTTATGTTTGACTACCATTTCCACTGAATAAATTCTGCTGTATCAATGTCGAGTGGAGCAGTGTTGCCGGCCGAAGTGGCCGTGCGGTTAAAGGCGCTGCAGTCTGGAACCGCAAGACCGCTACGGTCGCAGGTTCGAATCCTGCCTCGGGCATGGATGTTTGTGATGTCCTTAGGTTAGTTAGGTTTAACTAGTTCTAAGTTCTAGGGGACTAATGACCTCAGCAGTTGAGTCCCATAGTGCCCAGAGCCATTTGAACCATTTTTTTGGAGCAGTGTTTGCATTGTATACTCCTCACATCACCATAAGGGATCAAATCATTCTTAAGCAAACTGTTGTCAATTCCCAGCAGGAGACTGAACACTTGGACATTTATCTAATCCAGTTCCACATTAGCAAGAAGCACCATATTGTGGAACCATCATGATGATTAAAGGGAACTTCAGAACCATAATGTGAAAGCAACCTATCTACTTGGTGAATTCAAAAATTTATCAAAAAAGATGTAGTTATCAGAATCAAAATGAGCAGTATGAATCTGATCAGATGTTATATGAATAGCATCAACAAGCCAGTCATGACTCTCCAACGTTCTGGGCTGCAGAGAATGTGTGGAATTGTTGAAACTGAAGCTGACACCTTTTCTCTTGATGCGTGTGGAACCCATGGATGACACTGTGAGCAAAGTACACCACTACCAATGGACACACACAACTAATGCTAAGGATCAAACAATGATGTGATACACACAGACACATAAACAACACTACCACTCAATTACAGAAGCGCAATTATTTGATCTGTACTGGATAGATTGTAGAATAGCCCTTGATGGAAGGAAGTCACTGTAAATAAACTTCTGAAGAAACAGGTACTACTGGATAATAGATGTAAAACAAAACATAGGGTTTTAGACAAAGATATGCTTAATGAAATGAATTTGGCATTAATAGGGAAATGTGTGAAACCTTCAATCACTACAATAGCAGAATATTATGGAAAAACCACTCACAAAACCGGAAGAAATTCAGGTCGTTAGTGGCACCTAAGTTAGTGTCCAGGCACTCATGGATAGATAGGAAACAAAATTGAGGGTAGCAAAGCAATAGCAAAAATGCTGAACTTCATTTTAAAATGTCTTTTTACAAAGAAAAATCTAGGAATATTGCCATAATTTTAGTCTCATACCACTGCAAAATGAGTGAAACAGACACCAGTGTCAGTGGCATTGAGAAACAACTGAAACTGTTAAAACTAAATAAAGCCCTGGGGCCTGATGGAATTCCTATCAGATTCTACATTAAAATTGCAGCTGAGTTAGCTCCTCTTTTAACTGTAACCTGCTGCAGATCCCTCAAACAAACAGTCATGCCTAGTAGTTGGAAGAAAGCACAGATAAAACCTGTCTACAAGAATGCTAGCAGAGATGATCTGTGAAATTACCATCCAGTGTCATCGACATATATTTCTTGTAAAATCTCAGAACTTATGAGTCCAAATATAATGATGTATCTCAAACAGAATGATCTTCTCCCTGCCAACTAGCATGGTTTGTGAACACACAAAAGGTGCAATCCCCAACTCACACATTTCTCTCATGAAATCCTGAAAACCATGGATCAAGGCAGTAGAAATAAGCTTGGGTGTGCCCCAGGGAAGTATGTTGGGAGTCTTGCCATTCCTATTGAATGTTAATTACACTGAAGACCATATTAATAGTAACCCCAGACTTTTTGCAGGTGGAGTTCTCTGTAAATTGATTGGAAAAAGCCATGTGAATCACATCCTGATAAGGTTTCAAAGTAGTTCAGTGCTGGTAACTTGCTTCAAATGTTCAGGAGTGTAATATTTTGCACTTCACAAAACGAAAATACCTAGTATCCTATGACTGGAATATCAATGAGTCATAGTTAGAATTGGTAACTCGTACAAAAACCTGGGCGTAACAATTTCCAGTGATATGAAATGGAAGGATCACATAGGCTCAGACATAGGTAAAGCAGGTTACAGACAATTCATTGACAGGCTACTAGGGAATAAGTCTACAAAGGAGATGGCTTACAAAACACTCATGCAGCTTATCTTAGGATATTGTTCAAGTCTATGAGATTCATACCAGATAGTTTTAACAGGGGATACTGAACATAAATAAATACAGGCAGTGTGAATGGTCACAGTTTTTTCGACCCATGAATACTGAAAGAAGTGATTTGGTAGAAGCTTTAAGATGTATGCAAACTTTCCCATGAAAGCCTACTTAGGAAATTTACAGAACTAACTTTAAGTGATGAATCTAGAAAAACCCTGTAACCTCCTGCGTGTCACTCCCCTAGGGATCGTGAAGACTAGATTAATCACAGCTGTCACACAGGTGTCTAAGGATCCATTCTTGTCACTCTCCATACACGAAAGAAATGGTGAAATTCCTAATAACTGGTGCAATGAAAAGTACCCTCTGTTGTCCATTTCCTAGTGGTTTGCAGAGTGTCAATGTTGATGTAATGAATGACTTTATAGACGACCAAAGTTTCTTTGATGTTTTCTCTGAATGATTCACAAAATTATTTTTCTGAATTTGTTGAATGCTTCAGACATGGCTCTCCTTGCTCTCTTTCTGGTTTTTGCTTGTCAACAAGGTTTTGATAACATGTAGTCCAAGTGAAGCTCTCTTTTCTTTCAGTGCTACTTTCTAACATGGCTGTGAAACTATGCCATGTTTTCCTTCAGAACTTTACTCAGTTCATGCCTAAGGCATATTGTACAATAATGTTCAGTATTGCACATTTATACTCAGTATTTCCAGTCTTATATACAAACATTCGATGATGATTGCTCAGCTAATCTGAAATGTGTTTCTTGATGCACTTATTACAAAGAAATATCTTTCCAACTTTCATAGCTTTACTATTGACACTGTAGGTATGCATGCTGTACCATCAGTGCTTACTGCACGGCATGCATTACCACTTACTTTAAAAGGGAAAGTAGTTGGAAGAGCAATGGAATAAGGCATTTATCTTAGAAATATGCACATGGCTAGAAATTTAGCCACACATTAATTTAAGCACAAACTACAAACAATCAAAACTTACTTATAATTTGTTCAGTCACCTGTTTATTACTGTTCATGTCCCCATTGGCTTGGAATTTATGGTCCCAGTACCTTAAAGGGGGCCTACAGTGACAAGGTGTTTGCAATAAAACAGGTAGCTGCACATTCAAGTCATGCTGGCAGGTATGCCACTGGTCCTGTTTGGTAAACAAGGCGCTTTCAAGTTCAAAAATGTTCAAATCTGTGTGAAATGTTATGGGACTTAACCGCTAAGGTCATCAGTCCCTAAGCGTACACACTACTTAACCTAAATCATCCTAAGGACAAACACACACACACACACACCCATGCCCGAGGGAGGACTCGAACCTCTGCCGGGACCAGCCGCACAGTCCATGACTGCAGCGCCTTAGACTGAATGGCTAATCTCACGCGGCACATTCAAGTTATTTGCAAAATATGATGTAAGACTGACCCACTGAGATGTATCCGTGTTCTGCTGTCAGGAAGCCATTGGGTTGCAGCAATCACAAGTCTTCGTACAGCACCAAGATCCTCATTACAAAACACTGTACATTCACTGAATTTGTAATGAACACACATGTGCAGCTACTTTTGCTACAGCTCAGCACACGCACGCATGAGAATGGCATCATTTCAACTAGCAGAAGATCAAACAGAAGCGTCCGTTTTCATATGTGGTGGTGGGGTTAAAGACTCTCCTGTCAGCAGTCGCCTATCATGCACAGGCACTTTACAGAAAAGTTTGGGTGTGGCTACACAGATAGAGTTGTCTGCTAGAGCAGACTGCGTAGCTCTCAGAATTTAGAATTTAGAGGTGCCACACAGTTCTCTCCTTGCAAGAGGTAGAAGCTGGGGTGGTGGTGTAAAAGTGCGGCTCTGGGGTGTCGGCTGCTGATGACCTGAGTGTCAGTGATAGAAGTGTGCAGAGACACTGATTTGTCATTGAGTTGTATGGGTGATGCCCACTGTGTTGGCATATGAGTGACGTGTCTTGGTGTGGGTGAGGAGAAGCAGCTGCGACACTGCTAGAGGGTGTGACAGTGGATCTGCGGGTGTCGCATTGCTGGCCACGGCTGGTCCATGACTTGGTAGCCACTGTGTTTATGCCTGGATGTATTGGCGTGGCATGCAGTGGGAGACGGCAGCTGGCAGCTACTGCCGGCCAGTGTGATGGGACAGAGGCGGGGGGGGGGGGATGCTTATGACTGGTTCGTGACCTTGGCAGCCACTGTATTGATGAGTGGGTTTGCTAGCACAGCATGTGATGGGGAAAGTAGCTGGCTGTTACCGCAGGCTGGGGTGGCACTGCGGTGGCAGCAGTGGCAGTGGCAATGTGTGTCTGTGGTGGGTGGGCAGCATCGGGAGTCCTCCCAGGATGTGTGCTGTGTGTGACAGTGGGCAGTGGCCTGGAGCATGAGATGAACAGCTGGACCTGCAACTCAGGGAAGAAGGTGTTGCTTAGTATGACGACAGATGTAGGAGGTGCACCAGATAGGTGAGGAGCTGTGCTGTAGTGCAGTCTCACTGAATGGCGTTGTGTAGTCATTGTCTGCAGCAGGACCATGTAGTCTTGTAGCTGCTGAATGCAAGCTGGGACACACAATGTAGCAGGCAAAGACTGCGGCTCAATAACGTCACCTGGTAGGACTAGGGGCTGTCCGTGTACCAAGTCAGCAGTGGATGCCTCAAAGTTGGCCTTGTGGGCAGCCTACAAACCTAAAAAGACCAGTGGCAAAGCAGTGGACCATTTTCTGCCACAGCAGATAAGAGCAGATTTCAACATGCAGTGGAAACATTCCACCATGCCATATGCTGCAGGATGATCGCTAGTGGTAGTGTGGACTAGGGTACTGCAGTTATCAGTCAGGGTTATAAACAAACAGGAAATGAATTGGCACCTGCGGTCGGAGATTATGTGGTGTGGGGAACCGAAATGTGAAACCCATGTGTCGATGAATGCAGCGGTGACTGTTCCATCTAAAATGTACAGGATAGGCACAGATTCTGGCCAGCTTGTGAACCGGTCTATCATTGTGAGTAGAAAGTGGTAGCCATCTGAAGAGGGCAATGGGCTGACGAGTTTGACGTGAACACGGGAGAATCGGTGTTCAGCAAGAGGAAACAAGTCTTTCGAAGCGTGAACGTGATGGCCCACTTTGACACGCTGGCATAGGATGCAGCCATGAGCCCATGCACAGCAGTCCATTTGGATGCCAGACCACAAAAAGCATTCTTGGATGAGGGCAGAGGATGCCGGATGTTAGGTTGTGATGGGCCATGCAAGCAGTCTAAAACTGGTTTACAGAAGGCTGGACGAAGGTAGAGGTGGACATGGTCTTTGGAGCCAGTTGGGTACACAGGGTCAGTCAGGAGATCACACCAAACCTGCAGGTCAGTGACCGGGACTGGGTGGAGTTGCAGAACGAGGTCTGAGTTTGGGTCATGATGCAAGCGAGCCAGTGTAGGGTCGATGGTCTGGGCTTTTGCAAAGGCCTCATAATCTAGTGGAGGGCTGAAGGTATGGGAGCAGCTGTTGTTGTTGGTGTTGATATTGTTGACACCGGCAATGTGGCATATATCAGTGATAAATTGTGCTACATACTCCTGCTGGCTGAACTGCTGAGGCGAAATTTGTTAGCTGTCTTTCTGACAAAAACCCGTCATGAATGGCTGATGGTCGGTAAAAATGATGAAATGGCGCCCCTCAATGGAGGAGCAGAAATACTTCAATAACTTGTACATTGCAAGCAGCTCCCGATCGTACACAGCCCATTTGCATTGGGGTTCTGATAGCCTCGCTGAAAAGAAAGCTAGCGGCTGCCAAGTGTCCCCAATACATTGCTGCAGGGCTGTGCCGATCGCGGACTTACTTGCGCCAGTGACGACAGCGAAGGGGATGGAGGGGCGAGGATGTGCCAGAAGGGCCATCTTGGCAAGGTCACGTTTGGTGCACTCTAAAACAGCCTGTCATGATAGGGGTCCATGGTATGGGTCTGTTACCGTTTTTTCGGCTTCCTCGCAATGGAGCAGTGAGGGGTTCCTGAATGGAGGTGGCATCTTCTGGGAAACGGCGAAAAAAAATGGCCATCCCCAAAAATCGGCATAGTTCCTTGTATGTTGTGGGACGTGGAAACTCGGCGACTGTGTGAACTTTCTCAGGTAGAGGGCGCGAGCCAAATGTAGAAATGATGTGTCTAGGAAACTCAGTCTCAGCTACCCTAAACACATATTTGTCCGTGGTGAGGATGACACCTGCTCGTTCCAGGCAGGTAGAAACCTCCATGAGATTTCACTATGTTCAGCCGAGTTCCGGAAGTAAATAAGTGTTCCAGCATAACGATAAGCAATGGCACGAAGACGGAGAACGCAAGACCAGAGAAGGCGGTGAGACGTCATCCAGAAGTGCGCTGAGCAGGATGTCACCACGATAGGAGCGGCATCTAGACGAAGTGAATATAAGCGCCGCTTCTGCCAGCCTCGGTCGGACAGTATTAGCACAGTACTAGGAGAGCACTACGACAGCAGTGACGTGTGATCCACATCAGTTGCTTACATGAACGTTGTATACAGCAAAGGATTTTGATTGTTTGCACGTCGCCCATCACTTGCGACACCATTGTGATTTCAAAGTTAAGTGTTGTCAATCTGCTTATTGTAATAAAAACTATTAATGTGATTTGCTTGAATTGTTGTGTAGCATTACTAGAACGCAGCATCCTCTAGGCACCCTATACGAGACGAGTGGGCAGATCTCACATTTGGCGACAAGGTCTTACAACCGAACTTCGCGCTGACGGCCATAGATTTTTTTCTTTTCTTTTTTTGCTTTAACAGTTTCTTGTCGATTTTGCTAATCAGTGTTTTCAGGTGGGTGTTACAGAAATTTTCTTTGCCGTTTTTACTTGCTTGCCTTGTCTGTTTGTTGCATTTGTGTCTCCCGAAATGCCCACTCTGCCCATCCCACCCCTGCTCCAGAGCCACAGCCGCAAGCGTTCGATGCCACACAGCTAATGCAGATATTTCAGTTCCAGATGCAACAGATCTCCACATTACTCAACACGGTGCAGCAGCTACTGGCCAACGCTGCGCGCCCGGCAGAACAAGCACCACCTACCACAAGACCTACTGCTATACCGCCTTTTCGACAGTTTAGTGAACAAGAAGAGGAGTGGCTCGAGTGGTTGCCCAATTCGAAGCGCACCTCCTCAGTCACAATGTACCAGGTACTGTGAAACTTCCATATCTATTATCATAGTAGGAAGTGAAGTGTTCCGCCTCATTACAAAACTTTTTCCTAAAGCCAGTCCGAGTGAACTTGTTTACGACCAAGTGGTCGACAAACTAACCAACTATTATGACCAACATGTGAATGTGGTAGCAACTAGATATCAATACTTTAATTGCAAAAAACAGTCAGAACAATCTTATCATGAGTGGGGCAACAGATTTGCAGGGTATGACAAAGAAATGCAAATTCAAATCTGTTTGCAGTGCTTTATATTCAGATGTTATGTTGCGTGATGCAATAGTGTACAATGTACCTGATGTCAAACTCAGAGAACAAATTTTGAAACAGACCGATCCACCATTTCAGCAGGTAGTGCAAATACTAGATCAGTAGGAATCAGGTGGCTTGTTGGCTCATAAATTTGAGCTGCCAGCTATTTGTCGGGTTGAGTCCCTTGCTTGAGATCGCCCCATTCCGCAACAGCGGCTTGCGTTAGCCATTCCGAATGAACAAAGCTGCACGCCACGTAAGCAGTTCGCTACCATGGAGGTAAAAATCTACCTCCATGTTCGCTACACAGGTTTCTACACAGGCGAACGGAACTCGATGTTATTCATAGCACAAACGCCAAGGCTGCCGCTCCTGACAAGCTCAGTGTTACGCTTATGGTAAGAAAGGACATATACAATCCGTATGTTTGCAACGGAACAAACATAAGAATTCAAGCCCACTCACAAAACTCTAGTCACAAGGCCCATGTCATTAATGCAGTATATTCGAAGTCTGCAGCAGGCATTGGCAAAACTGACAAGCGAGCAGTTTCATCAGTGATACGCCAGTCAAACAAACATTTTATTCATTTACTTGTTTGTGGGAAACCTGTGAAATTCCTGTTGGACACGGGTGCCCCTGTCATATTGCTAAATCGTCACACCTATGAACTGCTAGGCTTCTCACGCC
Source organism: Schistocerca americana (assembly GCF_021461395.2). NCBI lineage: Eukaryota > Metazoa > Arthropoda > Insecta > Orthoptera > Acrididae > Schistocerca > Schistocerca americana. The sequence continues at coordinate 524,216,531 of NC_060121.1, read as the reverse complement.
TGTCTAAAACTAGCACGCAACTGACAGCTTATAATGGACAAGACATTCCCGTTCTCGGAAAATGTCCTTTGCCTGCCATGTATTCCTTACATGCGCGAACAGTGACTTTTACAGTGCTACAATCACGTGAGTGTGAGAACATATTTGGTCTTTGAAGCCAGTGACTTTTACAGTGCTACAATCACGTGAGTGTGAGAACATATTTGGTCTTTGAAGCCATTTTGACTATTTTTCGACCGTGACTGTCTCAAGAAATGTATAACGGTTTTTTTTAAGTTACCGCTACCAGTCACAAACTTTGTCAACTATTGTATTACTTATTTATTTAGCGACATGTTTCGAGGGTTATACCTCATCTTCAGGCTAAATGGCATTACAAAAACAACTTTACAATAAGGCCATACTGATGTTACATAGACTTTTCGTGAATGCTGTGATCATCTTTGTTCTTCTGGAGTGGCAGTCTCGTTGTGATGCGTTGAGGTGTTTCCGTTTCCGTGGCTCTGTTGGTCACTGTTCACAGATTGTCACTAACATAGCATTAACTTGGAAAAAGGGATCAAGCACTGCAACTGTTTCTTGCCTCATAGCGTTCGTACCCACGAGATGGACCATTGTCAGCGGAATTGCTTCACGGCCACCGCCATCGAACACTGCTCCACCTCCTCCACCCTCCGCAGCATCCGGCGCCGAAGGAAGGCCTCAAATATCGCTTCGCACCGCATGATATTGTCTTTTACAGCATTTTTAGCGGTAGCAGACGGTGGGCGCGAGGCGAGACGTCCGTCGATTTGGCACTTGCATTTATCTTCTTTCAGGTCCAGATGTCTTGCAGTGCAGCCATCAAAATCAACTTGGCCTCAGTCACATACATGACGATTTTTCCATGTCTCTTCCCCCTGATTCGCGGATCCAAAGGACAGCGGCCACAGCAGCCGCCAGAGGGTGTCATCACGACATCGCGGGGCGACCCCAAGGAGACAGAGCCATCGCCTCCTCCGCTGCTCTCGTCCTACCGATGGAGCTGGACCCGCCCACACTGCAGCAATCGCCGCCTTCTTCATCTGGCTCAAGGCAGCAGGAAGTGGACGCGTACCCTTCTGGTCGTTTTCCGAGGGACATTTCCGCCAGAGCGCAGGCCAGATGGCGAGGTACGGCCGGAAGCTTGATGTCCCTCGCAGCCACAGCTTCCGGCCCGGCGATGTGCCCACACCCCTGCCTCCCCCACCATGGTCGCACTCGCTACACGACGACGGCCAGCTGCTTTGGGGGGGGGGGGGGGTGGAGGTGGGGGAGGAATGTTCTGGCTTAACGATAAGCGACGACACGAAGAAGAAGAACGCAAGACCAGAGAAGGTGGTGAGGCGATGTGAGCCAATAGTGCACTGACCAGGATGTCACCACGATAGGAGCGGCATCTAGACGAAGGGAATATAAGCGCCGCTCTTGACAGCCTCGGCCGGACAGTATTAGCACAGTACTAGGAGAGCGTTATGATAGCAATGAGGTGTGATCCGTATCAGTTGCTTACATGGACCTTGTATACAGCAGTAAGGATGCCGTCCAGATAGGCAAAACATCCCAGTGTGCCGTGGAGGATATCGTCCAGAAAACGCTGCCACGTTTGTGCAGTGTTACAGAGGCCGATAGGCATAAAGGGTCTTTCAAAGAGACCAAAGGTTGTAATAGTGGCCATCTTCTCGATGTCCCCTGGTGTGACTTGGATCTGAGTAAAAGCTTTTGCACGGTCTACCTTACTGAATATGGTAGAGCCCGAAATTTCTTTACTATAACTGTGCAAAAGGGGGACAGGATAACGGTCAGGAATTGTTCATTTATTTAGGCGCCGGTAATCACCACAAGGACGCCAGGTGCCATCCTTCTCGGGAGTTCAATGGAGTGCAGAGGACCAAGGGCTGTTTGAAGGTCGGGGAGTTCAATGGAGTGCAGAGGACCAAGGGCTGTTTGAAGGTCGCAGCATTCTGGCGGCAATGGAGGCTTAAATCTCCACACATGTGAACTTGTTTTTGGCTGGCGGGATGGGGCGGACATGGCGATGTACCGGTTGGCCCTGTGGGGTCATGATATAGTCCACAGTGTTATGGTGCTTTCTGTGAGGGGCCCCAGGGCATGGGTGAGGAGCGGAAATGTGGAGAGGAGATTGGCGAAAGGACTGGTGTAGGACAGCTGTTTAATGGTACAGTGGGAAATTGGCTGGGTGGTGCAGGGTGCAGAACAACACAAATGTTGTTGATCAGGCACTGCTGCATGAGGTTGGGGAGGAGACTGAAGTGGAAAACAAAATCTGCAGCCAGGAGCGGGCCACAATGAAAGTCCAGAGAAACTCCTCACTGAAGCCGTGGTCAACATGACGGGTGTGATAGCACCATTTGCGGTGGTGAACAGAAAAACTGAGGGAGGGTTGCAGCCCAACAAGGGTAGGAGCCTGCCTAGGAAGATGGACAAGTCCAAACTGATGTTAAGTATGATATGGGCAGGGTGGAGTAATGGTGGTCCGACACAAACAGGCACTCTGAAATTGTGGAGCTACTGGATGCACCTACTGCCAGTCGCTGACTGTGTTTGGGTGCCACAAACATGGTGGACAGCAGCGTGCTGTGTAACTGCCAAAGCACTCATGATAACAGCTCATAAGGTCAGTGTCACAAGGCTCGCCGGATGGGTGGAGGAAGGGGTAGGGTTGTCGTACCTGCACAGCTGTGTATGTTGGCAGTCACATAGGTTATGTAGGTAGTGACTTTGGACTGTGAAGGGTGGGGGCAGGGGGGAAAGGGGCGGAGGCGGGCGGCTGTGAGTGTGCCTGTGCAGCAGTTAAGTTGGCCATCTCACTGCCCAAGTGCTCGGACTGCGTGTCCCGAGGCACAGCTGGTGGTATACTCTTCGGCTGTGCTTCAGAGCAGCTGGGAGACATGTTGCCGCAGTGGTGGGGGCAGGTCGTGGCGAGGGTTCAAATGGTTCAAATGGCTCTGAGCACTATGGGACTTAACTTCTAAGGTCATCAGTCCCCTAGAACTTAGAACTACTTAAACCTAACTAACCTAAGGACATCACACACATCCATGCCCGAGGCAGGATTCGAACCTGCAACCGTAGCGGCCGCGCGGTTCCAGACTGTAGCGCCTTTAACCGCTTGGCCACCACGGCCGGCCGTGGCGAGGGGAGGAGGGTTAGGAGAACGGGCAGTAGCTGCTGCCAGCCAGTGAGAGGTCGAGGAATTCGAACACCCAATCTGTTATCATAGCGGCGACATCAATGTCTGTCTGATGCTGCACAGCGAGCGTGGTACACTATGTGATCAAAAGTATCTGGAGACCCCCCAAAACATACATTTTTCATATTACGTCCATTGTGCTGCCACCTATTGCCAGGTACTTCATATCAGCGACCTCAGTAGTCAGTGACATCGTGAGAGAGCACAGCGGGGTGCTCCGCAGAAGTCATGGACGTCGAACATGGTCAGGTGATTGGGAGTCACTTGCGTCACACGTTTGTACTCGAGATTTCCACACTACTAAACATCCCTAGGTCCACTGTTTCCGATGTGATAGTGACGTGGAAACGTAAAGGGACACATACAGCACAAAATCGTACAGGCCGACCTCGTCTGTTGACTGACAGAGACCGCCGACAGTTGAAGAGGGTCCTCGACTTGCGCCATAGGGTGGTGGGGTTTCGGGTTCCGCTGGATACGTCAGGAGTCCACTACACGCAGCAAGCGGCTACACGGGAAGCAGGGGTTGTGTGGCGTGGACTGGGCGGTTTTTTAGGTTAGATGGCCTCGGGCAAGTACAGAAAGGGCAACTACCTCAAGCGGTGCGGGGCAAAGGCAGGACATGCGGGGACCAAGCAGCAATCGGTATTGTAATCGTAAACTGTCGAAGCTGCATTGGTAAAGTACCGGAACTTCAAGCGCTGATAGAAAGCACCGAAGCTGAAATCGTTATAGGTACAGAGAGCTGGCTGAAGCCAGAGATAAATTCTGCCGAAATTTTTACAAAGGCACAGACGGTGTTTAGAAAGGATAGATTGCATGCAACCGGTGGTGGCGTGTTTGCCGCTGTTAGTAGTAATTTATCCCGTAGTGAGGTAGAAGTGGATAGTTCCTGTGAATTATTATGGGTGGAGGTTACACTCAACAACCGAGCTAGGTTAATAGTTGGCTCCTTTTACCGACCTCCCGACTCAGCAGCATTAGTGGCAGAACAACTGAGAGAAAATTTGGAATACATTTCACATAAATTTTCTCAGCATGTTATAGTCTTAGGTGGAGATTTCAATTTACCAGATATAGACTGGGACACTCAGATGTTTAGAACGGGTGGTAGGGACAGAGCATCGAGTGACATTATACTGAGTGCACTATCCGAAAATTACCTCGAGCAATTAAACAGAGAACCGACTCGTGGAGATAACATCTTGGACCTACTGATAACAAACAGACCCGAACTTTTCGACTCTGTAAGTGTAGAACAGGGAATCAGTGATCATAAGGCCGTTGCAGCATCCCTGAATATGGAAGTTAATAGGAATATAAAAAAAGGGAGGAAAGTTTATCTGTTTAGCAAGAGTAATAGAAGGCAGATTTCAGGCTACCTAACAGATCAAAACGAAAATTTCTGCTCCGACACTGACAATGTTGAGTGTTTATGGAAAAAGTTCAAGGCAATCGTAAAATGCGTATTAGACAGGTACGTGCCGAGTAAAACTGTGAGGGACGGGAAAAACCCACCGTGGTTCAACAACAAAGTCAGGAAACTACTGCGAAAGCAAAGAGAGCTTCACTCCAAGTTTAAACGCAGCCATAACCTCTCAGACAAACAGAAGCTAAACGATGTCAAAGTTAGCGTAAGGAGGGCTATGCGTGAAGCGTTCAGTGAATTCGAAAGTAAAATTCTATGTACCGACTTGACAGAAAATCCTAGGAAGTTCTGGTCTTACGTTAAATCAGTAAGTGGCTCGAAACAGCATATCCAGACACTCCGGGATGATGATGGCATTGAAGCAGAGGATGACACGCGTGAAGCTGAAATACTAAACACCTTTTTCCAAAGCTGTTTCACAGAGGAAGACCGCACTGCAGTTCCTTCTCTAAATCCTCGCACAAACGAAAAAATAGCTGACATCGAAATAAGTGTCCAAGGAATGGAAAAGCAACTGGAATCACTCAACAGAGGAAAGTCCACTGGACCTGACGGGATACCAATTCGATTCTACACAGAGTACGCGAAAGAACTTGCCCCCCTTCTAACAGCCGTGTACCGCAAGTCTCTAGAGGAACGGAAGGTTCCAAATGATTGGAAAAGAGCACAGGTAGTCCCAGTCTTCAAGAAGGGTCGTCGAGCAGATGCGCAAAACTATAGACCTATATCTCTGACGTCGATCTGTTGTAGAATATTAGAACATGTTTTTTGCTCGAGTATCATGTCGTTTTTGGAAACCCAGAATCTACTATGTAGGAATCAACATGGATTCCGGAAACAGCGATCGTGTGAGACCCAACTCGCTTTATTTGTTCATGAGACTCAGAAAATATTAGATACAGGCTCCCAGATAGACACTATTTTTCTTGACTTCCGGAAGGCGTTCGATACAGTTCCGCACTGTCGCCTGATAAACAAAGTAAGAGCCTACGGAATATCAGACCAGCTGTGTGGCTGGATTGAAGAGTTTTTAGCAAACAGAACACAGCATGTTGTTATCAATGGAGAGACGTCTACAGACGTTAAAGTAACCTCTGGCGTGCCACAGGGGAGTGTTATGGGACCATTGCTTTTCATAATATATATAAATGACCTAGTAGATAGCGTCGGAAGTCCTATGCGGCTTTTCGCGGATGATGCTGTAGTATACAGAGAAGTTGCAGCATTAGAAAATTGTAGCGAAATGCAGGAAGATCTGCAGCGGATAGGCACTTGGTGCAGGGAGTGGCAACTGACCCTTAACATAGACAAATGTAATGTATTGCGAATACATAGAAAGAAGGATCCTTTATTGTATGATTATATGATAGCGGAACAAACACTGGTAGCAGTTACTTCTGTAAAATATCTGGGAGTATGCGTGCGGAACGATTTGAAGTGGAATGATCATATAAAATTAATTGTTAGTAAGGCGGGTACCAGGTTGAGATTCATTGGGAGAGTCCTTAGAAAATGTAGTCCATCAACAAAGGAGGTGGCTTACAAAACACTCGTTCGACCTATACTTGAGTATTGCTCATCAGTGTGGGATCTGTACCAGATCGGGTTGACGGAGGAGATAGAGAAGATCCAAAGAAGAGCGGCGCGTTTCGTCACAGGGTTATTTGGTAACCGTGATAGCGTTACGGAGATGTTTAACAAACTCAAGTGGCAGACTCTGCAAGAGAGGCGCTCTGCATCGCGGTGTGGCTTGCTCGCCAGGTTTCGAGAGGGTGCGTTTCTGGATGAGGTATCGAATATATTGCTTCCCCCTACTTATACCTCTCGAGGAGATCACGAATGTAAAATTAGAGAGATTAGAGCGCGCACGGAGGCTTTCAGACAGTCGTTCTTCCCGCGAACCATACGCGACTGGAACAGGAAAGGGAGGCAAAGACAGTGGCACGTAAAGTGCCCTCCGCCACACACCGTTGGGTGGCTTGCGGAGTATAAATGTAGATGTAGAATGTGTAATAAGCAGACATCTATCCAGACCATCACACAGGAATTCCAAGCTGCATCAGGATCCACTCCAAGTACAACGACAGTTAGGCGGAAGGTGAGAAAACTTGGATTTCATGGTCGAGCGGCTGCTCATAAGCCACATATCACGCCAGTAAGTGCCAAATGACGCCTTGCTTGTTGTAAGGAGCGTAAACATTGGACGGTTGAGCAGTGGGGAAACGTTGTGCGGAGTGACGAATCACGGTACACAATGTAGCGATCCGATGTCAGGATGTGGGTATGGCGAATGCCTGGTGAGCGTCATCTGCCAGCGTGTGTACTGCCAACAGTAAAATTTGGAGGCGGTGGTGTTATGACGTGGTCGTGTTTTTCATGGAGGAGGCTTGCACCCCTTGTTGTTTTGCGTGACACTATCACAGCACAGGCCTGCATTGATGTTTTAAGCACCTTCTTGCTGTCCACTGTTGAAGAGCAATTCGGGGATGGCAATTGCATCTTTCAACAAGATCGAGCACCTGTTCATAATGCACTGCCTGTGGCGGAGTGGTTACACGACAGTAACATCCCTGTAATCGACTGGCCTGCACAGAGTCCTGACTCGAATGCCAGACCTCGCTGACCGACATCGATATCTCTCCTCAGTGCAGCACTCCGTGAAGAATGGGCTGCCATTCCCAAGAAACCTTCCAGCACCTGATTGAACGTATGCTTGCGAGAGTGTCATCAGGGCTAGGAGTGGGCCAACGCCATATGTTCAATATGGAACCGATGGAAGTCAGGTGTCCACATACTTTTGATCACATAATGTATGTGTGGCAACCAGCAAGCGAGAATTGCAGCTGCGGAAGAGGGGTTCGTCCAGCAAGACATGGGGTTTGGTTATGGCGCGAAGGTGCTACAGGAGCTGGGGTGGGTCTCATGTCGGAACACCATCCAATGAAAACAAGGTCCAGGGCACTGCATTTCTGACGACGCTAAGCCTGTGATTAGACACTTTTTCAGTTTATCGTAGCTGCCGGACAGAGGGGAGATTAGTGATAATGTCACGAGCTTCTGCTGCGACTGTGGTTTCGAAATGAGCTTTGGTAAGGGCGAACTTCATTGTGTTGCTCGTAATTCCAGATCCGATGAATATCACCTCAGTGGAACAAACTACAGGCGTATGTCATGGGCGTCAAATGCAGGGAGATAGGTGGAAGTTCTGGTCTATTGACTAGTCGGCGCCAGGGCCTCTGTTTACTATTATCCATGTCCTTGTCCTTGTTGGCATGGAATTTACAATCTCAGTATCTGAAAGGAGGCCTACAATGACAAGGCGTTTGCATTAAAACAGGTAGTTATACATTCAAGTCATGACAGTGGGTACGCCACTGGTCCTGTTTGATAAACGAGGCACCTGCAAGTTATTTGCAAAATACGATGCAAGGCTGTCTCATCGAGGCATGTCCATGCACTGCCGTTGGGAAGCCATCAGGGTGCAGCAGTCAAGTCTCCGTACAGTGCCCGGGTCCTCATTACAAAACACTACACATTCACTGAATGTATAACCGACACCCATGTGTAGCTACTGTTGCTACTACTCCCCACACGCGCACACTCACAAGAATGGCGTCGTTTCCAGCTAGCAGAAAATCCGACGGAAGCGTCCGTTTTCGCACGTGGTGGTGGGGGAAAGGATACTGATGTCGGCAGTTGCCTATTGGACACGGTCTCTTTGGGTTAGAGTAAGACTGCGCGGGTAGAGTCGCCTGCTAGGGCAGACTACGTGGGTCTCGGAATCTGGAATTCAGAGGCACCATAACATCCACAGTCAGTGATGCTATAAAAGCTATAAGATCACTGATTCTCTGCCCTGCATTAACTGACTGAAAAGTTTGGCGGCTGTTTGTAACCAGCAGATCAGTTTTCAAACTGCTCAAGGATATTTTCAAGTTCGGTATCTAGAACAATATCGCACGAGTCGCTTTTCCCGCCATCTGACCTGATCTATTGAGTCTCCAAATCTACAGCTTGTAAATTGAAATCTCCCCCCTAATATTACGACATTATCAGAACGTTTACACTGAGGCCTTCTGCAAGTTATCTTCTGAAATGTTCTGCCACAACTGTTCCTGAGGCAGATGTAGATATAAAAGCTCCCGATCACCTGTAACACTTGTCTTAAAGCAAATTAATTCGCATTCTACATCTGTACTAACCTAACTAGTATTATCGTATTATTCACGGCTATAAACACATCTCCACCGTCAACGTCCATCGTATTTTTTCGCATCACACAATGCAATCAGAATTTAAAATTCTTGTTTCAGCCAGCTTTCTGTTCCTGGCACTACGTGGGCACTTTTACCTTTTATAAACGAGGTTAATTTGAGCCTTTCCGTCGACTGTTCCACAGTTTACTAATACTACAGGTCTATTAACTTTTTCTTTCTTCGATCCGCAAAGAAGAATACTATTCTCCGCAATTAATGAATGAGAATCTATTATCTCAGAAATAAGTGCGTAATTTTTAATGGACCTGTGGAGATGTTCCTCTATCTATAAAAAAAACCACATGTGCACACCATACATACCCTGATACCGTAGCGGCCACTCCTTGCGTGTACTGTACGACTGACCTATAAAAAGGGATCCTACAATTCATCGCCAGACAGCGGGGATTGATAAAACCGCATCCAAGATCTTTCCACAATCGTCTAAGAGTCCGGTTTAAGCTGTTCACTGGTCAGCCAAAGGATCACGGTCAGTTCTGGGAAGGATTCTGCAAAACGCTATGTCAGCTGCCCTCCTGGTTGGAACCTTAGCTGTCGTCACCAATTCAGTCACCCATCTGTAGTAGCCAAGGATGTTTTCTAAACCCAGGGATCATTCATATCAGTATGAGCCACGATTTGCAGCCAGTTGCAGCGACTGCACTCAATAATTGTCAGGAGGGACTCCTCGACATCTCGAATGAGATCCTCTGGCCAAGACAGCCCTCGGCTGCCTAACGATGGAGCATCATATGAACAACAAACTCACTTGTTGCATTTTTCTATACCAACCAAAAAATCGGTCCCACTTCCGACACAAGGCGTCCCGTGCTGGCTCAGATATACTGTGCAAGAGCTTGAATCTGCTATTAAACGTAAGTGAAAAGCCATGTCACCAGGACCCACTTTCGCCTTTTGTCCTGATACTCGTGATCGTATTACTCTTTGCCATTCACCCTAACGCCCACACGTGAGTGAACTGGCCACCTCAGGCATGTGAGAAGATACACCAGAGGTAGTAAAGATTTCGGTATCTCAGCCCCATCGCAACCCAGGCCGACAGTCTGAACTCAGCCGATTGTAGCCTACCATCTCCCAAAAATTTCCTGACAATGGGCAACTCCCGCTGCATCCGTACACAATAGGTGAAGTTCCTACCCAGCTTTATCGGTGTCCAACTATACAATTAGAAATATACAACCAATCCAAGCAGTCGCTGGATACAATCTATGTACTATTGTTACGCTGCTTCTGGCTATTACTCTCTCTTCAACGACTGTACACCATAGACTATTTGGAACGGACGCTAAATTCAAATTCCAAATTCGTTCAGGCGACTGTGGTGAGTATGAAACTACACTATAATGTCGCTGACAAAACACCCAAACAGTTAGAAAAAATAGTAATAGCTGCTCAATGCGGATAAATTAGACAGTTACAGTTTAATTAGTCAACACGCAAGAATACTGCCAACTAAGCGCTGTAAGTACACTACAGCTGCTGCTGGGGGCTGCTCGTTGGTTTGCGACTGGACTACTACCACATCACCACGAATTCCAAAGATTTCACAGCAGATTCAGAATTTCATAAACATTCTATTCTTTTCATAATATATTGTTTGACAACTCTCCCAATTGCAGGAACGCAAGCTTAGATACATCGATGTGACAAAAGTCATGCGATAGTTCCTAATATCGTGTTGGGCCTCCTTTTGCCCGGTGTAGCGCAGTAACTCGACGTGGCATGGATTCAACAAGTCGTTGAAGTCCCCTGCGGAAGTAATGAGCCATGCTGCCTCTATAGCCGTCCAGAATTACGGAAGAGTTTCCGGTGCAGGATTTTTTACACGAACTGATCTCTCGATTACGTCCCATAAATATTCGATGTGATTTATGTCAGGTGATCTGCGTTGTCAGATCATTCGATCGAACTGTCCAGAAGGTAATTCAAACCAATCGCGAACAATTGTGGCCTGGTAACATGGCGAATTGACATCCATAAAAATTCTATCGTTGTTAGGGAACATGGAGTCCATGAATGGCTGCAAATGGTCTCCAAGTAGGCGAACATAAACGTTTCCAGCCAATGATCGGTTCGCTTGGACCAGAGGATCGAGTACATTCCACGTAAGCACAGCCCACACCATTACAGTTACACCGACAACTTTCACTGTGCCTTGTTGACAACTTGGGTTCATGGCTTCGGGGGATCTGCGCCACGCTTTAACCACACCATCAGCTCTTACCAACTGAAATCTGGACTCATCTAACCAGACCATTGTTTTTCAGTCGTCTGGGGTCCAAGCGATATGGTCACAAGCCCAGGAGAAGCGCTACAGGCGATGTCATGCTGTTAGCAAAGGTGATCGTGTCGGTTGTCTGCTGCCTTAGCGGATTAACGCGAAATTTCGCCGCACAATCCTACTGGATACGTTCATTGTATGTTCAAACATCCCACATCGATTTCTGCGGTTATTTCACCCAGTGTTGCTTGTGTGTTTGCACTGACAACTCTACGCAAACGCCGCCGCGCTCGGTCGTTAAGTGAAGGCCCTCGGTCACTGCGTTGAGCGTGGTGAGAAATAATACCAGAAATTTGCCATTCTCGGTGCACTCTTGACACTGTAGATTTCGGAATTTTGAATTCCCTAACGATTTCCGAAATGGAATGTCCCATGCAACCAGCTCCAACTACGGCGTTCAAAGTCTGTTAACTCCTGTCAGGCGCCCATAATCACGTCGGAAACCTTTTCACATGAATCACGTTAGTACAAATAACTGCTCCGCCAATACACTGCCCTTCTACAATGAAGAGTCAAAGAAACTGGTACATCTGCCTAATATTGTGTAGGGCCCCCGTAAGCACGCAGAAGTGCCGCAACACGACATGACATTGACTCGACTAACGTCTGAAGTGGTGCTGGAGGGAGCTGACACGATGAATCCTGCAGGACTGTCCATAAAGCCCTGAGAGTAAGAGGGGGCGGAATCTCTTCTGAACAGCACATTGCAAGGCATCCCAGATATGCTCAATAATGTTCATGTTTGGGGAGTCTGCCGGCCAGCGGAAGTGTTTAAGCTCAGAAGATTGTTCCTGGAGCCACTCTGTAGCAATTCTGGACGTGTGGGGTGTCGTATTGTTCTGCTGGAATTGCCCAAGTCCGACGGAATGCACAAGGGACACGAATGGACGCAGGTGATCAGACTGGATGCTTACGTTCGTATCTAGACGTATCAAGGGTCCAATATCACTCCAACTGCACACGACCCACAACATTACAGAGCCTCCACCAGGTTGAACAGTCCCCTGCTGACATGCAGGGTCCATGGATTCATGAGGTTGTCTCCATACCCGTACACGACCATACGCTCGATACAATTTGAAACGAAACTCGTCCGACCAGGCAACTTGTTTCCGGTCATCAATAGTCCAATGTCGGTGTTGACAGACCCAGGCAAGAAGTAAAGCATTGTGTCGTGCAGCCATCGAGGGTACACGAGTGGGCTTTCGGCTCCGAAAGCCCATATCGATGAAGTTTCGTTGAATGGTTCGAACGCCGACACCTGTTGATGGCCGAGCACTGAAATCTGCACCAATTTGCGGAAGGGTTGCACTTTTGTCGCAATGAACGATTATCTTCAGTCGTCGTTGGTCCCGTTCTTGCAGGATCTTTTTCCAGCCGCAGCGATGTCGGAGATCTGTTTTACCGGATTGCTGATATTCACGGTACACTCATGAAATGGTCGTTTGGGAAAATTCCCACTTCATCGCTACCTCGGAGATGCTGTGTCCCATCCCCCGTGCGCCGACTATAACACCACTAAAACTCACATAATTCTTGATAACTTGCCGCTGCAGCAGCAGTAATCGATCTAACAACTACGCCAGGCACTTGTCTTATACAGGCGTTGCCGACCGCAGCACCATATTCTGCCTGTTTACATTTCTCTGCATTTGAATATGCATGCCTGTACCAATTTCTTTGGCGCTTCAATATAGATCCTGTGTATGCGATACTATCACCATCTGTATATGTAGATATCGCTACCCCATGACTTTTATCACCTTAAGAGTAAAGTCAGATTTTGAAAACATACTTATGGATTTGACTGCTTTTAGAAACTTATCCTGACTTTGTGCTAAATCTGCACGGGGATAAAATGCTCTTAGAAACAATCCTTTTCCTACAAGATATGGTATACCACGTAAACTATACCTGTATGTTAAGAATTCAAGTTTCGTTAAAAACAGGTTTTGACGGGTTCTGAAGCATTATGTATTTATAATCAAGTATTACTTCAAAACTTTGTGATTATTTTTATGCTATCACTAATTATACTAATTAATAGAAAGCTGGCCTTACATACGACGGAATGACATGTCCACTATGGAAATTATCACTTATGAAGATGAAGATCGCCCAAGAGGGAAGCCAAAGTGCATCCTACCATATAGTCAGTATACAACGAAAAGAAAATAAATTATCTACATATCACATTCAATTTTTATTCGTGATAAAACATTAAACTACATAATATTTTTATTCACTTAGAGAATGATTAATATGTACTCTTATTTTCTTGCTTTTTTGTGGGGGGCATAACTTTTTTTTTATGCCTGGGGCCTCGACCGACCCAGATCTGCCACTAATCACAACTGAAAATAACGGAAAACGTAGCGTTTTTGTCTAAATGTTCGATACGTACCATCGTCAGGGATCCTCGGAACGAATGGCTTGTTTTCCTGTTTCATGTGCTGAAGAAGGCTGCGCTTCTCTTCGGATTCTGTCAAAGAACGACGTTAAAATATTTATTTCATACACCAATAATTTTTTGGAAATACTTTCTCATTCAATTAAATGAATGACTTTACATTAGCGAAACTAAACATTCGTGAATAAAAAGAATATTATAATTTACACTGCAAAGCTATTTGTAGGAAAGTGCCTTTACTAAGATCGGGGTCAATTTTTTCATGAAAGCTTAGGCATTGCTTTGATGGACGTATTCGGCTAGATTTGATTTACACTTACTCTGCATATAATTCCAAAGACATAAGAAGTTGTTTTCTTGAAATCGTGACAGCAGAAACCTTACAAATAACTAAAATCACAAAAACTGAACAAAGCTCCAAGGCTCGATGACACCCCTATCGAATTCCGTTCATAATTCTAACAAATGCATGTGCACGTAATGGGAAGAAAGCACAGATCACGCGTATCTAAAAAAAAAAAAAAAAAAAAAAAAAAAAAAAAGAAGGCAGCAAAAGCGATGCTATCATCCAATATCATTGACATCCATCTGTTGTAGAGCATATTCTGAAGTAAAACATAACGAAGCATCTTGAACAGAATGATCGGTCATTCGGAACCCAAGTCACGCTTTTCTAGCATGACATCCTCAAGCCATGGATCAAGGCTACTAGGTGGATTCAGTATTTCATCACTACCGAGAAGCATTTGTTTCAGTACCACACCGACGCTTATTAACGTTAATCCGATCATATGAGGTATCACACAAAATTTGTGACCGGATTGAGGATTTCTTTGTAGCGTGGTAACAACGTGATATCTTGGATGGAGAGTCATCAACAGATATAGAACAAATTTCAGGAAGGGTCGTTATGTTTGTGAACTATGTTAAGGTATTGGCAATCAATATCAATAGCAACCTCAGATCATGTAGTTATCTATATCGAAGTGCTAAACGAGATACAAAATACGTATATAGATTGTGGTAAGATTTCAAAATGGTACAAGTTACTTAAAATGTTCAGAAATGCAATATTGTGATCTACACAAGTACATGGGGGTTAAAAGTTGTGGGGATATAAAATGAAATGATCACATAGGCTCAGTCATAGACAAGGCTGATGGCAGACATCGGTCCATTGGCAGAATACTTGGGAAATGCAATCTGCCTCCAAACAAGATGGCTTACCAAACACTCGAGTGACCCATCCTAGAATAGTGATTAAGTGTGTGGAATACATACCAAATAGTACTAACAGGGGATATTGATCGTATAGAAAGATGGGTTTCAGGAATGGTCACAGGTTTGTTTGAGTTATGAAAGAGAGTCGCGAATATGCTGATAAATCGAGTGGCTGATACTTGGATATAGATGCCCACTATCCTGCGAAAGTATGAAATGTTAAGTAGTAAGTGGGAGACCTAGGAATATACCAAGCGTTTCAATACGAATACTGGGCTTTTAAGGCGTTGTTACATTCATTACATTCAACTTACAATCACAATTACTACTTCAAATGAAAGAGCAACTCAAACAGTTTTTCTTACAAATGTTCAGTGTGAGCATCATTCATTACATGGCACTCATCGATTTAATAAGCGAGTTCTTCCCAAATCTTGATCAATGTGTGTGGAGTAATTGTCAGAATAATCGCTTCAGTCCTATTTCTTAAGTCGGGTAGATCAGCTGGTACGGGGGCACACACAGATGATTATATATGAAGGTAAAAATCGCATAATGCCAGATTGGAAGAAGGTACAGGCCATGCGAAACAAGCTCGGTCATTCAGTCCCTTGCGGCTAATTTAGTGATCGAGTACAACGTCATTTAACCAATCTGTACTGAGTTATGCCAGTGGGGGGCCCACCATCTTGCTGCCAGATAAAGTTCTCTGGTTCGTCTTCTTCATGTTGAGGAAAGTGCCATAGTTCTAGCGCATCAAGAAAAAAAAACCAGTTATGGTTGTTTCACCAAAAAAGGAAGACACACGAATCTTCCGCTGGGACATGGCACAAAAAACATTCAGTTTAGGGGAGTCTCGTTGTAACTGTACCATCTAGAGAGGGTTTTCTGACCCGCAGATGCACACACTATATGTGTTCGCATTTCCCCTTAGCTGAAAAGTAGATCTATCACTGAAGGTAAAACGTTTGCAAAGTTGGCACGTAAAACGTCGTCTGTAGGCTATAGAGCTTGTAACAAATGCAAACTATAGATAAATGGTTGTAAGCGTCTCCTTAAAAGTCTGCACCAGAACTCATTAGAGTTGCTAACTCGCGACTAGGTTTCCGAACAGAGTTCTTAAGACTGTATGTAAAAGAATACCATCCCCGGATGTTGTTATCACTCGGAAGTTTAAAACGGAACTTAATACGGAGCAGAAGTTGCACATTAACAACGGATTTAGTGCTTTCAAACTACAAAAAACGTGAAGCATTCTGTTCAATAGTTGCCATCCGCCTACAAGCGCTTTCCAACCTGTGCATGTGCACAGGTAAACAAACACATCTGTTTCAGTTGATCTTTCATCTGATAAATCCATACATATCACAAAAATGGATGTACATATTACTGTATGTACAATGTCTCGTATATTTCACATCTCCTCCTAAATCCATAGATCGATTTCAACAAAACACGGTACGCAGATTCGCATATTACTTACTGTCCACAAAGAGACGCTATGAGGAGAAGAACGACCTCCCTATAATAGCGATGGGGGCACAGCTGAAAGAAACGCTGTGGGGGGTAAGGACGACCTCCCTGTCAAAGGGATGGGGCAGAGGTGAAAGAAATGCTGTGGGGGAAAGGACGAACTCCTGTCAAAGGGATGGGGGCAGAGGTGAAAGAAATGCTGTGGGGATAAGAGCGATCTCTCTGCCAAAGGGATGGGAGTAGAGGTGAAAGAAACGCTGTGGGGGTAAAGACGCCCTCCTGTCAAAGGGATGGCGGCAGAGGTGAAAGAAACGCTGTGGGTGTAAGAGCGACCTCCCTGTCAAAGGGACGGGGGCAGAGGTGAAAGAAACGCTTTCGGGTAAGAGCTACCTCCCTGTCAGAGGGATGGGGCAGAGGCAAAAGAAACGCTGTGGGGCTAAGGACGACCTCCCTGTCAAAGGGATGAGGGCAGAAGTGAAAGAAACGCTGTGGGGGTAAGGACGACCTCGCTGTCAAAGGGATGGGGGCAGAGGTGAAAGAAACGCTGAGCGGGTGTGGCTGAACTCCCTGTCAAGAAGATTGGGGGCAGAGGTGAAAGAAACGCTGTGGGGGTAAGATCGACCTCTCTGCCAAAGGGATGGGAGCAGAGGTGAAAGAAACGCTTTTGAGTAAGAGCTACCTCCTTGTCAAAGGGATGGGGCAGAGGTGGAAGAAACGCCATGGGGATAAGAGCGACCTCCCTGTCAAAGGGATGGAGGCAGAGGTGAAAGAAACACTGCGGGGGTAAGGTCGACCTCCCTGGCAAAGGGATAGGGGCAGAGGTGAAAGAAACGCTGTGGGGGTGTGGATGACCTACCTGTCAAAGGGATTGGGGGCAGAGGTGAAAGAAATGATGTGGGGTAAGAGCGACCTCCCTGTCAAAGGGATTGGGGGCAGAGGTGAAAGAAACGCTATGGGGTTATAAGCGATCTCCGTGTCAAAGGGATGGGGGCAGAGGTGAAAGAAACGCTGTAGGGGTAAGAGAGACCTCCCTGTTAAAGGGATGGGGGCAGAGGTGAAAGAAACGCTGTGGGGTAAGAGCGATCTCCTTGTCAAGGGGATGGGGGCAGAAGTGGAAGAAATGCTGTGGGGGTAAAAGCGATGTCCCTGTCAAAGGGATGGGGGCAGAGGTGAAAGAAACGCTGTGGGGGTGTGGATGACTTCCCTGTTAAAGAGATTAGGGGCAGAGGTGAAAGAAACGCTGGGGGAGGGGGGGGGGGGGGTAAGAGCGACCTCCCAGTCAAAGGGATTGGGGGAGAAGTGAAAGAAAATCTGTGGGGGTAAGGACAACCTCCCTGCCAAAGGGATGGGGGCAGAGGTGAAAGAACGCTGTGGGGGTAAGAGCGACCTACCTGTCAAAGGGATGGGGGTAGAGGTGAAAGAAACGCTGTGGGGGTAAAAGCGACCTCCCTGTGAAACGGATGGGGGCAGAGACGAAAGATACTCTGTGGGGGTAAGGACGACCTCCCTGTCAATGTAATGGGGGAAGAGGTGAAACAAACGCTGTTTGGTAAGAGCAGCCTCCCTGTCGAAGGGATTGGGGGCAGAGGTGAAAGAAATGCTGGGGGTTAAGAGCGACCTCCCTGTCAAAGGGATGGGGGCAGAGGTGGAAGAAACGCTTTGGGGTAAGAGCGACCTCCCTGTCAAATGGATGGGGGCAGAGGTAAAAGAAACGCTGTTTGGGTAATAGCGACCTCCCTGTGAAGGGATTGGGGCAAAGGTGAAAGAAACGCTGCGGCGGTAAAACCGACCTCCCTGTCAAAGGGATGGGGGCAGAGGTGAAAGAAACGCTTTAGGGGTAAGAGCGACCTCCCTGTGAAAGGGATGGGGGCAGAAGTGAAAGAAACGCTGTGGGGGTGAGGACGACCTCCCTGTCAAAGGGATGGGGGCAGAGGTGAAAGAAACGCTGTGGGGATAAGAGCCACCTTCCTGTCAAAAGCATGGGGGCAGAGTGAAAGAAATGCTTTGGGGGGTAAGAGCGACCCCCCTGTCAAAGGGATGGGGCAGAAGTGAAAGAAACACTGTGGAGGTAAGAGCGACCTCCCTGCTAAGGGATGGGGGCAGAGGTGAAAGAAACGTCGTGGGGGTAAGGACGACCTCCCTGTCAATGTAATGGGGGCAGAGGTGAAAGAAACACTGTTGGGAGTAAGAGTGACCTCCCTGTCAAAGGGATTGGGGCAGAGGTGAAACAAACGCTGTGGGGGAAAGAACGACCTCCCTGTCAAAGGGATGGGGGCAGAGCGGAAATAAATGCTGTGTGGGTAAGGACCACCTCACTGTCAAAGGGATGGGGGCGGAGGTGTAAGAAACGCTGTGGGATAAGAGTGACCTCTCTGTCAAAGAGATGGGGGCAGAGGTAAAAGAAACGCTGTGGGATTAAGGACTACCTCCCTGTCAAAGGGATGGATGCAGAAGTGAAAGAAATGCTGTGTGGGTAAGGACGACCTCCATGTCAAAGGGATGGGGGCAGAGGTGAAAGAAACGCTGTGGGTGTAAGGACGGCCTTCCTGTCAAAGTGATGGGCAGAGGGGAAAGGAATACAGTGGGGGTAAGTGTGACCTCCCTGTCAAAGGAATGGGGTCAGAGGTGAAAGAAACGCTATGGGTGTAAGAGCAACCTCCCTGTCAAAGGGATGGGGGCTGAGGTGAGAGAAAGACTGTGGGGGTTAGGACGACCTCCCTGTCAAAGGGATTGGGGCAGAGGTGAAAAAAACTTTGTGGGGGTAAGAGCGTCCTCCCTGTGAAAGGGGTGGGGGCAGAGATGAAAGAAACGCTGTGGGGGTAACAGCGACCTCCCTGTGAAAGGGATTGGGGCAGAGGTAAAAGAAACGCTGTGGGGGTAAGGACGACCTTCCTTTCAAAGGGATGGGGTCAGAGGTGAAAAAACGCTGTGGGGGTAAGGACCACCTCCCTGTAAAGGGATGGGGTCAGAGGTAAAAGAACGATGTGGGGGTAAGAGCGACCTCCCTGTCAAAGAGATGGGGGCAGAGGTAAAGGAAACGCTGTGGGGGTCAGGGCAACCTCCCTGTCAAAGGAATGGGGGCAGAGGTGAAAGAAACTCTGTGAGTGTAACGACAAACGTCCTGTCAAAGGGATGGGGGCAGAGGGGAAAGATATGCTGTGGGGGTGATGACGTCCTCCCTGTCAAAGGGATGGGGGCAGAGGTGAAAGAAACACTGTGGGATAAGAGCGACCTCCCTGTCAAAGCGATGGGGGCAGAGCTAAAAGAAACGCTGTGGGGGTAAGGACGACCTCCCTGTCAAAGGGATGGGGTCAGAGGTGAAAGAACGCTGTGAGGGTAAGAGCGACCTCCCTGTCAAAGAGATGGGGGCAGAGGTGAAAGAAACGCTGTGAGTGTAAGGACAAACTTCCTGTCAAAGGAATGGGGGCAGAGGGGAAAGAAATGCTGTGGGGGTGAGGACGTCCTCCCTGTCAAAGGGATGGGGGCAGATGTGAAGGAAACACAGTTGGGAGTAAGAGCGACCTCCCTGTCAAAGGGATGGGGGCAGAGGGGAAAGGAATGCTGTGAGGGTAAGTGTGACCTCACTGTCAAAGGGATGGGGTCACAGGTGAAAGAAATGCTGTGGGCGTAAGAGCAACCTCCCTGTGATAGGGATTGGGGACAGAGGTGAAAGAACCGCTGTTGGGGTAAGAGTGACCTCCCTTTAAAAGGGATGGGGGCAGAGGTGAATGAAATGCTGTGGGGGTAAGAGTGGCCTCCCTGTCAAAGGGATGGGGGCAGAGATGAAAGAAACGCTGTAGGGGTAAGAGCGACGTCCCTGTCAAAGGGATTGTGGCAGGGGTGAAGGAAACGCTGTGGGAGCAAGGACGACCTCCCTGTCAAAGGGATGGGGTCAGAGGTGAAAGAACGCTGTGAGGGTAAGAGCGACCTCCCTGTCAAAGAGATGGGGGCAGAGGTAAAAGAAACGCTGTGGGGGTAAGGGCAACCTCCCTGTCAAAGGGATGGGCGCAGAGGTGAAAGAAATGCTGTGTGGGTAAGGACGACCTCCCTGTCAAAGGGATGGGGACAGAGGTGAAAGAAATGCTGTGACTGTAAGGACAAACTTCCTGTCAAAGGAATGGGGGCAGAGGGGAAAGAAATGCTGTGGGGGTAAGAACGTCCTCCCTGTCAAAGGGATGGGGGCAGATGTGAAGGAAACACAGTTGGGGGTAAGAGCGACCTACCTGTCAAAGGTATTGGGGCAGAGGTGAAAGAAACGCTGTGGGGGTAAGGACGACCTTCCTGTCAAAGGGATGGGGTCAGAGGTGAAAGAAACGCTGTGGGTGTAGGAGCAACCTCCCTGTGAAAGGGATTGGGGACAGAGGTGAAACAAACGCTGTTGGGGTAAGAGTGACCTCCCTGTAAAAGGGATGGGGGCAGAGGTGAATGAAATGCTGTGGGGGTAAGAGTGGCCTCCCTGTTAAAACGATGGGGGCAGAGATGAAAGAAGCGCTGTGGGGCTAAGAGCGACCTCCCTGTCCAAGGGATTGTGGTAGGGGTGAAAGAAACACTGTGGGGGTGAGGACGTCCTCCCTGTCAAAGGGATGGAGGCAGAGGTGAAAGAAACGCTGTGGGGGTAAGGACGACCTCCCTGTGAAAGGGATGGGGGCAGAGGTGAAAGAAATGCTGTGGGGGTAAGGACGACCTCCCTGTCAAAGGGGTGTGGGCAGAGGTGAAAGAAACGCTGTGGGAGTAAGGACAACCTTCCTGTCAAAGGGATGGGGGCAGAGATGAATGAAACGCTGTCGGGGTAAGAGCCGGCTCCCTGTGAAAGGGATGGGGGCAGAGATGAAAGAAACGCTGTGGGGGTAAGAGCGACCTCCCTGTCAGAGGAATTGGGGCAGAGGCGAAAGAAACGCTGTTGGGGGTAAGAGCGACCTCCCTGTCGGAGGGATTGGGGCAGAGGTGAAAGAAATGCTGTGAGGGAACGGACGAACTCCCTGTCAAAGGGATTGGGGCAGAGGTGGAAGAAATGCTGTGGGGGTAAGAGCGGCCTCCCTGTCAATGTGATGGGGGCAGGGATGAAAGAAACGCTGTGGGGGTAAGAGCGACCTCCCTGTCAAAGGGATTGTGGCTGGGGTGAAAGAAACGCTGTGGGGTAAGGACGACCTCCCTGTCAAAGGGATGGGGTCAGAGGTGAAAGAACGCTGTGGGGGTAAGAGCGACCTCCCTGTCAAAGAGATGGGGAAGAGGCAAAAGAAACGCTGTGGGGGTAAGGGTAACCTCCCTGTCAAAGGGATGGGCGCAGAGGTGGAAGAAATGCTGTGTGGGTAAGGACGACCTCCCTGTAAAATGGTTGGGGGCAGAGGTGAAAGAAACGCTGTGGGAGTAAGGACGACCTCCCTGTCGATGGATGGGGTCAGAGGTGAAAGAACGCTGTGGGGGTAAGAGCGACCTCCCTGTCAAAGAGATTGGGGCAGAGGTAAAAGAAATGCTGTGTGGGTAAGGACGACCTCCCTGTCAAAGGGATGGGGGCAGAGGTGAAAGAAACGCTGTGAGTGTAAGGACAAACTTCCTGTCAAAGGAATGGGGGCAGAGGGGAAAGATGTGCTGTGGGGGTGAGGACATCCTCCCTGTCAAAGGGATGGCGGCAGAGGTGAAAGAATCACTGTGGGGTAAGAGCGACCTCCCTGTCAAAGCAATGGGGGCAGAGCTAGAAGAAACGTTGTGGAGGTAAGGACGACCTTCCTGTCAAAGGGATGGGGGCAGAGGGGAAAGGAATGCTGCGAGGGTAAGAGCAACCTCCCTGTGAAAGGGATTGGAGACAGAGGTGAAAGAGACACTGTTGGGGTAAGAGTGACCTCCCTGTAAAAGGGATGGGGGCAGAGGTGAATGAAATGCTGTGGGGGTAAGAGTGGCCTCCCTGTCAAAGGGATGGGGGCAGAGATGAAAGAAACGCAGTGGGGGTAAGAGCGACCTCCCTGTCAAAGGGATTGTGGCAGGGGTGAAAGAAACGCTGTGGGGGTAAGGACGACCTCCCTGTCAAAGGGATGGGGTTAGAGGTGAACGAACGCTGTGGGGGTAAGAGCGACTTCCCTGTCAAAGAGATGGGGGCAGAGGTAAATGAAACGCTGTGGGGGTGAGGTCATCCTCCCTGTCAAAGGGATGGGGGCAGAGGTGAAAGAAACGCTGTTGGGGGTAAGAGCGGCCTCCCTGTTGAAGAGATGGGGGCAGAGGTAATAGAAACGCCGTGGGGGTAAAGGTGATCTCCCTGTCAAAGGGATGGGCGCAGAGGTGATAGAAATGCTGTGGGGGTAAGGACGTCCTCCCTGTCAAAGGGATGGGGGCAGTGGTGAAAGAAACGCTGTGGGGGTAAGAACGACCTTCCTGTAAAATGGAGGTGGGGCACAGGTGAAAAAGTAGTGTAGTTCACGACGCACGGATAGCCAGTCTATTGCCATCCAGTATTTTAGATTGAGAGCACTTAGCATCGTGCATCAGACTTTACACGTAATTTCAAACCTTTACGAAAACTTTTCTCATTGACAGCTACCACAGAAAGAGTAAAGCAAAAAAAGTTTAATGCCCACTACATTTTTGTTGTTAAAACTGCCGCAACAGGCAAGTCGTTTTAATTTATTATTTCTTTACTACTAACAGTATTCGCGACGTATTTTGCAGACAGCATTCACGTATACTGCTGAATTTATCAGCAAAATTGTACCATTGTGTGATGTATAGTTCAGGCGATATGGTTGAAATGGTACATATGGCTCTGAGCACTATAGGACTTAACATCAGAGGTCATCAGTCCCCTAGAACTTAGAACTACTTAAACCTAACTAACCTAAGGACATTGCACACATCCATGCCTGGGGTAGGATTCGATCCTGCGACCGTGGCGGTAGCGCGATTCCAGACTGAAGCGCCTAGAACCGTTCGCCACACCGGCCGGCAGGAGATATTTAGTCATAAACACTGAGAAGCGTGAAAAACTGCAGCATCATATATGACGTTGAATTCGATTACTTCTTTGCTATTAACTCTGTTCGCCACACATTGTGCAGACAGTATCCACATAGGCCACTCAATGTAACTACTCATAGAAAAATATATCACTGTATGACGCTAGGCGATATAACGTCAAACACTGAGATGGATGAAAAATCGCCGGATCATTCTTCTTTACTGCTAACACTATTCACAACACATTTCGCAAACAGTACCCACTCATGCCGCTGTATGTGCCTATAAAAACATATCATTGTACAACAAAGCAAGAGATATGACGTAATAAACACCAAGATGCGTGAAAAACTGCTGCATCATGCATGAGATTTTAATTTATGACTTCTTTACTGCTCTATTTGCACCAGATTTCTAACAACAGATAGTTCAGGAGATATTACGCCATAAACATTGAGCTGGGTAAAAACGTAGCTGTAGAACGAATTTAGCTCCAGATACTGGTGAAATATGGTAATCACATGTGAAATGTAAGTGAAACGTGCTTACATAGGCAAAGCCACGTGTAGAAGACTCCTCCTAAACCTATGGATGGATAGACAGAGAGGGGGAAGGAGGAGATGGACACAGATAGGAGGGGACAAGATGGACAGTGAGAGGGAGGGGGAAATGTACAGTGAAAGCGAAGTGGAGGTGGACAGAGAGGCGGGTGATGTGGAGATGGAAAGACAAATAGAAGAGCATGAGTCGGAGAGAGACAGGGGGAGGAAGAGATGAGCAGAGAGAGGGCAAAGAGGTGATGAACAGAGGGGAAGCAGCAGATGGAGAGAGAGAGGGGGGGAAGCAAGATGGATAGAGGGAGGGGTAGGAGAAGATACTCAAAGAGAGGGGTAGGAGCAAATGGATAGAGTGGAGAGAAAGGAGGAGATGGGCAGAGAAAGTGGGAATGCGGATATGGATTAATTGAAGACTGGGATAAATACCTAACTGGGCATTGCTGGGTAGTCACCTGGTTATCCATAACTGTACACTGAATATAATAAATGCAAAAAACCTTAAAACCTTCGACATTCCTTTTGAAACACTCGGTAAAGCTCGCGCAGGATACGGTGGCCCATGCACAGTGACCAGTTTCCGTCCAAGGCGCTGGGCGAGTTCATTTGTTAGTTCGGCAGGGGAGGCCGACAGTGACTGAAACCTTTCTGCCTGTCGGAAATGGCAGAAACGAGGCGCACACCCTGCAATCTTCCTCAAACAGTTTTACAGAACCTGTTCGGTAAAAAAATATCATTTTTGCTTTACTTAAACCTTTATACACTACTGGCCATTAAAATTGCTACACCAAGAAGAAATGAAGATGAAAACGGGTGAATTGGACAAATATATTATACTAGAACTGCAGTTTGGGTGCATAGATCCTGAGAAATCAGTACCCAGAACAACCACCTCTGGCCGTAATAACGGCCATGATACGCCTGGGCATTGAGTCAATCAGAGATTGGATGGCGTGTACAGGTACAGCTGCCCATGCAGCTTCAACACGATACCACAGTTCATCAAGAATAGTGACTGGCGTATTGTGACGAACCAGTTGCTCGGCCACCATAGACCAGACGTTTTCAATTGGTGAGAGATCTGGAGAATGTGCTGGACAGGGCAGCAGTCGAACATTTTCTGTATCCAGAAAGGCCCGTACAGGACCTGCAACATGCGGTCGTGCATTATCCTGCTGAAATGTAGGGTTTCGCAGGGAGTGAATGAAGGGTAGAGCCACGGGTCGTAACACATCTGAAATGTAACGTCCACTGTTCAAAGTGCCGTCAATGCGAACAGGAGGTGACCGAGACGTATAACCAATGGCACCCCATACCATCACGTCGGGTGATACGCCAGTATGGTGATGACGAATACACGCTTCCAATGTGCGTTCACCGCGATGACGCTAAACACGGATGCGACCATCATGATATTGTAAACATAACCTGGATTCATCCGAAAAAATGACGTTTTGCCATTCGTGCACCCAGGTTCGTCGTTGAGTACACCACCGCAGGCGCTCCTGTCTTTGATGCAGCGTCAAGTGTAACCGCAGCCAAGGTCTCTGAGCTGCTGCAAACGTCGTCGAACTGTTTGTGCAGATGGTTGTTGTCTTGCAAACGCCTCCATCTGTTGACTCAGGGATCGAGACGTGGCTGCACGATCCGTTACAGCCATGCGGATAAGATGCCTCTCTTCTCGACTGCTAGTGATACGAGGCCGTTGGGATCCAGCACGGCGTTCCGTATTACCCTCCTGAACCCACCGATTCCATATTCTGCTAACAGTCATTGGATCTCGACCAACGCGAGCAACAATGTCGCGATACGATAAACCGCAATCGCGATAGGCTAAATCCGACCTTTATCAAAGTCGGAAACGTGATGGTACGCATTTCTCCTCCTTACACGAGGCATCACAACAACGTTTCACCAGGCAACGTCGGTCAACTGCTGTTTGTGTATGAGAAATGGGTTGGAAAGTTTCCTCATGTCAGCACGTTGTGGGTGTCGCTACCGGCACCAACCTTGTGTGACTGCTCTGAAAAGCTAATCATTTGCATATCACAGCATCTTCTTCTTGTCGGTTAAATTTCGCGCCTGTAGCAGGTCATCTTCGTGGTGTAGCAATTTTAATGGCCAATAGTGTATGTCAGGCTCATGAAGGCGTGCACATCATTTCGTTAGAAAAAAAAGCCATAACGTTAAAAAATCTGCGGAGAAAATGCTAGCGAAGACCACTGCCTTTGTAGTGAATGGATTGATGAACTAAAGCAACATTTGAACGGCTACGACCAATGTAACAAATTCAACACAGACGAAACTTTATTTTTATATAAATGTCTTCCTGATCGGACCCTAACGTACAAAGACGAAAAGTTTAATGGAGGAAGACTGAGTAAGGTCAGAGTAACTATCCTTCTACCCTGTAACATGGACGGATCTGAGAAGTTGAAACCACTCAAAGTAGGGAAATCTGGGAACCCACACTGTTTTAAGGGAATAAGATCGCTTCCCACAACTTGACGCCAAACATAAAATCATGTGTGACGATAGATTTGTTTAATGAATGGCTGATCTCGGTTTACTGTTGGCTGAAAAAAGAGAAATGGAAAAGTTTAGTGTTTCTGGGGACCACACCGTACATAACAACCCATCGCCATTAGATTATGTAAAATTGATTTTTTCCCGCCCAACACGAAATCAAGATTGCAACCATTGAACCAGGGCACAATACAAAATTTTAAAACTCACTACCGCATAGAAATTGTTTCGGCAGTTATAACCATGATTGATAAAGCCTGAAAAAAATGTCAGCCCTATCACTGCTACAGAAGTTGCTGGTTTGTAATGCAAAGAGAAAAACAAGGAACAGCTGTCAGAGCCGTGAGATTTGACGAAGTCAACCCCGCCAGATGCAGGATGCGAAATTCTACCCAGCTGTGGTGATGTAACATTGGAGGATTTAGTTTATGTTGGCGATTACTTCGGTGTTCTAATCGATGCTGAAAAAATTACTTTTAGTTCGAGGACGGAGAACATAGTGAAGCGCAACGGCCGACTCCAATCACATTGAGTGGGGCATATCCTACGCTCCTACGTTCACATAACGGATACGATTATTTCTTCTCACCTCTCAACAACATCGAAAATGCTCTGGACAATACCAGACGAAAGTCACTCTCTCAAAATAAAATCACCATGACGTGTAACATTTTCATTAGTATGTTTTTCATGTATTGTACATATTTGTGACATGTATGTATGTGTTATTACTTTGCACATTCTTAAAAATAAAAGCGAAAGTACATTTGTTTGTAACATGTATGTACTTTCAGTCAGACTCTCATTTATTTGATTTTTTCCTTTCGTCCCTCTTGTATTTGAACTCTCGATAATTTGAACTTCTTCTGTAGTCCCTTGAGTTTCGAATTATCGACTGTCGAATACATGTATGATTCATGGTTGCATTCCTAACACTTACGGCGTTGTGCGGACAACTAGAAAGCTTAATTGTGCAGGAGATATTGTTAACGCAGCAAAGAGAATTTTCTTTTGCCTAATTTGAAACATGGAGGACTTGGAAGAGCAACTGAATGGAATGGACAGGGTCTTGAAAGGAGAATATAATATGAACATCAACAAAAGCAAAACAAGGGTAATGAAATGAAGTCGAATTAGATCAAGTGATGCTAAGGGAATTACATTAGGATACGAGATGAGTTTTGCTGTCTGAGCAGCAGTATAACTGATGACGGCAGAAGCAGAGAAGACATAAAATGCTGACTGGCAAAGGCAACGAAAGTATTTCATAAGAAGAGAAAATTTTACCATCAAATGTACATCTGACTGTTGGAACTCTTTTCTGAAGGTATTTGTCTGGAGTGGAACCAAGAGTGGAAGTGAAACATGGACGGTAAACAGTTTGGATAAGAAGAGAAGAAGCTTATGAAATGTGGTGCTACAGATACATGTTGAAGATTAGATGAATTGATCGCGTAATTAATGAGCAGAAACTCAAGAGAACTAGGGGGGACAAGAAATTTGCGTCACAACTTCACCAAAAGAAGGGATTGGTTCACAGGACAAATTCTGCAACATCAAGGGATCAGCAGCTTAGTATTGGAGGGAAGTGTTGGGGATTTGGGAGGGGGGGGGGCCGTAAATGGAGATCAAGAGATGAGTACAGTAAGCAGATTCAGAAAGATGTAGGACGTAGTAGTTATTTAGAGATGAAAAGGCTCGCACATGACAGAGCAGCATGGTGAGCCGCATAAAGCCAGTCTTCAGACTGAAGACCACAATAACAATCTGAAACTTTGTACTGCAGTGTTGGAAAAGTGTAATCAGAATCTTTGATGGTATTATTGTTTCACGTAGAACTGACAACACTGTGCTATCTGCTGCATTCTTCTGTTATCTTGTGTAACCCGATGCAAGTGAGTGCTTAGTGTCGCAAGGTATACTCTACCTTTGAGGAATGACGTCATACCTAACGCAGGGACGCTACATCAGGCAATCTTTGAAAGCAGCCGATCATATTTGTAAACAAACGAATGTCGCATTTGTACGTAAGTAAAGGGAATTGTTTACGAATATTTTTTGTATATCATTTCTTCCTGCTCAAGTGGTTGGAGAATATGGATGTTGATCTAGATAAAAAATAGTATCAAGATCTTATCTATTTTTCGTTGGAATAGCAGTATTTACTAGTGTTACCTCGTTGATGAAAGCAGCACCTGTGTGACTCACTTGGCAGACGAATGACTTCATCGACGCCAGCCAGCATGCGGTCTTGAAACATTGGGCAGTGGAAACTTAACTCGCACTTTTCTCACATATTATCCCGAAAACGAAGGATTAAGGCTATCAGGTGGATTCAGTATTTTGAGAACAGCTACAAAATTTAGGATAGCCTAGAGATGAACCACAAAATGAACAAACGTTTTACGGCTGAATAGGCAACATTTTCTTATTGTTTGGTCGGGGAATCACCTATCAATACTACACACAGTCACTACTACACCTAGCTGTGAGTGAGGAAGAGAACACTCCGAGGTACATTGGAAGAATCTTAAACAAGTAGGCTATAATTCATTAACGAAGGAGATTGCCTAAAAATACTTGTTCAGTATGTTCTAGATTACTGTTCGTCAGTGTGGAACCCTTACTAATTCTGGGTCAATCCCAATGTCTGTTTCCACCCGTTACCTTTGAGGAATGACGTCATACCTAACGCAGAGACGCTACATAGAGGCAATCTTTGAAAGCAACCGATCATATGTGTAAACAAACGAATGTAGCATACGATAAAGTTGCAATAACAGTTCACGTGATTAATTACTTAGCCACAAATTACATCGAAGAGAACTGAAGGTAATGAAAATAAATAAGAACTGAAAAAGAGTAGTATACATGTCTGAATAAATTATTATTGCACTTTATGCTAGTAAGAAAAGCGTAGAAAACCTTTAAATCCATTACAGTATGGCGCATGATGAAGTGGTAATACTGTGAAATAATGTTAATTTGTAATAACAATTATTGAATCTAACGGGACTAATACACAAGTAACGAAAATTCACAAAAAGTAGGGTCTAAAGAAAATTGGAATCGGGAACTAGAATTAAGCTATACAGATGGGTTCTGCTTACCGATACGAACCATCCCATGGTACATTACGGTTTTCCCAACAGGTGTGTGCACTGAAGTGTAATAGGATTTCTGCATTTGTAATTGCTCTCTGAAGTTCTGCAGAAAAATGAAAAATGTTGGAATCGGTAACTAGAATTGACCTGTATAGGTAAATTCTAGTTACCGTTTCCAACCATTCCACAGTCTGTTATTTAGACCGTTTTAACAACTTGTGTGTGCGCAGAAGTGTTACAGGATTTCTACATTTGGTATTACTCTCTTCACTACTATGAGCCGAGGAGTGGAATAGGACACAATGCAGGTATGGTTCCTTTTCAGAAAAGGACATGGGTCGATTTCCTTCTCAATTTTTGTCGATTCTGAGCTTATACTACTCTAATAAGCTCTAATAATCTCGTCGTCAGTAGGTATAATATTTCTCTCGTCAGTGTACTGTAACACACACACACACACACACACACACACACACACACATATATATATATATATATATATATATATATATATATATATATATATATATGCACACTAATGAGGAATTTGCAAGCCTACGTTAGTGTAGATTTGTAGAAGATATCATACCGTAGAACATAGAATACCATACCTTGAATAATCTCCCTCCACGTCGCTGTCTCGCGATACTCGCTGTGCCTGAACATTGCTTTCCTTCGTACTCGTGTGTTTTATTCAAGCTGGATGCTCTTCACCTTTGAAATATATCAGTCTATATCAGCAACGAACGCATGATCAGATACTATATGTCCTAGAGCAAACAACTTAACTACGTATCCCGACAACGAACAATTTTCACGGAGTAAACGGACACATTGTAATCACAGAGAAACATCATCTATGAAGTGAGTTACACGTGCTACCACAGTGTAATTCATACATGGATTAGAAACGATATCACAGTCTAATGTTACACTGTGGTACCCTTTTCACTAACATGAAACTGAAATTTTCATGTGGCATATGTATGGCACCTTTTGTTTTCATTCTGGTGTAAGACAGAATCTTTAATATTACATTTATTTGCACTGTTTCATTTATGAGCAAAAGCAATTATGAATACTTGTTGCTGCTACGGATGCTGATTATAGTAGGTCAGTGGAGGGAAAGTTACTTTTCATAGGTAAATACCACAAAGATCTAATACCAAATGTCTTACCACAAAGAGCTGCTATATGTTGCAAATATTTACGTGTAGTGTAATAAAAAGTTAATATCGTAGGGGTATTTTCTGTGCCTGTACGACCATATATTTATTAGACAAGTGCTAGATGAATTCATTAGTTTGAGACTGTACTGCCAATCAGTCCGATGAATGTATAAACATTTCGAGCAATGTTCATGTGTAGACAATGTTTATATACGGTAATCTAAGTCATTTTCTTCATATTATTCAGTTTCCGACAAACACTGCACCTATTTTAGAGTAGGCATGAAGTTGCTCCGACGTGGTGAATGATTATATGCGATTAATGTTTTAGTTTTCCTAAGGACGTACAAAGATTAAAAAGATTGTACCAGAAAGCAAACACGGAAGAATTTAGTTCTTAAAAATATCCCAAAGCGTGATAAAAACTATAATTTTCTGCACGTCATTGCTAAATATTCGGGACACTTTCAAATTAGTGCGTAGGAAGCCATTTCACAATGCCTCCGCAGCGTGTTCCCATGTTAAAGACAGAGATTCGGCAGTGCTATAAATTTCAGTAAAACGTTAAAAATAGTGGTGTCTATTTCCTGTTTTCCTATTAAAATCGAATTCCGACATCTGAGCTGTGACACTGGTCGCAAACAAGCGGAATACCCTTGCATTTATTTCCTTATAGCTTTAACGCAAGTCTGCCCCCGGTAGCTGAGTGGTCAGCGCGACAGAATCACAATCCTAAGGGCTGCCGGTACGTTAGCTCAGCGTGTTCGGTCAGAGGGTTACGTACCCTCTGTAACAAAAAAACTGAGTTAATCGATCATCAACGAACTTCATCGGAGGTCTTACGACGTCCGCCCCGAGCAGATACAACGAGCAAAAGCGAACAAAATGAGATTAAAAAAAAAAAAAAAAAAAAAAAAAGAAAAGGGGCCCGGGTCGGAGATTTTCTCCGCTTAGGGACTGGGTGGTGTGTTGTCCCAATCATTTCGTCCCCATCGACGCGCATGTCGCCGAAGTGGCGTCAAATCGAAAGACTTGCACCCGGCGAACGATCTACCCGACGGGAGACGCTAGTCACACGATATTTACATTTTATTTCACGCAAGTTTATTCCAGATAGCGATTGCAAATTATTACGATGCCTACGTGACGCGGGTACAAAATCTATGGTACTTCTGAACAGGATCCGTACAGTCTAATTCATACATGTATTAGACTGCAGATCAGGGTCTAATGTTAAACTGTAATATCACGCTTCTCACCAACATCAAACTGAAATTTTCACGAGACGTATGTATGACACCGTTTGTTTACATTCTTGTATAAGACTGAACCTTCATTATTACGCACCAGATGGTTGGTTGGTTGATTTGGGAAAGGGGACCAAACAGTGACGTTGTCGGTCACATGATATAAGTTGGGAGAAACCAAGGAAGGAACAACACAAACAGCACAATCCAGTTAAGGGGAAAGGAAAACAGGCAAACAAAGAGATAAAAGGAACGTTGGGCCAGCAGGAAGGGTAAAGAATGGGAGGGGGAATGGGGGACAGGGGTGCTCCAGAGATGCTACGTGCATTGGCACACAAGCATCACCGCCTACCCTTCCCGATACCACGTGATAATCGCGATACAAGGGGGTCTATACTGGGGGAAGAAGACAGAGGCGAAGGGGAAACAAAACGCCACAAAAGACCAGACGAAACGTAGGGAAAGGATGGGGAGGGGGGGGGGGGGAGAGAACCTGGCTGATGTGGAGGCAAGGCAAAGACCTCCATAACCAACGCCAAAGCTAACAGAGGGACTCCAATTCCAGAGGAAAATTCAGGTACCTACTAAACCTGGGAGGACAAACCACTTTTGCACAGAAAACCACGGACAGAGGTAACTATGTGAAGTTCACCCATAACACCCAGGAAAAGGAAGGTGGGAGGGCTTATTTAGTGTGAAGGGGCAGAAGGTTGGGACAGGCTAGCAAAATATGGATCACTGTGAGGGGGGCCCTGCAACTACAAAGGGGGGGGGGGGGGGGAGTGGGTGGCTCACTGTGGAGTAAAAAACCATGGGTAAACTTATTATGACTGATACAATGATGGTCGATCCCCACCAGGAGAGGCAGAGGGAAGAATGCCACGTGGTTGGGGTCTCTCTTCATTAGACAGGGGGTTAGCTCCCAAGGGTCGGCCCATGACTGAGCAAAAAGGGATTTGATGTAAAGTCACGAATCTACACCTGGAGGGGTCACAGAGAATGAGGGGTGGTAACAGCCCCACTAGCCAAGTGATTGGCAAATTCATTATCTGGTATACCCACTTGCCTGGGAACCCAAAGAAAATCAGTCAAACAAGTAGTATCGCCAAGATTGACAAGAAGGGTGCAGATGGCAGAGACCAATGGGTGGAGGATAAAACACTCAGCAATAACCTGAACGCCACTCATGGAGGCCATACATAACAAAACTTTGGTGAGGGAGGACCATTTAATAATGCAGAGGATCCAATAGATGGCACTCAGTTCCACAGTAAGCACCCCACACATGGCAGGTACATGTTGGTGTTCCACACAAACAGAAGATGTGAAGACATATCCCATGTGATCAGCAGATTTAGAGCCTCAGTTGTAAAAGACAGTTACATCCTGAAACTTCCATAAGAGTGGGTGGAACAAAGAATGGAACATCATTCAAGCAATAGAGACTTTTGGACTCCAGAAGAGATCCATCCAAATCTGGGTCTGAGGAACTAACCAAGTGGAGCTGGTTGGTCAGATGGCTTGTGGAGTATGGATGTAGATGTAGATAGAGGATGAGGACAAGGAGGAGAGGTGGAAATTGCTGCAAGTAGAAGTGAGGTGGAGCTTTGGGACTTTGGCGCCTGCTGGCTGAGGGCAGGCAGCGGGCAGACAATGTCCCAAAGCAACAAAAACAAAAGAAGAGGAAGTGTGAGCAGAGGAAGAGTATCAGTGATGGCATAGGAAACCAGGAGCTGGAACCATTAACCCAAAAGGGGAGTCCCAGTGTCAACAAGAAGACTATCTACAAGGGTAATGTGAAAGGCACCATTGGCCATATGGATACCATGATGGTAAAGCAGGCCAAGAGGAGCAGTGTGGAAGGGGCTGCTGTTCCTTGACAACCATAGTCCAGGTGAGACAGAACTAATGCCCGATAAAGGTGGGGAAGAGTCGAATGAGCCATGCCCCAAGATGTGTGGACAAGAAAGCAAAGGATGTTGAATTTATGAAAACAACCAGTCTTCAGAAGGCGGATGTTGGCCAACCAAGTAAGCTTGCTGTCAAAAAGAAGACCAAAAGGAACTGGGGGGACCATGGTCGGGTGTTGGTCGTCAAGGTACAGCTCCCCATCAGAATGAACCATATTATGACGACAGGGATGTACCACACTCTACTTAAGGGAAGGGAATTGAAACTATACAAAAGTGTCCACGCAGAAGTGGGTTGGGTGCCAGACTAGACCTGACACTCTGCAGAGGCCACCAAGGGGAGCTAGCCCAAATACAGACATGATCCACATACAGAGCAGGGGTGACCAATTGCCCAGAAGAGGTCCCAAGTCCATTAATAAGAATGAGAAAGAGATCTAATATGGAACACTTTGGAATTGCATTGTCGTGAATTGGTGGAGAGCTGAGAACAGCGCCAACCCGAACTCTGAATGAATGGTGGGACAGGGACTGGCGAATAAATCTCATCATGGGGCCCTGAAGACCGCACTAATGGAGCATAGGCAGAATTGATGACGCTAAGATGTGTTGTAGCCCTTATGAAGATTGAAGGAAACTACAACAAGATAGCAGTGTTGAGAAAAGTCCTGCCAAACTGTGGTTTCCAACTAAAGCAGTTGATCGATCAGAGATCGTTCCTCCCAAAATCTGCTTTGGTAAGGAGATAAAAGGTCCTGAGATTTGAGGACCCAATTGAGCTGATGAGCCACCATCTATTCAAGAAACTTACAGGGGACATTGGTCATACTGGCTGGTTGGTACATGTTGAGGGACGATGGATCCTAGTCGTCTTAAGTACAGGAGAAAGCGTTGGAGCCACATATGATTACACACCTGGAGAAGACATTGTTGTTGCGGAGGACTGAGATGTTGAAGCAGTTGGTTATGGATGAAATCAGGGACAGGGGCTGAATTGTGGGAATAAGAGAGGGCCAGAAGAAGTTCACATTCAGTTAAAGGTTCATTGTAGGATTCTGCCTAACAAGAGGTAAAACATAAATGGGAAGCTTTGGCCCACTCTCTCTGGAGGAAGAATATGGCTGGATAGGAGGCTGATGCTGACAATGTCGCAAAATGGGTCATGATGCACTCTGTGAGGACTGATGGACCTGTACAAAGGCCTGGAAGGGAAGACTGCTACTGACAACCATTGAGGATGCAGAGGGTATTCCACACCTATAACAAAGTGACAGAAGAACCTAGGGAGGGGACAAAGCATTCCCAACAAGTCGGTGTCCAATTGCTCTCTTTGCTTAAATAATGGCCTTTGATGAGAGGACATTTAAAGGTAAGAAGACCAGCGGAGGACGGGTGCCTCGTAAGACGTTTCAAGATGCGATGACAATCAAGGATGGCAGTGGCAGTGGCCATGCTCAATCATGGAACTGGCTGGTGATGAACGGGACCTGTTGAATGGGGAACAGCAATGTTAGTGGCGCAAATTATCTTATCAGACACCTTACGAACGATTTCATCAGTATAGACTGACAAAGAAGGTGTAAACACGATCTGGGAGGTATACAGAGGCCAATCATTACGATGGAAAGCTGGAAAGCCCAGTGGGGTAACCTGGCCATTGGGAGGTGGGAAGACAATGAGAGAATCAAAATAAGTCACTATCCCAGAGGCCACTGTGTGACAACAAGTGTAAGGAAGGAAGAAATGGAGGGTAAGTGAGAGAAAGATCGGTGGCAGGGAAAGTGCCACAGGTGGCACTAAAATGAGTAAGGGACTCATCATTAAGAAGGCACAGGTTGTGATTGGCAAAAACTGGTCAATGAAAAGCCCCAGCTAGACGAAAATACACTGCCACACAAGGGGCGAAGGGCGTTACAATCCCCAAGGAGGGGGAAGGGAGGTGGGAGTTGCTCAAGGAGGGCAGTTTGGGCAGCCAGAAGGGTGGTCTGTCAGGAGGGACACGAAGATTGCAAACTGTGACTGTAGAGTTCAAGTGGACATGGAGGCAACTGTTTCCAATGTGGCGTGAAGGGCGATCTATGTACAATATCCATACAGACCAACACGCAGACTTCACAGGAAGCCCTCAAAGGGCTGACCTGGTTCCAGCAGAAAACACAGAACCCACTTACGCTTTATGAGTAAGCACTAGTAAAATGTGATTCCTGCAGAACGCCACAAGCTGCTGAGCAAAAGGAGATAAGGTATTGCAACTTCAGGTAGTAATAAGCATGGAACAGGGATTCAAGTGGGGGGCGAACAGGCCGGAGCCAATCATGGTGCTGAGTAACCATCCGTTACCAGAGAGGATGAGGTGAATCCACAAATAAGAGGTCAGATTCAGGTTGCAGGGAAGAGATGGCACCTCCAGGGCCACCAGAGGTGCCTTGTCCTGGAACTCACATTTCTTCTTCTTCTCTTTCATAGGTTGGGGAAAGCAGGGGACAGAGAAATAGCAATCTTCTAAAAGACCTTGGGGTGCATGGGGTCCCACGAACGAGTTATGGCAGCAGCCCTCCAGCCTCGGATACATTTGGGGAGGGGTCTCAGGAGGGAGCCTCATCACTGGCAGGCACGAAAGAAGGGGGACACTTCTGTAGCCAGGGAGGGGGAGTGGCACCTGGAACTGAGGGCTTGGGAACTGCAGGGGAAGGGGAGAGGAGAGAGGGGCAGGACTGAGGTAAGGAAGAGGGAGGAGGAGGAAAGGACAGAACAGAGGTAAAGTTAGGAAACATTGACACAGGGTGAAGACAATCATATTTCTCATGAGCCTTACTGTGGGATAAACGATCAAGGAACCTATACTCCCGCATCTTCTTTACTTTATTACAAAGAAGGTTATATGGCAATTAAAACATATGAGGTGTGGAATAGAGGGGCTCCCATCATGGAGTGTGTGTCCATATTCATTGCATAGACGGTCCTCCGTGCAATTGGAAGACATGTGCCTGAAACGCAAATACCGAAAGTACCGCATGGATGCCGGGATGTACGATTTCACGTCACACTGATAAACCATAACCTTGACCTTCTCTGGGAGGGTATGTCCCTCAAATGCCAGAAAAAAGGCGCTGGTATCAATGCGATTGTCCTGAAAACCTTTATGAACATATCGATCTAAATGAAGGCCCCATCATTCCAGATTGGCCTGGAGCTCCTTCTTTGTATGAAGGATGAGCTCACCAAGATGATCACAAGCACGAAGGGCTGCCGATTGGGCGAAAGAAGAAGTTTTGATCAACAGCGAACCTGACCACACCTTACTGAGAAACTCCATTTCGTCAAACTTGTCTTCATCTTTTTTTGATTTTTTGTTTAAGCCATCAGTCTTCTGACTTGTTTGATGCGGCCCGCCACGAATTCCAGAGCAGAGTAGCACTTGAAACCTACATCCTACCATGGAAGTCATTCTCTGTGTCTTAACAGATGTCCTATGATCTTTTCCCTTCTCCTTGTCAGTGTTTCCTACATTTCTTTTCCACTCTGAGTCTGCACAGAATCCCCTCATTCCTTATCCTGTCAGTCCACCTGATTTTCAACATTCTACCATATTCTGTACTCGTTAGACTCTTCATTCCATTCAGCAGATCATGTAATTCTCCTTCACTTTCACTCTGGATAGCAATGTCATCAGCTAATTGTATAATTGATATCCTTTCACCTTGAATTGTAATTCCACTCCTGAATTTTTATTTTATTTTCGTCATTGCTTTTTGGATGTACAGATTGAACTACATCCCATTCTTACACACTTTTTAGTCCGAGTACTTCGTTTTTGGTCGTCAAATCTTATTATTCCCTCTAGGCTCTTGTACATATTGTATATGACCCATCTCTCCCTATAACTTACCCCTATATTTTTCAGAATTTAGAACATCTTGCATCATTTTACATTGTCGAACGCTTTTTCCAGGTCGACAAATCCTATGAAAGTGTCTTGATTTTTCTTTAGTCTTGCTTCCATTATTAACCGCAACGTCAGAATTGCCTCTCTAGTGCCAAAAAGCCAAATCGATCGTCATATAACACATTTTCAATTTTCTTTTCCATTCTTCTGTATATTATTCTTGTCAGCAAGTTGGATGCATGAACAGCTAAGCTGATTGTGAGATAATTATCGCACCTGTCAGTTCTTGCAATCTTCGGAATTGTGTGGATGATATTTTGCCGAAAGTCAGATGGGATGTCGCGAGGCTCATATATTTTACACACTAACGCGAATAGTCGTTTTGTTGCCACTTCCCCCAATGATTTCAGAAATTCTGATGGAATGTTATCTATCCCATCTGCCTTATTTGATCTTAAGTCCTCCAAAGCTCTCTTAAATTCTGATTCTAATACCGGGTCCCCTATCCCCTCTAAATCGAATCTTGTTTCTTCTTTCTATCACATCAGACAACTATTCCCCCTCATAGAGGCCTTCAATGTACTTTTTCTACCTATCCGCTCTCTCCTCTGTATTTAACAACGGAATTCCCGTTGCACTCTTAGCGTTACCACCCTTGCTTTATAGTACCACCGAAGGTTGTTTTCACTTTCCTATATGCTGAGTCAGTCCTTCTGACAATCATTTCCTTTTCGATTTCTTCACATTTTTCACGAAGCCATTTTCAATTGAAGTATTTCTTCTGTTAATCGTGGTTTCTTCGCAGTTACTTTCTTTGTACCTACGTTTTTCTTTCCAATTTCTGTGATTGTCCTTTTTAGAGATGTCCATTCCTCTTCAGCTGTACTGCCTACTGAGCTATTCCTTATTGCTGTATCTATAGCCTTAGAGAACTTCAAATGTATCTCGTCATTCCTTAGTACTTCTGTATCCCACTTCTTTGCGTATTGATTATTCCTGACTAATCTCTTAAACTTCAGCCTACTCTTCATCACTGCTACATTGTGATCTGAGTCTATATCTGCTGCTGCGTACGCCTTACAATCCAGTATCTGATTTAGGAATCTCTGTCCGACCATGATGTAATCTAACTGAAATATTTCCGTATCACCCGCCCTTTTCCAAGTATACCTCCTCATCTTGTGATTCTTGAACAGAGTAATCACTATTACTAGCTGAAATTTGTAACAGAACTCACTTACTCTTTTTCCTATCTCATGTCCTGTGGATACACCATATGTGTCTTTAATGCAGCTGTTTCCATTGCCTTCTGCATCCTCATGCCGTTGTCTTCGATATTTTCCTCTGAAAGTAACGACCTTGTGGCGGTGAAAGTGTCACTGTCACTCCTAGTCCAGACCAGGTTGCGGGGAAAGTGTTTCACCTCAATCTGCGGTGCCTGACCCTTCTCCCAGAGAATATCCAGGAAAGTGAAGGCCGAAGGGTCGTAAGAACCAGCATTAAAAGTTCCATTACCAACCTCTTTGGAGCTGAAAGCACCCACTCCAATCAAGGGATCACAGCAAGAGCCAACCGGCATGCCGACTGTTGTTGAAAGTTCTGATGCCCCAGAATGACAAGCAACCACTCCTAGGCATACATGGGGAGGCAACAGCTCAGGTATCAAAAGTGTAATCCTTGTGTTGTTAGGGGGCTCAGCTACATGGGTATATAACAGCCCCACGACATGGGCTGGCTACATGTGCTGGTGACCTAGCAGGACAGGGGATGGAGCTACAGCAGGGAAGGAAGAGGGGAAAGTAGGTGTGAGGAATTCGCGCCATAGACGGCAGGGAGGGAGTTCTTCTCCATATGGCTCACACTACAGAGAGAAAATTTAGAATTGGTGGTTAAACCCCAAAGTGGGACCAAAAACGCGAAAAAGGAGAGGTGAAAAAGAAAACTTAAGGGGAACAAAAACCGCAAGGGATACAAGAAACCAGGTGGATAGCCAGGTCGACATAAGTAAGAACACCGAGAAAGGGGTAGGAGGGGGCAGAGGGGAAGGAGCGATGATAGGGAGAGGTGGCATGGGGAAGGAACTGCAGCCTGGTAAGGAAAAATGGGCGCCATGCACGAACTCACGAAAGAGCTGCGAATTTTCTGGGGGTAGCGGGTGTACACCAGCAAAACAGGGAGGCTGAAGTACGTTAGAAATCAATAAGAAGTATTTTGTATGATGCCCTAGAGCAGTGGTCGACAAACTGTGGCCCGCAGGCTGCGTGTGGCCCACTTAAAGTATTCATGCAGCCTGTGAGTCTCAGCCAAATTTCTAAATAATATGCTTTTAGCAACTAATATCAGAATCCAATAACGTCAATGAACGTTGAGAGCTTCTTCAGAGTGTATTTTTCTTTCTTTCTTTCTTCTACAGCAGACTTCGATAAGGAGTGCTAACCTCCTCGACATGGGCGCATCTCTAGATGGGAGAGGACTCGGAGAGCTCCATTCATTCACGAGACGTGGAGTGTAGCGGTCTTCTTCTGGTCGGTTGCAGATTAATTCGCTAATGGTCCTGCAGGGCGGGTTGGTCAATGACAGTGTGAGGAAGGTCTTTCACTCTCTAATTTTACTCTATGACAGCGACAATGCTCTGTGACTCCCATACATGGAGAGATAGATCGTAAATTGAACACTATGCTCGAGGTGACAGAAATATGTGGAGTGCTGTCTGGTATACTTTGATGATTCATCTTTCTCTGCCTCGTGATGACTGGGTGTTGTGTGCTGTCCTTAGGTTAGTTAGGTTTAAGTAGTTCTAAGTTCTAGGGGACTGATGACCATCGATGTTAAGTCCCATAGTGCTGAGAGCCATTTGATGATTCATATGTTCGAGAATTAACACTGCATGGACGTACTGCACAGTCATCTATCCATGTTTGCAAAGATACTCGCAAAGTGGAGAAGGGGTGGTTTAGCTATGATACTGAAATTGGGGAAACATGCTGTCACATCACTGGCTGGTGTTAAGTTACTATGAAATTGCTAAAATTGTTCACGCTATCAACTGTGATGTTTATTATTAGAGTACATCGATGGTGTCTTTTCCATTCCATCCATGCACTGGCACACTGTTGGTTACCACACAATGATTGACTGATATCGCTTGGTTGAGTTGGGGAAAGAGTTTTGGTGGATGGACAGCACCTTCTGGGGTGGATGGCACTGAAACACTGATCGTGTACATGAGTGCAATATGAGGAATCAGTCGAAAGGGAACGCAGAGCCATCAGCTATTCCGTCAGTGTGAGAGACGAGTCCAGATGTAGAGCTCGTGAATCACCTTTGGACTGTAGTTTGGAGACCTACGCCAATGCTGTAGAGCTCTTCCAGTTTGCTTATGTTGTGACTGTCTTTTATTTAAAATCAGCCGATGTGTGGCATGTTATGGTATCAGCCGTATGAACATGATTTACACCGTGCAACATCTAGTTTCCTGTGAAAGGCCTTGGATCAGAACTTCTTAATGTCATATTAGAACCTGGCACAGGTCTCGAATTTGTGGCAGAAAAACGAAATTTGTGGTATTGTCCAAAAGCGTGTTAGAAAACAGTGTTTCAAACAACTAAACAGGACCAGAGGGAGAGTCTTTTGTGGCTTAGTACAGTCTGTGTGATACGATCATTCGCCTAGAGCATAGGTGATCAAACTTTGAAGTGGCTTCTGCAGTGCCTGTATATTTAATAGGATTGTGCCACACAGGCAGCAGTAGCAGGAGCAGTTTGATGTGTACATTCGGTGAGGGACTGGGTATACCGTTAGGAACGCTTGGAGGGCTGCACGCTGCGCTATTCTGGGAGGCATTGCGAAATCTCATTCTCCACACTGGACTGCACTGCAGCTTTGCGTCATTGCGCCAGCATCAGTGCCTAGGTGACTTATATATCGGATGAAGTTAGTGGACCTTTCTTAGTTCGTAATTTTTCTCTGTTGGGGGGTAGAGAATAACGATGATAGCATGTTGGGCTGATTGATTTGAATGGACGTGGATCTGCTTCAG
The DNA here is from genome assembly GCF_021461395.2 of Schistocerca americana. Classification (NCBI taxonomy): domain Eukaryota; kingdom Metazoa; phylum Arthropoda; class Insecta; order Orthoptera; family Acrididae; genus Schistocerca; species Schistocerca americana. Next base: position 524,174,828 of record NC_060121.1, on the reverse strand, counting down.
ATTGTAGTATCTGTATCTAATTTGGATGCATACCAATTTGCTCGCATTTCTGTCAAATGGTCAAAACATGGTCCTGTTGTACTAACTCAGGTCATTGTGTTTCTACACGGGATGCAGAAGGTGATGGATATGTCTTTCTCCGATTTTTGCTGAGTTCTGACTTAAATTGGAACGATCGCATGCGGAAAACTGTAGAAATGTGATCAGTTGCAAGATGCATAGGGGATTACTAAAGCCACTTTGGAATTTTACTGTAGCAGCTAGGTTCAGGAAAGGTGACTCGTTTCGAGATATGGGAGTGCCAGAAATATGTTTGAGTAGTGGCTGTAATCATTAAAGGAATTGTCAATAGGATCCAATGCAGGTGTGTGCTTGAATGGAATGACCTGTTTCCAAATCCCACACATCATTGCGGAACCTCTGATGTGGTATTGAGACAGAATGCATTACAAATACTATAGAATTATCTAGCTGGGGCGGTGTGAGGGAGTCTCAAACACCGCTTACATACCACGTTCCATAGACGAAGCACTTTCAAAATGTGGTAATTTTATCATGAGGTTGCATTGTGGGCTACGTGTTGGTCCGATAATACACATTTCTACGATCACTGTCACGATATTTGTCCTGAAAAAACCACCTCATTCAGAGGTAATGTCGTACCTCGATTTGTAAAGCGGGTATAGCTTTTAACATGGATACTTGTGTGCATCTGTAGAACCAAGACCGTTGTCACAGCAACAACAGTAGTTGTTGCGATCTGTTTTGTCTTTTTTTTAATCTGGCCGATTACATCTCTCTTTCTCAGAGACAGTGGTAGCACTCACAAGAAAAACCTAGGAGACATGCCCAACCATCGATGATTTTCGGTCAGTATTATTTTGCATCGTGTGGAATCATTTATTGGTCAAGTGTTATACTTAGTAGTAGTGGGGGGGGGGGGGGAGGGGTGATATGTTTGCATTTGAGCATGCGGCTTATATGTATGTGTTTGTGTTCCTACATGTGTAAAGGAGATGACTATGTCCAGTCATAAGGAAGGTACAGATATTTCCATTTCCAGAGCCACAGCCTTCAGCAGCGTGTATTTCCGATACTTTGCTGATTGTCGAATGCTGTTCAATTGAGACCATGAATGTAACATTTAATTGTAAGTATAGTGATAAAACATATATGTGACCAGTTTTCTAGGATTATTCCGTGTATGCATGGCCTGTGGTGGGAGTGATTCACTTTTCCTTTTAACGGCAGCAGCCGTCTGAATGCAGAGGCCTGATGGAGTGTGGGAATGTATCTGAGTTAACTTTGACATCGTCTAGACGACCGAATAGCGAACTAATACTTAGTATATGTTGGGCAGCTTTCATGATCAAATGGCATTTTGAGAAAATTGTGTATGGAGGTGCGTTTGCGCTGGACCGTTATTCCCTCCCACGTAAATTGTTAAATTGACTGCTTCTGCACATCCCGTGCCTTTACTTAGTTGAGAGAAGATCGATTGTGGTGTGTGCATCTATCATGTGGAAGACACGTTGCCTGTTCTCTAGACATGGGAAAGACCTTAGTTGGCTTGTAAATTATAGGGATTATTTGGAATCTGTTACATCACCGATGTCGGTATTTGAGAGTGGAAATATCAGTTTCTTCTATTTGTTTCCAGTTACTCAGTGGTTTACAGCATGCTGCACCTCGCTAAAGTTTGGGGTTTGTAGAGAAATAATTTCCAGTCTATATCTTGGGAATTATGTTGCGCTAGCAATCAGTAGTATGCTGCTTAGTGGTTGATATCGAGAAGTAACGCGAAAATGGTATAATATTATGGTGAACCATGCAAAAATATGTGTGTTCTTGTAATCCCTGAGTCTGGAGATGTGTGTAGAAAACGAGCAAGCAAGGAAGCAGGTTTGGAGCAGAAACAATAACGCGTTTGTGCCGAGGGGAAACGATCCCGAATTTGTAGAACAGTTCTGAGCGCGATTTTGGTCCACTGAGGGTGCTCTGATGTAAAAGGGAAGATTTTGTATGGCAAAGGGTATAAATTGTATGTTTACTACATCAACATGGTATGTGGTGATATATTGCTGGGTTGGCAATCGGTTTCATGCTCTAATATTCAAGCTCTTGTCCTCAGTGGGAGAGCATTGTAACTGAGTAAGAGTCTTTCCATATTTAACAATATGTATGGCACTTTGCAAGGTTTAGTTGTCCGTGCAATATGGTGATTGGTGTAAAATAGTTTATTGCCACTGAATGTCTCGTTTGTAGAAAGAAAGAAAAGACTGATGGTGCTTCCCTAGGACTGAGGAGCATCGTGACCTATAGCTGGTGTGAGTGTTGGCTACCATAATTTTTCTGGCTGCTGGACAGATATAAAAGATAACTGCACTGTTTGTGTAAAATGTGTCTATGTTGTATTGTAAAGTTACTGTGGCTTATGTTGTGTAAAATGTGTGTATATTGCATTGTAAAGTTACTAAGGTTTATGTTGTGGCCTGACTAGAGAGGATGGCTGTGTGTCCTATCATGAGGGACAAATAGATTCAGCACATCAATAACCGCGAGGGTATGAGAGAGATTTTTTACATGGAAAATTATGTGTGCTATAGATACTGAGATTCATTCCAGAAGCACAGTCGTCAAGAGGAGACATTACCTGTACATCGATCAGTGTCAGACTGTAGCAGCAATCGTAATATTTAATTGTAGCTACAGTGGTAAATATCTTCCTGGATTCGAATATTCTTGTGAGTCTCATATGTATTTGATGATCTGTAGATGACTTTGTGGGTTTGACTGTCAATGCAATTTAGCGGTCTGTGCAAAATAATTTTACCACTGAAAGTCGCATCTCCAGAAAGAAAGAGCAGGTGTATGGTGCTTTGATACCTCCAGTATCAGTAATTCGGTGGTTAAATTCGATAAGAGCCAATCATAATGCTCAATTCATTCACATCCTTTGTGCTGGGAAACAGGAGACCCTACATAGCGGAGGGAATGTTTGTGTGTGTGTTGAAAGCAGGAAGGGTAACACGTGATGGATTGGGTACCACTTTAGGTCCGCGAGGAAGACTGCATTCGATGTTATTCTGCGTTATCTTCGTAAACAGCTTCTGGTAGGGATAGAATTTTCGTGCATACAAGCTGGGGCATCACGAAAGCGAGCGTTAACTATTTCTGGGACACTATACAATTTCTGTGAGGTCGACTTGGTTCTTATTTTTTACATACTCATGTGACATCAGTATAAGATTGAGATCATTGTTAGATGCACTTGCGAAGGTTTGTAGCTACATGCATGCACTTCGCAGTGTTGCATCAGTCATGCTGGGTGGTTAAGCAGGGTTAGAAGCATGTGTCATGTCACACTAGGAACAGTGCGCCTTGTGCTACTCTCTCATCAACGTTAAAGACATGTGCTGCCCGGAGGCATCTTGCGTATGGGTCTGCGTGATCGTGCCTTGGAGTTCTGTGACGTCAGTATAACAGTGACTGTATACTCGAAAACAGAGGCAATTTTCACCTGTATCTGGTGGTGGCTTGCGGCTGTGACAGCGCGCCCCTGGCACGTCTGTGCTCCTGCCCAGTCTTGTCAGCACCGGTGCCTAGGTGAACACGTATTTCTTAGGTGACAAGTATGAAAGGGATGCCACTGCCTCATGGGTGCGGGACCCTAACAAGAGTCTGTGTGTGGTTTGACAGCTGATGGTTGTGTCACTTTGTGGGGGTTGTCACTAGCCTCCTGTGTGCTCTACTGGACAGGGGGCGGGGGGGGGGGGGGGGGGTGTGGTACTTGTGCTCGTTGATTGCATGTCTGTTGTATTATTTCACGAGTGGGCCTGTAGGCTGTGCTATGCGCTATTTGGACAGTTTATGAGTTGATTTCATGTCTGCACATCTGTGTACTGATTTACTTGGGAGCAGTTTGCAGGTCTGTACTGAAATTATTTTAGTAAATTAGGAGTAGTTTGCGTGTCTGGAGAGCGTTATTTGGAAGTAGTTTACAGGTCTGCAGATTGTGTATTGTGACCCCAAGCACATCAGAGTGGGTGTTTTGCATCAGTGTGATAAAAATATACTCCACCCCTAAATAAAATGTTCCAAAATAAATAGAGTACACTCCTTCCTCAGTCTCCCCAGCAACTCAGCACTGGCTGAGTCATTTTCATGCCATTTTCCCCCTCCAGACCACCGTCTCGGATTACATCACAGGACGGATGTGAGCACCCTCTGGTGGCAGTACTGTGTACTAAGTCAGTTGGAGTCTAGATCTCATGGTGGAGACACTGCCTGCAAAATAAAGACTCATTTCCAGCACAGGCAGAATCGTTTTCCCGCCATTTCCGCCCACAAACTTGGATTACATCACGAAAAGAAAAACAGCGCTCTCTGGTGGTGGTACTGTGTACTATGTCAGTTGGAGTGCGGACCTCATGGTGAACACACTGGATGGTGGTGCTGCCTCTAACTGTTTAAATAAAGACTGGTGCACGATTTTGACAGTTGACGATTAGCATGCATGTTTGCACAGTCTTTTAGATAGATTATTATTTTGACAATTTACAAGTTGTTTGGCTCTTTGGATGTAAATGTATTGCATTATTTACAAGTAGTTTGCACATCTGTAGGCTGTGCAATGCGTTATTTTGACAGTTTACAATTAGCAAGTGCATGTGTAGAGCTTTATACATGAGTTGTGTAGGAGTAGTTTGCAGGTCTGTATGCTGTGTGGCATGTCAGACTGTGTGTTCTGTATCATTGTGACAAATATCTCCATCCCTAAATAAATTATCCCAAAATAAATAAAGTACACTCCTTCCTCTCTCCACCAGCCCAGTGCAGGCTCAGTCCTTTTCCCACCAAGCCTTAGGAAGAGGTGGCGACCGGGTGACTTAGGTTAGTGGAGGTGACCTTTGGCGGCTGCGGTGGCCGAGCGGTTCTAGGCGCTTCAGTCCAGAACCTTGCGACTGCTACAGTCGCAGTTTCAAATCCTGCCACTGGCATGGATGTGTGTGATATCCTTAGGTTAGTTAGGTTTAAGTAGTTCTAAGTTCTAGGGGACTGATGACCTCAGATGTTAAGTCCCATAGTGCTCAGAGCCATTTGAACCATTCTTTTTTGAGGTGACCTTTGTTTCCCACAATTTTCCAAGGTTTGTAGAGAAACCCCAAGTGACCTTTCTTTACCGCCAAAATTCAAACTCGGCACTGGTTCCTAGGAGGAGGTGGTGGTCAGGTGATGTAGGTTAGTGGAGGTAGCCCAAGTGACCTATCTTCCTGCGATTTTCTTAGGTTAACAGAGATAACCGTAGTATGATGCATTATCCTGTTGGAATTTGAACTTCCTGCCATTTTTCTGGGGGAGAGGAGAGGGTGTGACACTTTCCCACCAAAAGCCGCCATCTTGGATGACATCATCGCCGCCATCTTAGATGACTCATCGCCATCATCTTGGATAATTGTATTTTGCTCCATAACGGGCCTTACTCCAATACTAACGGGCGCCATTTAAACCGGAGCATCTATATACGTAGTCAAGTGACCAACTGAGTTTCTGCTACTGCGACATTACAACTTTGCCTTGCAGGGTAGGAAAATAAATCCTCCCTCCTCTATGCCTTACAGGATAATGTTCCCTCTTCTGTGATTGTAGCCCTGGATTATGAAGACCCCTGCCCCCACCACTCTTCCAGCCCTGAGCCCCTCACATGAACAGTACAAAGCACCTCAAAATACTGATCCACCATGCAATCTCCGACATCGCTGCAGTCGGAAAAAGATCCTGCAAAAAGAGGACTGAAGAGAATCGTTCAACGTGACAAAAATGCAACCCTTTCGCATTTGCTGCAGATTTCAGTGCTGGGCCATGAACAAGTGTCAGTGTGCGAACCATTCAATGAAACATCATCGATATGGGCTTTCAGTGCTGGAAGCCCACTCGTGACCCTTGATGACTGCACAACACAAAGCTTTACGTCCTGCCTGGACCTGTGAACACCGACATTGGACTGTTGATGGCTGGAAACATGTTGCCTGGTCAGACGAATCTCGTTTCAAATTGCATCGAGCGGACGGACGTGTACGGGTATGGAGACAACCTCATGAATCCATGGACCGTGCATGTCAGCAGGGGGCTGTTCAAGCTGGTGGAGGCTCTGTAATGTTGTGGGCCCTGTGGAGTTGGAGTGATATGGGACCCCTGATACGTTTACATACGACTGCTACAGAGTGGCTGAAGGAACACTCTTCTGAGTTTAAGCACCTCCGCTGGCCATCAAACTCTCCAGACATGAACATTATTGAGCATATTTGGGATGCCTTGCAACGCGCTGTTCAGAAGAGATCTCCACCCCCTCGTACTCTTACGGATTTATGGACAGCCCTGCAGGATTCATGGTGTCAATTCCCTCCAGCACTACTTCAGACATTAGTTGAGTCCACGCCACATCGTGTTGCGGCACTTCTGCGTGCTCGCGGGGGCCTTACACGATACTAGGCAGGTGTACCAGTTTCTTTGGCTCTTCAGTGCAGTTTTTACAATGGGACCTATATGTAGTGCCATTAAAATCGGCAATCACTGAAAAATGGTATCAGATTTGGGTTTATTTAGTTTCCTAAGGAGCCTGGGAGGCATGAGACGGCACATTACAGAACAGTTAATTTACTATCCTCTTGTAACCAACAAATATGTATTGAAGAATATCGTTTTGTTTTAAGAACAAAAAATAGGCGGTAAACAACATAAGACTGACCTTTTGCAGAAAGATTTGTTCACTACACGTCCAGCTAAATCAGTGAATGTGGAACATAGAAAACTTGTATGGAACTGCAGTACCTACATTACTTAACGTATCAAATAAGCCGCCACAAGTGTAGATGAAGGGAAAATTACACAGACCTGACAGCAAAATGTAAAAAGCAACGAAACTGCTTCTGAGCACAGAAGAAACCAATTCCGCTATTGTTGCTATATCTGAGCCACAAATGGTAAGAAACTTCAACACATTCGGTTTTGAAGCAAAAGTCGAGTGAATTGTAAGAAATTACGAATCATTAGACTCCAATCAGAATATTGTTACGTGACAAGGAAAGTGTCAATCATAATAAGAACAGACAAAACAGAAATATGTGCTCCTCATGGGTGAAATATGTGTTTATAGTTTCTCGATTTCAGCGGTATAAGCTGCAATTATACACATATTAGAAAGTATTTCTTCATGAATAAGTTGTAGCTTATGGCTCGGAATCAGTTAGATTCGTCCGTTTCTACGTTTATATCACGATCATTCATATCTCTCAATAATTTATTAATGCTTGGAAAGCAAAAATATAATAAATATTTCGTTACTCAAGTAGAAAAATAAATGAAAACGTTAATCTTGCGGCTGCTTTCTCGCCACTAGACGTGCTAGTGTCGTTCCAACTGTCAGACGGTAACAATTTTCACAGCAGTGTCACGACTGTGTATGTTGGGACTATGACGTAATAGATCTTTGTACTATCGTTGAACGATAACACTGTTTGTCGTCTCCAAGATGGTTGCTTTCCAATGCCGACTGATTGACCTGAAACGAGTTCTTGCATGAGAATGAAAGTAAATTCACACGAGTAAAAATAGTTTTATGCTGTAAGAAAAGACTAACAAAGCTAATACATTCTTGCCAATTTTATGATTACATGTTTTATTTACTTATCGGCAATGCAGTATATCCTTCCTTCGGTAACATTTTACTTTCATGAACAAATTTAAAACAACAAACTCCATACCGGGGCGGAAAAGGTGAAACATTACATCATGCATTTAACTACAAGTATTTACACAATGGCTTTGCAATCTCGATGTGTGTATGTAACAGTTTTCCATAATTCTTGTCGTAAACTGTATGAGGGAGAGAGAGACAGATTGTATGAAATGAGGCGCTACTGACGATTAGAATAAGTATGACCCACTGTAATGTGTCTTGTTTCCTCTGGTATGGACTTCTGTTGTTTTGCATTTATTCGTGATAGTAAAATGTTATCGAGAGGAAGGATACATCACTTTCCCAATAAGAAAAGAAAACACATAATAGTGAAAATTTTGTAAGATAATATAGACCTACTTGAATCTTTTTTATGGCACAAAATAATTTTAGCATCACGCCCAGCAGTCTTTGTTAAAAAGCAGCGAGCTTGATTCCGCAAAACCGTCTTCTTGTTAGTCATTAATACAAAAAGTTAGTTTTGCCTGATAATAATAATCTAAACCGGACTTCGATCATTATATAGACTGCAGATTAGACTTAGAAATGTTGAAATGACAAATTCCAACTAATTTACAGGCCAGTAATTAAACAAAATAAGCTTCACTGAAATCATCTAACGTATTCTGTACAAGCAGCAGCAGCGTTTTCCATGACAAAACCCATGCCGAAATACCGTATCAGTATTCTCAATTGTAAATACAATTGAAATGCTTAAACGATAGAGCAGAATTGGCCAACGAATCACAATCAAAATCTCAATTGAAAATAACAGTTATGTAAACTCAAGCACAGCCTGACAGGTTGAGGTTCTACACAAAAATGACAGTCGATAAATAAGCCCGTAGCAACTGGACTATCAATACGCGCAATGAACACTTCTCTTTATAACTTGCTTTCCTGTGTAAACAATAAAGTACTAAGTTGCTAAACACGGTTTTTTTCCGAAATTCCTTCACCAAAGAAGACGAAGTAAATATTAAACTTCCTGGCAGATTAAAACTGTGTGCCCGACCGAGACTCGAACTCGGGACCTTTGCCTTTCGCGGGCAAGTGCTCTACCAACTGAGCTACCGAAGCACGACTCACGCCCGGTACTCACAGCTTTACTTCTACCAGTACCTCGTCTCCTACCTTCCAAACTTTACAGAAGCTCTCCTGCGAACCTTGCAGAACTAGCACTCCTGAAAGAAAGGATATTGCGGAGACATGGCTTAGCCACAGCCTGGGGGATGTTTCCAGAATGAGATTTTCACTCTGCAGCGGAGTGTGCGCTGATATGAAATTTCCTGGCAGATTAAAACTGTGTGCCCGACCGAGACTCGAACTCGGGACCTTTGCCTTTCGCGGGCAAGTGCTCTACCAACTGAGCTACCGAAGCACGACTCACGCCCGGTACTCACAGCTTTACTTCTACCAGTACCTCGTCTCCTACCTTCCAAACTTTACAGAAGCTCTCCTGCGAACCTTGCAGAACTAGCACTCCTGAAAGAAAGGATACTGCGGAGACATGGCTTAGCCACAGCCTGGGGGATGTTTCCAGAATGAGATTTTCACTCTGCAGCGGAGTGTGCGCTGATATGAAACTTCCTGGCAGATTAAAACTGTGTGCCCGACCGAGACTCGAACTCGGGGCCTTTGCCTTTCGCGGGATAGTGCTCTACCAACTGAGCTACCGAAGCACGACTCACGCTCGGTACTCACAGCTTTACTTCTACCAGTACCTCGTCTCCTACCTTCCAAACTTTACAGAAGCTCTCCTGCGAACCTTGCAGAACTAGCACTCCTGAAAGAAAGGAGTGCACACTCCGCTGCAGAGTGAAAATCTCATTCTGGAAACATCCCCCAGGCTGTGGCTAAGCCATGTCTCCGCAATATCCTTTCTTTCAGGAGTGCTAGTTCTGCAAGGTTCGCAGGAGAGCTTCTGTAAAGTTTGGAAGGTAGGAGACGAGGTACTGGTAGAAGTAAAGCTGTGAGTACCGGGCGTGAGTCGTCCTTCGGTAGCTCAGTTGGTAGAGCACTTGCCCGCGAAAGGCAAAGGTCCCAAGTTCGAGTCTCGGTCGGGCACACAGTTTTAATCTGCCAGGAAGTTTCATATCAGCGCACACTCCGCTGCAGAGTGAAAATCTCATTCTGGAAACATCCCCCAGGCTGTGGCTAAGCCATGTCTCCGCAATATCCTTTCTTTCAAGAGTGCTAGTTCTGCAAGGTTCGCAGGAGAGCTTCTGTAAAGTTTGGAAGGTAGGAGACGAGGTACTGGTAGAAGTAAAGCTGTGAGTACCGGGTGTGAGTCCTGCTTCGGTAGCTCAGTTGGTAGAGCACTTGCCCGCGAAAGGCAAAGGTCCCGAGTTCGAGTCTCGGTCGGGCACACAGTTTTAATCTGCCAGGAAGTTTCATATCAGCGCACACTCCGCTGCAGAGTGAAAATCTCATTCTGGAAACATCCCCCAGGCTGTGGCTAAGCCATGTCTCCGCAATATCCTTTCTTTCAGGAGTGCTAGTTCTGCAAGGTTCGCAGGAGAGCTTCTGTAAAGTTTGGAAGGTAGGAGACGAGGTACTGGTAGAAGTAAAGCTGTGAGTACCGGGCGTGAGTCGTGCTTCGGTAGCTCAGTTGGTAGAGCACTTGCCCGCGAAAGGCAAAGGTCCCGAGTTCGAGTCTCGGTCGGGCACACAGTTTTAATCTGCCAGGAAGTTTCATATCAGCGCACACTCCGCTGCAGAGTGAAAATCTCATTCTGGAAACATCCCCCAGGCTGTGGCTAAGCCATGTCTCCGCAATATCCTTTCTTTCAGGAGTGCTAGTTCTGCAAGGTTCGCAGGAGAGCTTCTGTAAAGTTTGGAAGGTAGGAGACGAGGTACTGGTAGAAGTAAAGCTGTGAGTACCGGGCGTGAGTCGTCCTTCGGTAGCTCAGTTGGTAGAGCACTTGCCCGCGAAAGGCAAAGGTCCCAAGTTCGAGTCTCGGTCGGGCACACAGTTTTAATCTGCCAGGAAGTTTCATATCAGCGCACACTCCGCTGCAGAGTGAAAATCTCATTCTGGAAACATCCCCCAGGCTGTGGCTAAGCCATGTCTCCGCAATATCCTTTCTTTCAAGAGTGCTAGTTCTGCAAGGTTCGCAGGAGAGCTTCTGTAAAGTTTGGAAGGTAGGAGACGAGGTACTGGTAGAAGTAAAGCTGTGAGTACCGGGTGTGAGTCCTGCTTCGGTAGCTCAGTTGGTAGAGCACTTGCCCGCGAAAGGCAAAGGTCCCGAGTTCGAGTCTCGGTCGGGCACACAGTTTTAATCTGCCAGGAAGTTTCATATCAGCGCACACTCCGCTGCAGAGTGAAAATCTCATTCTGGAAACATCCCCCAGGCTGTGGCTAAGCCATGTCTCCGCAATATCCTTTCTTTCAGGAGTGCTAGTTCTGCAAGGTTCGCAGGAGAGCTTCTGTAAAGTTTGGAAGGTAGGAGACGAGGTACTGGTAGAAGTAAAGCTGTGAGTACCGGGCGTGAGTCGTGCTTCGGTAGCTCAGTTGGTAGAGCACTTGCCCGCGAAAGGCAAAGGTCCCGAGTTCGAGTCTCGGTCGGGCACACAGTTTTAATCTGCCAGGAAGTTTCATATCAGCGCACACTCCGCTGCAGAGTGAAAATCTCATTCTGGAAACATCCCCCAGGCTGTGGCTAAGCCATGTCTCCGCAATATCCTTTCTTTCAGGAGTGCTAGTTCTGCAAGGTTCGCAGGAGAGCTTCTGTAAAGTTTGGAAGGTAGGAGACGAGGTACTGGTAGAAGTAAAGCTGTGAGTACCGGGCGTGAGTCGTGCTTCGGTAGCTCAGTTGGTAGAGCACTTGCCCGCGAAAGGCAAAGGTCCCGAGTTCGAGTCTCGGTCGGGCACACAGTTTCAATCTGCCAGGAAGTTTCATATCAGCGCACACTCCGCTGCAGAGTGAAAATCTCATTCTGGAAACATCCCCCAGGCTGTGGCTAAGCCATGTCTCCACAATATCCTCTCTTTCAGTAGTGCTAGTTCTGCAAGGTTCGCAGGAGAGCTTCTGTAAAGTTTGGAAGGTAGGAGACGAGGTACTGGTAGAAGTAAAGCTGTGAGTACCGGGCGTGAGTCGTGCTTCGGTAGCTCAGTTGGTAGAGCACTTGCCTGCGAAAGGCAAAGGTCCCGAGTTCGAGTCTCGGTCGGGCACACAGTTTTAATCTGCCAGGAAGTTTCATATCAGCGCACACTCCGCTGCAGAGTGAAAATCTCATTCTGGAAACATCCCCCAGGCTGTGGCTAAGCCATGTCTCCGCAATATCCTTTCTTTCAGGAGTGCTAGTTCTGCAAGGTTCGCAGGAGAGCTTCTGTAAAGTTTGGAAGGTAGGAGACGAGGTACTGGTAGAAGTAAAGCTGTGAGTACCGGGCGTGAGTCGTGCTTCGGTAGCTCAGTTGGTAGAGCACTTGCCCGCGAAAGGCAAAGGCCCCGAGTTCGAGTCTCGGTCGGGCACACAGTTTTAATCTGCCAGGAAGTTTCATATCAGCGCACACTCCGCTGCAGAGTGAAAATCTCATTCTGGAAACATCCCCCAGGCTGTGGCTAAGCCATGTCTCCGCAATATCCTTTCTTTCAGGAGTGCTAGTTCTGCAAGGTTCGCAGGAGAGCTTCTGTAAAGTTTGGAAGGTAGGAGACGAGGTACTGGTAGAAGTAAAGCTGTGAGTACCGGGCGTGAGTCGTGCTTCGGTAGCTCAGTTGGTAGAGCACTTGCTCGCGAAAGGCAAAGGTCCCGAGTTCGAGTCTCGGTCGGGCACACAGTTTTAATCTGCCAGGAAGTTTCATATCAGCGCACACTCCGCTGCAGAGTGAAAACCTCATTCTGGAAACATCCCCCAGGCTGTGGCTAAGCCATGTCTCCGCAATATCCTTTCTTTCAGGAGTGCTAGTTCTGCAAGGTTCGCAGGAGAGCTTCTGTAAAGTTTGGAAGGTAGGAGACGAGGTACTGGTAGATGTAAAGCTGTGAGTACCGGGCGTGAGTCGTGCTTCGGTAGCTCAGTTGGTAGAGCACTTGCCCGCGAAAGGCAAAGGTCCCGAGTTCGAGTCTCGGTCGGGCACACAGTTTTAATCTGCCAGGAAGTTTCATATCAGCGCACACTCCGCTGCAGAGTGAAAATCTCATTCTGATGTAAATATTGCTGAATGTGAATCAAAAACAACTGCCAACTTGAGTAACTTAGACGTAGATAGCCTCCATTAAATCGCGTAATAAAGGAAAGCACTCTGGTCCAGATTGTATACCAGTTAGGTTCGTTTCAGAGTATGCTGACAGAACAGCTCTGTGCTTAGCAATCATATACAACCCCTCTCTCGTCGAAAGATCTGTACTTAAAGAATGGAAAGTTGCACAGGTCACAGAAATACTTAAGAAACGAAACAGGAGTGAACTGCTAACTTACTAACGTTGATTTGCAGAACGATTTTGAAACATATACTGTGTTCGAACAGTGTTAATTTCCTAGAAGAAAACGATCTATTGGCAATTACCCAACGAGGATTCAGAAAATATCGTTGTTGTGAAACACAACTAGCTCTTTATTTTCCCGAAGTAATGAGTGTTATCGGCAGAGGATGTCAAATTGATTTCTCATTTGTTGATTTTCGGAATGCTTTTGACATCGTTCCTCATAAGTGTGAAGTCACTCACATGAGTACTAAAAGGAATCCACTAAATTTCGGATATACTATAAATCACGTAAATCTAAAGGCTGTGACTGCAACCGCTGTAAGGGGGATTACAGTTACAACTAACTTAAATTGGAACGATCACATACATATGTTGTGGGGAAAGCGTACCAAAGACACCGATTTATTGAGAGAACTTCTATTAAAGAGACCGTCTACACTAAGACTGTTCGTCCTATACTTGAGTATTGCTGTGCTGCATGAGAGTCTTACCTAACAGGATTGACGGACGGAATGAAAAAGTTCAAAGGACGGCAGCTCGTTTTGTGTTATCGCGAAATAAGGGAGAGTGTCACGGACATGACATTCAAATTAGGGTGGCAATCATAAAACAAAGGTGTTTTTCGTCGCGGCAGGATCTTCTCAAGAAATTTCAACCTTCAAATTTCTCCTCTGAATGCGAAAATATTTTGTTGCCGCTCACCTACATAGGAAGAAATATTCATCGGTATGAAGTAAGAGAAATCAGAGCTCGCGCGGAAAGATTTAAGTGTTCGTTTTCCCGTACGCTGATCGAGAGTAGAACGGTAGAGAAATAGTTTGAAGGTGAATTGATGAAACCATCTGCCAGGCACTTAAATGTTAATTTCAGAGTAATCATGTGGATGTGGGTGTACGAGTAGATACAAGGCCTTTTGCGAGCGCCCGACTCCAAATGTCCATTGCATGCATATCTAATCTCTTTGTTCTGTCGGAAATTCTTGAGACGGACCTAAATTCACTGGCAGCAACACAGTCTCCGTCGAGTCTGAAACCGATTTTCATTGATAAGGCGTGACACTCTCCCCCAGTCCCTGTCTATTAGGCTCATGCCACGACAGCTGTTCTTACGGCGTTTTGAATGCTTGCTAATGGTGCAGCACTCCTTGTAGCGGCGATGGACAGTCCGGCATGATACACCAACAAATCGGGCAACTCAGTTCCCGATGTGGACACAGATCCTATCAGCCATTCTTCCACGTCTCCCAATGGACCAGTCTTACCTCGCCGGTTCCATGAATGGTCTGGCACATACAAACCACTTCACTGCCACGACTTACGACAGCGATGGATGGTCACATGACCGTCTGGTACATGTTTTACGCCATCTATAGCGCTACAAACAGCCCAGAGCGCAATTTTATGGAGATATTTAATATTTTATGAGATTATTTGCGTACCTTGGAATTTTCTCCGATCAATCAAAAATGTATTTTTCAGTTATAAGGCTCACAGGACGTGCAGAAACTTATAATCAAATATCGCCTTGGCTGCAGGTATCAATTGATGTTACTTACATAAAAAATACCATTCACGTAAATGAATCACTTTAATGTACTTACTAAAAAAAAAATCTACGAGTCTAAGAGACAGCGGATGGATGTACACATTTCCTTAGCTTTTTTGTGTTCCTATATGTGTCTTCGACAATTCGGCATGGATGATGACGTAATATGTCCTTATCTACTGATAACTATTGTTGAGATTAAGGCTTCGCCTTAGAATATTGGATAACTCTTTATGTGTACGAATCTCGTGAAGTCATACTTCCTGTCAAGAGACTTCGTTAACAACCTTGTTCCTTCTCATTAGTCACACGTTCTGGGAATCTCTCGTGACAGACTTATCTTCCACATTTTTACTGTCGGCACGATCACCCACAGTACACATCGCTACTGGCTAACCACATGATTCATCGTTTCAGGGCTACACAAACTTAACTGTTTTAGAACTCAACATGGATACTATTGCAAGGATTGATATTCGTACGTTCCAAATTTTCGAAAAAAACGTATGAAGTAATTCCATTGATTGTTACCATTTTGGCTTTCCAGATTATAATTAACAATGTTTTCTATTAAACAAAGTTAGGAGTACCGATCTAATAATCTATTCGGTGCTAAGTTACGAAGCCATCATTTATTTCCAACTAATAGAGAGTACTTCTATGTGTTGTATAAATTAATAAATAAATAAAAAGTGCTATATGGTCCAAATTTTACAAGTCGGATGATCAGCCATAAATGAAATGACAAATTGTTCTTGCCTGTTACTTGGTGTTGCAGACCTATTACCTTTTCTACACATTCTCTGATGAAAAGTTAATTCGGGTGTGTCCACTCTTTGTCTTTTTGACTGTTTAAAACTCTGCTGGGGGCATTTTCAAAGAGGTGTCTGAATGTCTAAGTAGGCATGACAGTCCATTCTTCCTCAAAAGCCGAATCAAGAGAGGGTAGTGATGACGGACGCTGGAGTCTGGAGGAAGTCGACCTCGTCGCAAAGGTTTCCTGTTGGGTCCAGATCGGGCTCTGGTCAGTCTAGTCCATTACATGAATGTTATTTCCCACAAGCCATTGCCGGACAGACGCTGCTTTATGGCATTGTCATACTGATACTAAAAAATTATCGTCTCCGAGCTGTTCCTCTACTGTACTCAGTACACGATGCTATAATTGTCTTCGTATCCCTCCATATGTAGCGTCTGGTTAAGCCAATAAGGGGATCATAGTCTAACCACTTAAAACACTCCAATACTGTAACACCACTTCCTCCGTAGTTCGCTGTTGGCACTGCGCATGATGGACGGCAATATTCTCTAGGCATTCATCAAACCCACATCCTTCCATCGGTTTGCCACTCCTGTCCAGTTATCCACTCCCCAATGGCGTTGCTCTTTGCACCACCTAATATGTCATTTAGCTTTGACTGCTTATATGAGTAGCTGTTCGAACATTATACTCCATTACTTTTAACTCTCTATGCGAAGTCATTATGCTATCTGGGCTTCTTGTAGCACTGTGGAACTCACAAGCGATTCGTTCCGCAGTTTTCATTCGATTTTTTAATTTTTTACAACCAATATACGAATTGCTGGGCAGTGCCTGTCCATCAGTAGGTGAGGTCTACCTGGTCTTGGTTTAGCTGCGGTTGTTCTTTCAAGTTTCCACTTCACAATCTCACCACCAACAGTCGACTTGGGCAACTGTAGAAGGGTTGAAATGTTCCTGGTGGGTCTGACATTCAGTTCATCACCATTGACCAGACCAACTTCGAAGCCACAGAGCTCTCTAGAACCGCCAATTTTGCTGTTACTGCTTCCCTGTTGACAGCACAGTACTTTCCCTTTATAATGGCAGGTGTGGCTCTCAATTGAACATTACGTAGGGATATCTGGGTTCTTTTGACCAGACAATGCATTCATCGTGAACAGAAGGCCAAACATCAGTTTGTGTTCAACCTGTTGCCACATTAGGTGAGATGTCAGAGTTTCTTGTTCCCAGTTGCTGTGTAAACAGGATATAGGAAGTATGCTTACCTACTAATGAGGCACGCTTTATAGGAAAAGTACTGAGAAGTGAACGCGGCAGGAGGTTTCCATCTATTCCTCTAGTTCGCCTGCTTAGCTGAGTGGTTACTTGCTTGCGTACCGTACAGATGGCCCGGGTTCGATTTCCGGCAGGGTTGGAGGTTTCCTCCGATCATGGACTGGCTGTTGTGTTGTCCTCATCATCGTTTCATCCTTATCACCGGCACGCGAGTCGCTCAATGTGGCGTCGAGTGTAATAAGACTCGCACTCGGCGGCCGAGCTTCCCGGCCTGCAATGCCATACGATCATTTCATTTCATTTTGCGACTTGTTATGACATTGAGGGACCAGTAATATTAATACGATACAATGTGGTTGGATGTGAGTATTGTCTGAAGTTGAAAAGAAGTTGCGCGTATCTAACTGTGTAGAAGAATCGAAGTTGTTCCCACAGTCAATGCACTGGTCCTATCTTACTACTGCGTAGATTCCTGCGTCCTGTGTGCGACATTTGTGATGTACTGCCTATAGTGAAAAGTATTTTTACTGAATGTATTTTTTTATGACGGTACAAGGAAGGGAACTTGGTTTTAATGTGAATATGTCAGCAGAACGCGGTAGTCACAGGGTAAATTAGAACGTCATTCAGACTTTTGCGTATGGACGGAAATGACATTGTAGTATATCACAGGGTGATTGCTTCATCCTATCTTTTGCGTAATTAACACGACACATGCATCTTCATTTTATGGTTCCAAATTTAGTATTAATTAGAAAATTCTGTATTTTTCATTATTTTATTGATATTCTCAAAATGTGTGTGTGTGTTTGTGTGTGTGTGTGTGTGTGTGTGAGAGAGAGAGAGAGAGAGCACACGCACGCCTGTTTTGACTCAAGAAGATGCGTTTTAATATCCTATTTGACTGGTCACTAATTACAGATCTTATTTATTACAATAGCAGTCAGTCATAAGTGGTATATTATTGGCGCTGATGACCTCAACGTTCATTGCCTAAGTGGCCGTGCAGTTCTAGTCGCTGCAGTCTGGTACCGCGAGACCGCTACGGTCGCAGGTTCCAATCCTGCCTCGGGCATGGGTGTGTGTGATGTCCTTAGGTTAGTTAGGTTTAACTAGTTCTAAGTTCTAGGGGACTAATGACCTCAGAAGTTGAGTCCCATAGTGCTCAGAACCATTTGAACAATTTTTTTTGTTCATTGCCTAAAACACAATGTCAAACAATATCAGGTTGTTAATGAAATAAGAAACACATAACGTTTTGTAAAATGTTTTTATTAAGTTACAAATAAAAATTGACTTAGAGGCTAACATTTACTTTAAACATTGAGTACATACTAGTCCTTAAAATTACTGACAAACAATAGAGAGTGCATGTAACATGCAGTACTTGGTGCTCCCGAATTCCAGACCGGGGCATTGAGACTGTCTATTTGTAGCCAATGGCACGGCCTTGAATCCAGAAACAATAGTTGGTGTTGAAGCAACAAATAAATTAACGATGTGTGAGCAGACGATTACACGGTGTGTGAGTGGGTGGGCGGGCAGTGGCCTCAGTACTTCCCGGTGGCGCGCCGTATCCAGTCGTTGTAGCGCGCCACGTTCACGTAGACGCCGGGGACTCCGCGCTGCCCGCAGCCGACGCCCCAGCTGACGACGCCGGCCACGTGCCACACGCCGCCGCGCTCGCACACCAGCGGCCCGCCGCCGTCGCCCTGCAACACGTCGTCACACACGTGTTCACCCGCACAGCGCCAGACGAAACGCTACTGACACGCCTCACTTCTGGACATTGTTTCTCACTTAACGGTAACGAACTGCGGGTGTCTCTTTTCATTACGCCAGAAAAATCTTGGAAATTTTTGAAATATTATGCTTTAGCGCAAAAGCTACACTACTGGCCATTAAATTGCTACACCAAGAAGAAATGCAGATGATAAACGGGTATTCATTGGACAAATATATTATACTAGGACTGACATGTGATTACATTTTCACGCAATTTGGGTGCATAGATCCTGAGAAATCAGTACCCAGAACAACCACCTCTGGCCGTAATAACGACCTTGATACGCCTGGACATTGAGTCAAACAGAACTTGGATGGCGTGTACAGGTACAGCTGCCCATGCAGCTTCAACACGATACCACAGTTCATCAAGAGCAGTGACTGGCGTATTGTGACGAGCCAGTTGCTCGGCCACCATTGACCAGACGTTTTCAATTGGTGAGAGATCTGGAGAATGTGCTGGCCAGGGCAGCAGTCGAACATTTTCTGTATCCAGAAAGGCCCGTACAGGACCTGCAACATGTGGTCGTGCATTATCCTGCTGAAATGTAGGGTTTCGCAGGGATCGAATGAAGGGTAGAGCCACGGATCGTAACATATCTGAAATGTAGCGTCCACTGTTCAAAGTGCCGTCAATGCGAGCAAGAGGTGACCGAGACGTGTAACCAGTCGCACCCCATACCATCACGCCGGGTGATACGCCAGTATAGCGATGACGAATACACGCTTCCAATGTGCGTTCACTACGATGTCGCCAAACACGGATGCGACCATCATGATGCTGTAAACAGAATCTTGATTCATCCGAAAAAAATGACGGTTTGCCATTCGTGCACCCAGGTTCGTCGTTGAGTACACCATCGCAGGCGCTCCTGTCTGTGATGCAGCGTCAAGGGTAACCGCAACCATGGTCTCCGAGCTGATAGTTCATGCTGCTGCAAACGTCGCCGAACTGTTCGTGCAGATGGTTGTTGTCTTGCAAACGTCCCCATCTGTTGACTCAGGGATCGAGACGTGGCTGCACGATCCGTTCCAGCCATGCGGATAAGATGCCTGTCATCTCGACTGCTAGTGATACGAGGCCGTTGGGAGGCAGCACGGCGTTCCATATTACCCTCCTGAACCCACCGATTCCATATTCTGCTAACAGTCATTGGATCTCGACCAACGCGAGCAGCAATGTAGCGATACGATAAACCGCAATCGCGATAGGCTACAATCCGACCTTTATCAAAGTCGGAAACGTGATGGTACGCGTTTCTCCTCCTTACAAGAGGCATCACAACAACGTTTCACCAGGCAACACTGATCAACTGCATATCATTTGCATATCACAGCATCTTCTTCCTGTCGGTTAAATTTCGCGTCTGTAGAACGTCATCTTCGTGGTGAAGCAAGTTTAATGGCCAGTAGTGTATATTTCACGTCATTAAAACAACTAGTTGAGGTAAAACCATAGACTATCTTAATAGAAAATACGTGTTTCTGTTGTGGTCTTGAAACCAAAGTCTGGTTTGACGAAGCTCTCCACACCATTCTGTCCTACGCAAGTCTCTGCATCTCCGAATAACTACTTCAACATGGTTACTGTATCCATCCCTTGGTCTCACTCTCTAATTTATACCCACCCACACTTTCCTCTATTAGACAACGATCGATTCCTTGACACCTTAAGACGTGTCCTATCAGCTCATTCCCTCTTTAGTCGTTGTGCCATAAATTAATTTTCTCCCCAGTTCGATTCAATAGTTATTCATTAGTCATCATTTCCACTCATCTAATCTGCAGCATTCTTCTGTAGCATCACACTTCAAATGCTCCTAGTCTCTTCTTGTCTGAACTGTTTATCCACGTTTCACTTCCTCATAAGGCCACTATACTCCAGACGAAGACCTTCAGATAAGACTTCTTAACATTCAGACTCCTATTCCATGTTAACACATTCATCTTTTTCAAAATCCCCTTTTTTGCTATTGTGAGTCTGCTTTTTATATCCTCTGTATTTCGGCCATCAACATTTATTTTGTTGCCCAAATACCCAACCTCACCTACTACTTTTAGTTTCTTATTTCCTAATCTATTTTCCTCATCATCACTTGGCTTAATTTACTCTTGTTTTCCTTTTGTTGATGTGTATCTTGTAGCTTCTTTTCAAGACACTATCTGTTCCATACAACTGCTGTTCTTTGACAGAATTGCAATGTCACTGAGAAACTTCGAAGCTTTTATTTGTCCTCCATGAATTTTTAATGCCTTCTCCAATTTCTACTTTATTTCCTTTACTGATTGCTCAAGATAACAACAGACATAAATTACAGGATATACTTTCAATCATAACCACTGGGTCTGCTTTTTCCTTCGACCTGATAAAATATTACATAATTTAACAGTTAAGTCTTTACTACATTCTATAATTTTGATGCATGTATAACGTTCGTCTTGATTCAAATGATCATTATTATTAGACTATGCCTCGTAGTTAATGTTTAATATTGTTTTTTATTATTGGCGAGGATAGCCTCTTGTTTGACCGAAACTGTTAGTTTCCATAAAGTGACATGTAGCTACAGCACCAAATCATTATTTCTTAAAAATATGAAAGAGCTGTAAATCAGCAGTGTCATAAAATAGATCTGGATGTGATATTAGCCCCCTGCGCCTGTGATCATTCTCATTTTGATCCACCCCAATTTTGCACCTTAACCCTTCCAGTTTGGAGTTTCTACTGGAGGAAGGAAGTTTTTTTAACTCTCATACTCTTAGATGACTTTTAAATGATTTTAGAAGCAAAATTTATACAAATATATGTACCCATTTTCTATATGTACTTCGTATGCATGGCTTCTTTTTCGACTAAAATAATTAATTTTTAAGTATTCACGATTGTAATAAGAACGCAGTTCGAAAGAGAGACTAGAGTAGCGTCCAGAGGCTAGAAAATTATGTGCAGTGTGTTGAATAAATTGGACAGCGCCCTCTCCTATTAATACATTTTTCAGTCTTTCTGCAACCTTGCAATGGCTTTTGCCTAAGGCAGTCACTGGAGTGACTTGCTGGAGGGTAAAGAGTGCCCCTGTGACATGGACGCAGAAGGATATTTCGCACCATGCATTTTGTTTGTCCATACTGTTAGTGAAACAGAAAGCGAAAACAACCAACGTTCGCTACGATGAGTTTGATAAACCATGTAAGAAGAAGCATCCATGCTAGGTCGGTCCCATTCTGAAATGGGGATACCAGGTGAAATGAGACCCTTTGACATATTTTTGGTCCTTCCTCATGCACACTTACACTTTTCGGGTGTGTTGTAACTATATTTCCAGAGTAAGTTACGATTCTTGTTTCCCTCGGACTAACTTAATTTCTATAGCATCAGCTGACAGCCTTATTAGCACATTTTTCTCAGTTTCTCGTGATTTGTTAACAGTGAGACGTTCGTACCCTAAATTTAATTCGTATCACTAACAAATATTTAGGATAAAAATTTGAAATTTCCTCCAGATTTCCTGTATCTGGTACGTACCTTGCAGGCGTCTTTGCCCTCTTCTCCTCCGGCACAGAGGAATCCGTTATGAAGGCGGAAGTCGAAGCCGAGCCTGGTCTGCTGGAGCAGCGACTGACACTGGTGGAACGGCAGGATGGGCACCTCCACCTCCTGCAAAGCGTCAACACAGCGGCGTTAGGGACAGAGCCAAGAATTTCACAATAGTTGCTGTTCGGAATAATTATAGTCCTAGGGCACTAAAATACTGTAGACGACATTGTGACGACACACCCTGTAACAAAACGAATGTATGCAGTTCGGCTTTATTATGCTTTATGGAGAAGAGGAGAACAAAAGTTGATTCAAATGTGGAAACGTACGAATCAACAATTTTTTTGAAAATGAACTGGGTAAAATGAAATTGTAAGGCTGAAGCGACGAATGAAAATATGTACCGAGGCTGGGTTTTGAACCTGGGTCTGCTGCTCACTAGCTGCTGCTCACTGTACTAACCGATATGACACTCTGGCACAGTGACGTTGCACATCTGCAGAGTCTTCCCTAGCTCGCTTCCCTCTTCAATCCAAATTCCCATTAACGTCTCAGCCCTCTTTGGTATTCCTCCGAATCTCAAACAGTATTGCAGAGGCTCTCCAACTGTATTCGAATAGCACCTCAGCATCGATCGAAGCGGGGGATCCTGCCTGAAACTGAGGCATAGGTGCTTTAATCAAATGAAATTATATGGCCCAAGAGACCTTTTCAAGTCTCAGGCTTTTATGATGTACATATGCAGACTGAATCGTGCCGTTGTGCAAAGCCATTGTGCCATGGTGGCATAGTGGTTAGAGCATCTGCCTAGTGAGCAGGAGACCCAGGTAGGAATCTTGGTACAAATATTTATTCATCGCTTCAGTGTGCATCTATACATCGCAGATGTGTGAGACTTAAAAACGTCTGTAGTACCATATAGCTGGTCTAACGCACGGCTTTCCGGACGGGAAGGAGCGCCTGGTCGCCGGCACGAATCCGCCCGGCGGACTTGTGTCGAGGTCCGGTGAGCCGGCCAGTCTGTGGATGGTTTTTAGGCGGTTTTCCATCTGCCGCGGCGAATGCGGGCTGGTTCCCCTTATTCCGCCTCAGCGATTGCTGCGCAAACAAGTTCTCCACGTACGCGTACACCACCATTACTCTACCACCCAAACTTAGGGGTTACACTCGTCTGGTGTGAGACGTTCCCTGGGGGGGGGGGGGGGGGGGGGGGGGGTCCACCGGGGACCGAACCGCACACGGTGTGGCGCGGCGGAGGGATGGAGTGGACTGCGGTAGTTGTTGTGGAATTGTGGACCACTGCGGCTGCGACAGGGATGGAGCCTCTCCGTCGTTTCTAGGCCTCCGATTAACATACAATACAATACCATATAGCTTCGTTTGAAATTGTAAGTGATGAAAACATGGGAGACTGGTGAAATTATTACCGACGGCCAGACAAGAAAATTTTTATCAGTGTCCAGACTTTCATAGACTTTTGCTACGTTATTCAGGATGCAGCGGCAGAATGCATTTTGAGGTTTGCTCATTGTCTCTGTTGTGTGTGCTTGCTAGACAGTGTCTCCAGGTAAAAGTGCGGCTACCTGCTCCGGTGACTCTCCACCGTCATAGGAACCACAAATATCAACTGGTGAACGAAATTCCCCGAGACGGAGAGAGTACCTCGCGATTCATTGTACATTTGCTGGCGCCCAAGAAGAAACCGTTAAGACTGGTCCCAGTCGCGATGTAATCGGTTATCGACAGTGCAAACAACGTAACACAACTGGTTGGTTGGGGGAAGAGACCAAACAGGAAGGTCATGGGTCCCATCGGATTAAGAAAGGATGGGGAAGGAAGTCGGCCGTGCCCTTTCAAGGAATCATCCAGGCATTTGCCTGAAGTAATTTAGGAAAATCACGTGAAAAAATTAGGATGGCCGGACGCGGGTTTGAACCGTCGTCCTCCCGAATGCTGGTGCTGTGTGCTAACTACTGCACCTCCTCTCCCGGTGACACAACTGGCATGATGACAATAACACAAATACTTCCTGTGACAGGCTTGATGGCACTGACAATATTAATGTATTTCGAATTAACCGCGAGGAGTGCCTGAAAAGACAATGGACTGCGATGGATCCGAGATGATGAAATAAGAAATTAAACTATTTGCGGTAGAGTACCGTTTGCATTATGGTTGCCGCGAAGAGCCTTCGTTCCGAAACGTGTCACAATCTAGGAGCATGATATATGCTGAGAATCATTATAAGAATTATTTTTATACGCTAGTAATGTTATTGAGATTGTGTAAGGTGCCGACGAGCACTTTATTAAAAATTCATTGTTGAAAGTAGACTCCGACTAGGTTTTGTGCCTCACCAATCTCTGTCCGCTTTTTCCACTAAAACATCCTACAACGCCAATATACACTATGAAGCAGAAACTTTAACTGTAAGCGAGACAGCGCCTTCAGATTACTCCCAAAGGGCCATGCGCGGGTACGCAGCGACGCCGACACCAAGAAGGTGTGACTCCTGCCGTTCGGCTTTAAAGCCGAGAATTGATATCTATGAAGCTACTGATCAGCCGCCATAACAGTACCAGTATAACGAGGCTTCATTACTGTCTTGGACTACTAACTCTCGGAATTCTCTCTTGGTACTACTGACTCTGGTGCGCGACGACCTTGCCTTGTTTCTTGAATTTGGCTGTTTTAGCAATCTACATCGGCATTCTACTTGCTGGCTCCGTCTCCAGCAACTTGTGCTACAGTGGTTTCTTTGCTTCAGCTTGAGACTTCCACAGCTTCGTTACTCTACGTAAATCGCCATATTGAAGAGTTTCTACCGTGACCGTTAAGTAAAGAACCAGTTTACAAAACGTCTGTAGAGAAGCGGTACTACAAGTAGGGTGCGTGGAACCATTGAGAGTTGCGCTTTCTGCCTACAAGTTTCGGAAAACGGCGCGTTTGTGTTCTGTTAAAAGTCTTTATGTGCTAGAAAAATGAGATAATATCTATGAGATTAATTTGCGGTATAGATATCGGTAATGTCTCTAATCATGTCAAATGTTGTTAATTTGCATAAGTGCCTGAGTAAAGCTTTTTTCTCGAACAGGCGAAGTTTTTGCTTCTGGAAAAGTTTTCAACTAGAATAATGGCAGGCCCTAGCTATGCTCTGCCTAGCAGGGGTGTCAAGAACGGCAGTCTCCCATTGGTGTACTGGTGTCCGGAGCAGTGCAAAATGGTTCTGAGCACTATGGGACTTAACATCTGAGGCCATCAGTCCCCTAGAGCTTAGAACTACTTAAACCTAACTAACCTAAGGTCATCACACACATCCATGCCCGAGGCAGGATTCGAACCTGCGACCGAAGCGGTCTCGCGGTTCCAGACTGAAGCGCCTAGAACCGCTCGGCCACTCCGGCCGGCCGGAGCAGTGCAACTCCGCTAGCTGTCAAACGGCGACTGCTTGAAACCGGTCAGTTGGGCCCGCACCTTGAGTATGTTCTGGTATTTTCCGTAGTCGCCGAAGGCGTCCTTGCCCCAGCCGGTGGCCCAGCAGCGCTGGCCCGAGAAGTCGGCGGCCGGCGGCGGCAGGCAGGCGGGGGAGATGTGCGGCGAGCGCGCCAGGTCGAGCGGCGAGGCGAGGCGCAGCACGGCCAGGTCGTTGTAGAGCGTGCCCGCGTAGAACTCGGGGTGCACCTGCACCTGCGCCACGTCGCGCTCCACGTGCGGGTAGAACTCCACGTCGTGGTTCACGTCCCACTCGCCCGCGCGCACGCGCAGGTCGTACGGCGAGTACCTGCAGGAGAGCGCACCACACTTCTTAAGTAATAGAATCCAGTACGTTGTCCTCGATGGTGAGAGTTCATCGGAGGTGAGGGTATCATCTGGAGTGCCCCAGGGAAGTGTGGTAGGTCCGCTGTTGTTTTCTATCTACATAAATGATTTTTTCGATAGAGTGGATAGCAATGTGCGGCTGTTTGCTGATGATGCTGTGGTGCACGGGAAGGTGTAGTCGTTGATTGACTGTAGGAGGATACAAGATGACTTGGACAGAATTTGTGATTGGTGTAAGGAATGGCAGCTAACTCTAAATATAGATAAATGTAAATTAATGCGGATGAATAGGAAAAAGAATCCCGTAATGTTTGAATACTCCATTAGTAGTGTAGCGCTTGACACAGTCACGTAGATTAAATATTTGGGCGTAACATTGCAGAGCGATATGAAGTGGGACAAGCATGTAATGGCAGTTGTGGGGAAGGCGGATAGTCGTCTTCGGTTCATTTGTAGAACTTTGGGAAGATGTGGTTCATCTGTAAAGGAGACCGCTTATAAAACACTAATACGACCTATTCTTGACTACTACTCGAGCGTTTGGGATCCCTATCAGGTCGGATTGAGGGAGGACATAGAAGCAATTCAGAGGCGGGCTGCTAGATTTGTTACTGGTAGGTTTGATCATCACGCGAGTGTTACGGAAATGCTTCAGGAACTCGGGTGGGATTCTCTAGAGGAAGGGAGGCGTTCTTTTCGTGAATCGCTACCAAGGAAATTTAGAGAACCAGCATTTGAGGCTGACTGCAGTACAATTTTACTGGCGCCAAAAAAATGGTTCAAATGGCTCTGAGCACTATGGGACTCAACTGCTGAGGTCATTAGTCCCCTAGAACTTAGAACTAGTTAAACCTAACTAACCTAAGGACATCACAAACATCCATGCCCGAGGCAGGATTCGAACCTGCGACCGTAGCGGTCTTGCGGTTCCAGACTGCAGCGCCTTTAACCGCACGGCCACTTCGGCCGGCCTACTGCCGCCAACTTACATTTCGCGGAAAGACCACAAAGATAAGAGATGAGAGATTAGGGCTCGTACAGAGGCATACAGGCAGTCATTTTTCCCTCGGTCTGTTTGGGAGTGGAACAGGGAGAGAAGATGCTAGTTGTGGTACGAGGTACACTCCACCACGCACCGTATGGTGAATTGCGGAGTATGGATATAGACGTAGATGTAGATGTCAGTCTCTGCGCAAACGTGCTTCCTGAAGGCGACCACATACTTTATACTGGCTCGCAGTAGACGTGTGCAGATGCACACGGAGCCGCTAGGTGTTGCTCTAGTCTTCAGTCCGAAAACTGGTTTCACTCAGCTCTCAACGCTGATCTACGGTGTACAAGCCTGTTCGTCTCTGAATAACTGTTACCTCCAATTCGATTTAGTATCTTCCCATTAGTTATTCGATCTACCCATCTAATATTTAGCCTTCTCTTGCAGCACCACATTTAAAAACCTTCCATTGCCTCCCCCTCCCCCCTTCCCCCGCTCCCTCAAACGAGGTTTACCCCGTACTCGGGTAAAAATATCACAAAACGAAACTTTTTGTATTTGTTTTAAGCATTGATTAAAGCACTTTAATAAAACCGTGTTTTATTTATAAAGTGTGTTTTAAAGGATCCACTTCTGAATTTTTTTTAATCTTATGGAACTTAACTGCTACGGGTCATCAGTCCCTAAGCTTATACACTACTTAACCTAAACTATCCTAAGGACAAACACACACACCCATGCCCGAGGGAGGACTCGAACATCCGCCGGGACCAGCCGCACAATCCATGACTGCAGCGCCCAGACCGCTCGGCTAATCCCGCACGGCACTTGGGCATTTCCATGAACGATTTGGGGAAGTCGTGGTAACTCTAAATCAGGATTGCAAGACTTTGAGAACGAAATCAAATTAGTCGAAACACGTAACTAAACAAGCGGGAAAAGAAAACATAAAATATATTTGTCCTCGTTGATACTAATGACGACGAGCCAACCACAGAATTTTTCTTAAAAATGGAACGAAATGGAAATGAGCCTGTCCTAACATAAAAGACGCATTCTGAGAAATAAAAGGAAAGAAGATTCAAAATGCGGTTCATTGGAAGAAGGATAGTGGAGCCAAGTACAGACCTAAGTCGGGGAGATATTGTTATGTGTCATGTAAATTAGTTGGTGGTAAGAAAGTGGAAATTGGATATCAGTAAAAGGGGTGGAAACAGGAATGGGAACATTTTAGTTACATGGACGATTAAAATATTAGAACAGTTACAAACTATAGCGTTTTAAGTACGGGAAACGGCTGCAGAAGAACACTATACTTCGTTTTTGGGTAAAATACTCCAGAGCACGTCAGTTGTGGATCTCACATTAATCTCCATATCCTCTGTGGACTCCCCGTGACAGGACTTATCTTGAAGGAAGAGCATCAGACTGCTGGTACGACACTGTTGAGACAGTGGCTTTACTTTCAGTAGCCAAACAGATATTTTTCGGCGGATTCATCGTTACGTACAATCTTTACACGATGCCAAAAAAAGGAGCATTGGTCTAATTGACTTTCTGCAGCTTAAGAAACGAGTAACAGTCTCTCTAGACACTCGGCTAAGTAAATTCTTGTACTGACGTAAAGGCGTTGCTCTACTTACGACTTGACGCAGTGGGCGGCAGTGAGGATGTGCAGCTCATCGATGACGGTGCCACCGCACACGTAGACGCTCTCCTGGGAATCCTTCTTCAAGATGGCCACCTGCCATGGGTACTCGCCTGTAATGGAGGGGAATTTCAGTTACTGGAAAAAATCCGTACATTTTATAATAGATGATTGTATGTGTATATGTATATATGCATGTTCCACGTCCCTTCCTACGCCACTGAACCGATGTCAATCAAACTTGGTACACAGATCACTTACTGTCTGGAAGTAATCGCTGTGTGGGTAAGAACCACGTACCTATCAAATGGATGGGGCTGAAAAGCAATGAATCCCACGACATGCGAATACCCTTTCTTTATTCATCCAGTACATGAGATTGAGAGCACTTAATGAGTTGCAACAGACTTTGGACATAATTTCAAACATTTACGAAACATTTTCTCGCTGACAACCCTCCACAATATGTCGAAAGGAAAACAAAATCATCGCTCTCTACATTTTCGCTGTTCATGCAGTAAAAACTGCTGCATGAAGCATGAAGTTTTAATTTATTACTAATTTCATTCGCGACACATCTTGCAGACAGTACGCACATATACCGTTGAACGTTCAAGTAAAATTATAACAGTCTACGATACATAACGCAGGAGGTATTTCAGAAACATCAAAATTCGTGAAAAACAGCCACATCATGCACACCTTTAAATTTATTACTTCTTTGCTGCCAGCTCTATTCAAACCACATTTCGCAGACGGTATCTAAATATACTGCTGAATGTACCTAGGAAAACATATCATTGTACGAGAGGTAGTTCAGGAGAAATGACGCCATGAACACTGCGATGCTTGAAAATATGTCGCATCATGCACGACGCATTACTTTATTCCTTCTTTACATTTCGTAGACAGTAGACACATATACCACTGGACGTACCTGCAATATTATATCACTGTATGACAAACAGGAGAGGAGCTACGACATCATAAACACTGAGCTGCGTGAAACCGAAACTGTAGGACGAAGTTCGCTAGACATACAGATGAAATATCTGTACAAAAACGTGTGTAATATTTTTAATATTTGCGAAATACGTTAGAAATGTACATATGTGGACAAAGCCACGGCTAAAGCTCATCTCAAATCCCTGGAACGATTTCAAATAAATTTGGTACAGACAGTAGTTACGATATGGAAAGAGACACTGTGGAAGCAAGAACTATCAGCGTCCTTCTAAGATTTATTTCATAACGTGGCGAGAGAAGGGGGGAGGAGGAGATAGATAGAGAGAGGGAAGGAGGAGATAGATATTCGTAGAGGAGGAGCAGATGGACAGAGGCACAGCGGAAATGAACACAGAGAGGGAGAGGAGGACATGCACAGAGAGTAGGGGAGGAGGGAATGGACAGAGAAAGGGAAGAGGAGGAGACTAACTCATAGAAGACTGGAATAAATACATACCAGGTTGGTTGGTTTAAAAGAGGGGGAAGGGACCAAACTGCTAGGTTATCGTTCCCACATACTCGGGCAACGCCGGGTGCTCGGATAGTATTATGTAAAATTTATTTTGTGTCACTCTTAGTGTACATATAGTTAAGACTCACTGGCCACTTGACCATCTTCTTCTTCTGTGTGAATGCACAAACAGTGCCCGAACTCTTTACGGTAATCGGCAACGCGCCGCGAGTAATGAGTATAATGGGCGGGGGCACTACGAATGTTGTGCGGGACAATATGTTGAGAGTGTGGGTTTCGCAGGAGGCGTGCCAGAGATAAATCCCTGCAGTCGCGCTCTCCTCTGTGTCCTCGGTGGCTCAGATGGATAGAGCGTCTGCCATGTAAGTAGGAGAGCCCGGGTTCGAGTCCCGGTCGGGGCACACATTTATTTATCATTTAGACAGTGTAAAACTCTGTTTGCCGTATGTTGTAGGCAGGTACGGGTAGTCAGACTGGTGCGCACTCACCGAACTCGCTCTCGCCGTCTACGTAGACGGGTGTCTTGATGCGTCCGTTGATGCCGTGCGCGTTCCTGCGTCCGCACTGGCCGGCCTGCGAGGGGCGGTAGGCGGGCTGCGACGGCCGGCGGCAGCACACCAGCCGCGGGCCGCACCGGCCGCCAAACGCCTGTCTCTGTGGAGCACACAGGCAAACTGTCAGTCTCCACCTCATTGTTCTCTCCTGTTTGTTTCACCAACAAAAACGTACGTTATTTACACAACTAGTATCGTAAGTCGTGTACGTGGTGCCCCACAGTTCATATGTGTTAAAAAAAAAACGTCATATTTAAGAAAAACCAAGAGCTCCTGATGAAATACATCTTTATATGCTACCAGTTTCGATCAACCAACGATCATCAGGCAACAAATAATATTTACTTAGAGAATTCCAGTGTTCTGTACATCAAATTCTCGTAACTGCAGGTGGTGCACCCTTTCTTTGCAGCGGCTCTGGGTTGAGGAGGGTGGTGGGGCCATCACCCCGGCCGCCTTTTCCCCCAGGAAACATCCCCGGCACTCGTTTGGTAGCAGGGTGAATTACGTCTCTCCCAGAGGGATTGAAACGAGGAAAAGTCCCCGCCCTCCTCTAGGATTGTACCAGGACTTGCAGGGCCGGAGTCTAGTTCTCTAACCCGCTACACCACCAACCCACACATACATTACTCAATTACAAGCCTTAAAACGGCAAGAGTGTAAAATATGTGTATAAAGGGTGATTCGACGGCCCGTGCCTGTGGGTTTTATGCAACTTGCAACGCCTTAAAAACAGCAAGCTTGATTTTCATATTCTCTAGCTCGATACGTGCAAACTATTTGCCCCAAAGAAACAATTAACGCGACCTTTTTGTAGGAAATTTAATGTAGTTAAATCTTGACTCGGATATGTTTTCGCTGGACGCCACAGTTTTCGAGTTATTCAAGAAAAACGCATTTTAGGTCACTTTGGTACCTTTCTATTGCATAATTCGGAAACTATAGCCTCTGCCAACAATATATTCCAGTGCAAAATTTAATTACATTAAATTTTTTACAAAAAGGTTGTGCTCGTTTTTACTGTAGGAATGATAGTTTGTATGTAGTGAGGGAGAGAATATGAAAAACTTGAAAGCGTTGCGTGTTGCATAAAACCCACAGATAGAGTCAGCTGAAGCATACCATATATTATATGCAGGTCACTTGCAGGTTTATAATTGAGTAATTATTTCTAATCAAGAACCCCTTTATGGTACAGAAGCAGTCGTAACAGAGAAAATACTGTAATACAGATGTAAAAACATCTCTTCTGTCTCTCAGACATTTTATGCAGTGGGCAAATTATCAACGGCTAGAATTCCCTGAATAGTTTGAAAGGGGTCACGTTCCTTTCTAAATATCTTTTACAAGATCCTCATTTACTATTTTCGTACATTCTGGGAAATGTAACTTTCAATTGTTAATTTTTATTTTCAGATGGTTATGGAATGTGTACGATGCTATAATCCGTCATTATTTATATGCGAGTGGAGCTCGTATGAATGCGTTAACATCTAAATACTTAAAACAGTATATTTTATGGTTAGATTTTTGTTAATGAGCAAATATTTCTGTGATGTTTTTGTTTTAATTACAATGTTATTTTATATATTGCAACAAGTGAATGAGGACATATCTTAACGAGAAAAGAAAAAGATTAATCATTCCACTAATTTTATTACAACACATGCACAACATTAAAGAGAACTAACAAAAAACTCACTGAAAACATATTATTTAACTTTCAAGGAGCAAATCGTAACTACCATCCGATGCACCAGTGTTACAGGAACAATTTCAAAAGCAACACTTACTTTTAGAGCTAAGTCCACAGTCTCTTATATATCCATTGCTCTTTTTGAAACATATTAAGTTGGTATGTTTGCTGCAGGACAAATTTCACCTCGTGCGGGATACAACATCTGTGCAATGAGTTCTGTTATATATAAATACAGAATTAAATGATTAATGTTATGCTATAGAATACTGACTGAAAGCAGAGAGCTTGTTATAACAAGCTGTACCGAAGGAGAACGTTTTCTGTAATGTCAAAGAGGAAAATTTAATACTCAGACCTGTACTGTCGAGTTGGATTCTTGTTAGGAAAGTACGCCATCTCGTATGTTATGCAGCTGTGTTATACCACGGCTGATCTTTCACGGCAGAGGAAAATTGTACACACAAAACTGACCGTATAGCAACGCATATATAGCTTTTTTCAAATGTAAAATACGGTGAATCAAAAACCAGAGAGACGGAGTACATGCCGACCGAGGCTGTGACTGGCACAGCAAGTGGAAAGACTTTTGTGAGGACCAGGTGACACTGGAAAAACAGACATGGCAGTGTCAGAGGAATAATAGCGGAGGCTTTCTCCAGGCACCACGCTTCCCCAAGCGTGCCCGGCTCCTGGCTAGCTCCCGTGAAAGTCCCGAGCACAGCCGGACGAATGTTTTACACGCGGCGTCCGGAGTGAAAGCACCGAGAAGAGCTCCACACTCAAGTTCACGGAGGGACAGCGGCGAGCAGGGAGGTAGGAAACTGGTACTGCATTTGCGTTACTCACGAGAATGTACAAACATGCTGCTGGCATTAAACTTGTGAATCAGCGTGCTTAAAAACCGTGCAGCGACTAATTAAAGAGAATTTAGCCATTATAGCCCGGAAGTACGAGAGTACTATCAACAAAACTTATTAGTGTTATGGTGAGACATGGCTGTTCGTATTATAGAGCAAGGAGAAATATAGCGTACTAAGCATACAATGATCCTGTGGTAAGAATTTTAATTGAGAAGTCTGTTCGTCATAAATTCTACAGAGAGAGGGAGAGGAGGGAGGGAGGGAGGGAGAGAGAGAGAGAGAGAGAGAGAGAGAGAGAGAGAGAGAGAGAGAGAGAGTGATGGGTCATGTCGAGTCTACCAGAGGTCCATGGCGCCAGGACATGGCGCCGAAGTCCATCCTTGGTCAGCGTCCGTCTTGCCACATTTGCGGTTGTCAGTTTCAGCGTCTGGCGGTCGCCTGCGAACACTCAGTACAGGATTGAGAACCATCTGTCAGGAACAGAATGGGAACGACACAGGCAGCGAGACACAACCAGCTCTTGAGAAACAGCCTCAGACTCAGGAACGCAAAGGGCATTTAGTAAACGTCGGTATTACTCTTGGAAGTGTACCTTAAAATCATTGGTATTAATTGTCGATGGAAAGCGCCTTTAGTTATTTCGGCTTCTGGAAGTTTATCTGAACGTTTATTTGACGGTTATTACGAATGTGTTCTGCGCCGTAAGCAGTTCGTTGTCATTATTATGAAGTTACATCGGGTAAAGCGGTCAGAAGGTTTGTACATCCCTAGAGAGGAATTTAGCATAGCGACTGGAATGGTATGTAATAATTGTCTTGGAAACGTAAATCTTTTACGATCGCTTATGGAAGTTGAACTGCTGTGTCCCAATGATTCACAATTTAATAACAGTACTGACAGAATAGTTTATGGACATAACAGGTTGTCTCCATCTTATGGATAGGGGTAATAAAATGGACACGTAGGAGTATGTCGAATTATTGTGAATACTTTCATATTCCCTTTTAGTGCAGACTAGATTTCAGAGGCAGACGATAAGGCGGATAAATGCAGTTTATAATCAACCTCTTTTTTGTTTCTCCAGAATTTCTTTATAAATAATACATAGCTATTCTTGACGTTAAAACGATTAAGAAACCACTTCCTTCTACTACTCGCAAGGTAACCCCCAACTTTGGTATTGTGTATTTAAAGCGGAGCATTAGATAATCTAGGATAGCCCATGAAGTGACATCTTCTGTACAAAACATGAGTTCTAAATCTCGTTGGTTGCAAAAATTTAATCTCTTTTTTCGCTCAAGGTACACTTCTGGAGAGTATATTTAAGTTTAGGAACACCCTGCCCCCTCCCCCGCCCCCTTATTTGAACAAGCGATTACAGATCCCTGCGACTCGTCGATGTCTCTTAAATAACCCGGTGGGTATCATTTTACTCCTAGTTATAGAGGTTTCAGGCCGTTTCTTTAGCATTTCGTTCGTTTCACATGTGGAAAAATATGATATAGTAGTAAGGACACTGGAAACTCATTCTGAAGAAGAAGGGTTCAACCACTCATGTGGAAATCTTGATACACAAGGTGGACAGTGACCGTTTGGAATGCTCGTAAGGGTGTTGCAGAGTAGGTTGTTCTGAGAAATAATTGTTAAGTAAAAATTCGATATGTTGCACCTTTCCGAGTTTCCTAGCATTGCAATTAGCCAATCAGGCCGTTGCACGCGCAGTTTCAAACGACCCGTCAGAGATGGTGTCACCAAATGTGTTCTTCCTTTGGTGTCCTGAAACCTAACAAGAGAGGACGACGGTTCAATCCCGCGTCCGGCCATCCAGGTTTTCTGTGATTTCCCTAAATCACTCCAGGCAAATGCCATGATGGTTCCTCTGAAAAGGGCATGACCGATTTCCTTCCCCGTCCTTCCCAAAACCGACGAGACCGATGACCTCGCTGTTTGGTCTCTTCCCCCGACACAACCCAACCCTAACAAGAGAACGACATAAAAGTCGGACATGGGACGATAGTAAGGGTCGAACCTGAGCCAGAGGCTGTAGCAGTTCCGTGCGCAGTCATCTACCTTGTGAGAACAACTGAAACTAATTGCGTCTGGCAAGCCCCTTGAATTTGGGGGTGCAGTTGGCTGGTTCGCTGACTTCAGTGCTAATTAGAAACGGTGCAGTGTATCGAATGTTTTTCTCAACAGTTATTTTTCAGAACAACCTATCCTGCAACATCCTTACAAGCTTTTCAGACTGTTTCTAACTATCCTATTGTGCTTTCTACTGGAGATATTGTTCAAAGGGAGGATGTGTTCTCTTCATGATTGTCCGGCTGGCCTGTGTCGCTCCCAGGGCAACGTCGAGGTTACTCACCTTCTGGCGGTGTACCACCTGCGGGGGTGGAGGCTCAGAGTGTCGCTTGGTGCGCTTGTCGTCGTAGTCGTCGGCTTCGGTGAAGCTGCGTCTGTCACTGGGAAAGGCCACGCCGCTGCCCCGGGTCTGCCCTGCCTCGGGGGAGGAGCCAGCGGGAGGGGCCGGGTTGTGGGGGTGGGACGGGGGCAGGGCGGAGATGTTGGAGCGGCTGCTGCGCCCGTAGTAGGCGTCCTCGTCGTCGTCAATGTAGCCTCCAGACGGGGCGTAGCCGTCACTCTCAGAGTAGTAAGGGGCGCTTTCGTCACTGCCTTCCTCCACATCGTCGTCGTTCGTGCGGTAGGCGTCGTAGTAATTTTGGCCGTAATAGCTGGGCCCAGACTGATAGTAGCCATTCGAGTAATGCGCTGGTTTGTACGGGTAGTAGGGCTTGGGCGGGTAGTAGTAATGTGGTTTGTGATAGATTGGTGCGGGCTTGGAAACGTGGACGTGATGATGGTGGTGATCGTGATCGTGCTTAACGTAGGAGGGGAATCCCGGCTTGTGGAAGAGGCCGTAGCCGGGCTTGTGGAAGCCGCCGTGCAGGAGGCTGCCCAGCTTGTGGACGAGGCCCGGGTTGGGGGTGACGTGCAGGTTGACGAGAGGCTTCACCACCTTCTCTCCGTACTCGTCTTTGGTCACCTGCACGGACACTAGCGGGTTCACACTGACGAGCCCGAGGTTGATGCCTCCGGGACCACCGACGGAGCCGCCGTAAGGGTTGATGGCAGGGTTGGGACCGAACGGGTTCAAGGGATAACCTCCTCCTCCTCCCTGAGGCAGACCGAACGACACTCCGAACGTGGGTTTCAGCTTGACGTTGCTGTCTTCGCCTAGCAGGCGCTGTGAACACGAGCAGCAACCTTCAGCCTTGGCGCGGCACGCGCTGTAACAGCGCTGGACTACCAAGCGAACACCCCACCACAGTTACGTCAAAACTACCAGCTTGCCACTTTCCACAATCACACTACCCGTAGACGAATCACACTGACCTTTCTACCCCGCGTGCATTCGTTACATCCTCTCTAAACTACGCTTTATTAGTAAAAATTACTGCAATAAATTTCTATCTAATGATGGTTTGGTTAGGTTTTTAGGTTTCTTAGTAGATGTGAACTACTAAATGTTTTTAGTCAACTGAACCAGGAATGTACCCCACGTGCCTCTTTGGGAGGAGAGGATGGCGGTGATGGATAGGTTAAGGATACTGCTCAAAGGCGTGATTCGTAGCTCGGATTGAAACAAGTGACCGTTTCACAACGTTCCGATAGGTATTGGGAAAAATGGATGCATGCAGTGAAACAGTATGAATGTCCATTCACCATACACAATGCAGAACGTATCTCTCATGTACCGGCGTCTTTGGCCGATCACCTATGTCCACGGCCATATACCTAGTCGTGGTCCAGCATTTCTGACATCCGACTAAGTAATAAAGAGTGGACGAGAACGATCAGTGCTGTTTGAATAAAGAAACAGAATCATTGACGTACAGATCGCTAGATTAAAAAGTAATCGCTGATATTTACGTTGCAGGATAATTTACGTACTTTCATCGACTATTGTAAATGTTGTGGAATTGCTTGAAATAAATCGATTTGTGGCCTTTTGAGCCCTGTAACACAGATGCACCAGCACAGAAGATGACGTCTTGCTCCATCGACAGATTATTGAATTCCGTAAACTGCAACTGAAGGAAATGTGCATATGTTCTTATGCGTGTGCAATGTGAGTAACTTACTGCGTCTACAGAACCGCCACTGGCATCGGACTCAGATGTGCTGGCCACATCCGGGTCTTCCGTCACCTCACGCTACAAAAAGCAGGTTTAAATTTTAGCTGACAAGCAAGGCTTTTGTGAGGTGTTATATACAGTTAGTGCAAGGTTATAAAGCATTATCATCAGAACCGCCTCTGCTATTACAATAAAATTAGTGATTATCATAAGAAACAGTCAATACGCTGAGCATAGCAGATCAATGCTCAAACGATACAGGAGTTAGCGCAGACGCCTCATGCCGGTTCACTGGTAACGGACAACATCTCAACTAATTTCCGATGAATGTTGCATTGATGTTGTTGTGATAGTTCTAAGATTGATCTGACCAAGCTCCCCACATCAGTCTATCATGTGAAAGCCTTTTTATTGCTACAAAACTAAGTTTCATTATAAACGACCAAATCAGAAGTGCAACGCACCTTCTTTCTTTAACTCTTCGCGTTTTGAGAACTTCCTAGCAACCTAAACAAAGAACAGTGTGTGACTAATCGGATACAAAGCAATGAAACGTTCTGTACCTTATTTTGTTAACTTCCCCTGACAGTGGCCTTAGAATATCCTATCTGGCCATGTTAATCAGATGATTGCTACACTTACGGAATTGGCAAACTGTAATGCACTTGGTACGGCTGCAGTTGCTCGTATTTCAGGCAGCCGTATAAAGCAAATCGTGCCAATAAAATCATACTCCATTTACATCTTTGAAATGTCTCAACTTTGCTGAGTATTGTTCTTCAATTCTGAAAAAGAACGTATTTCTCTACTAAAGTGGTTGAGATTAGCGCTAGGTGTGAAACCTAGGACCAGTTTACTGAGAAACAACCCAGCTCCTTAGATGAAGTGGCCAAAGTAAGACAGTTCTGTGGTGCTCGATCTGCATTTAGCGGGTTTGAATCTGTTGGTGGAAGTAATTTCCGTCACCATATTCGACCGACAAGGAATGAAGAGGTACATTTTCTGGAGTTCAGAGGTTTCCTTGATGCTACTCGAGTGGATAAGACGACAGCTAAAACCTTCACTTTGTTCCATACGTTCGGCACTAGAATTTTTTCCCTGTTGTTTGTCTCGACTTTCGTCTCTGTTCAAAAATGGTTCAAATGGCTCTGAGCACTATGGGACTTAACATCTATGGTCATCAGTCCCCCAGAACTTAGAACTACTTAAACCTAACTAACCTAAGGACAACACACAACACCCAGCCATCACGAGGCAGAGAAAATCCCTGACCCCGCCGGGAATCGAACCCGGGAACCCGGGCGTGGGAAGCGAGAACGCTACCGCACGACCACGAGATGCGGGCTTCGTCTCTGTTAATGATTAGTCATTCAACGAGAAAACTGCATCGTGATTCGGAATCCATGTTAAACTTTAGATCCCTCTGCAAGTGACTAATCGAAAAAAGCAAGGACACATCACTTCAAATAAGACCACGCCTGGTAAAGCACTGCAGTGCTCAAACCAGTCTTCGTGTTGAGGAAAGCATCGCTTGCTGTACCATAACAACACAAACACGACACTACTGTGCACAAACGTTCATCACAATAGTACACACAGTATGTTTCGTAAGAGATGGGAGAAAACCACCAAGACCTTACCCAGGACAGCAACGCGGGATTCCTATTTCGTTCCCAACAACCCTTACCTGTGCTTAGGGCTAACTTTGTTTTGGAGCACACAGCTTACATTCATGCTAATTTTCCACTCATTTGTGTTTGTTGTTTGCTCTAGTTGCAATTAATCGATTCCAAAGCCCCTTATGGCTTCGTCTTGAAGCATTTAGGCATACATTGTATAACTTGTAACTGGACTACACCTATCGATACAAAATAGACAAAATACTAAGGTAAAACTAGCGCCCTATTCAAAGTTGTAAGTTACTATTTTTGTTTAGTCCACACGTGTCATATAGCGAAAAGGTATATTTCCTAGTGTATTTCATTTACATAGCTGTGCCTAAATGCCTGAAGATGGGGCCATAAAAGGCTTCGAAATCGATTGGAAATAATTTGCGTGGAAAATTAATATAAAAAATTGCTTGTGTGCTCCAAATAAAATAATGTATCGCTGCGACTCCCACTATCCAGCGCCATGTATAGAGCAAGACTGACATCCAGATAGAACCCAATGTGCATTGTAGTGCATGAGATCATCTTGTCCATTAGAGATTTTGTGGTAATCAGTTTCCCATGCGGAGAATTATTCGCACTGCGATGGGTTTGGAAGGAGCGATGTCGGGATGGTGACTGCTACTCAGGACCGGAATGAAGCGTCCCCTGGCTGGTGCTCTCTGGCGCCGGCGCGCTACTTACCGGCTGGACGTTGCTGTTCTCTTCGGCGTCCCGGCGCCGCCTGCTACTCGTTGCCGCCTCCTGGTCGTCTGCGGCAGTCGCGTTGGAGGCCTCTCCGTCCCTCTTGGCGTGCCGCGTCACGGACACCACAGTGCCGTTGGCGTCGGTGACGTAGACGGCGCCGTCGTCGATGGCCTCGATCGTGGAGGGCAGGTTGCGCGGGTCGATCAGCAGGCCGTCTTCCTTGCGGCCGAAATCGTGGCACTGCTCCAGCGGCACGCACACGCAGTCCTGCGTATAGTAGCCGCCATCGGCGCGAGGCGTCTCGTAGGCGGCGCTGCTGCCGCCGCCGCTGCCCGCGTACGACGAACCCAGGCCGTTACCTGCGCATGCGCTTACACTTCACACCTGCGTCCAACGTACAACACTTTACGTAGGCAGTAAATAGATGAATGTTTTGTTACAGTGAATGTACGGGTATATGGGGCGAAAATTAAGGCTTATGTTTAATACGGAGGAGGAGATTAGTGTTTAACGTACCGTCGACAACGAGGTCATTCCAGACAGAGCACAAGTTCAGGTTAGGGAAGAATGGGGAAGGAAATCGGCCGTGCCCTTTCACAGGAACCATCTCGGCATTTGCCTGAAGCGATTTATGGAAATCACGGAAAACGTAAATCAGGATGGCCGGACGTGGGTTTGAACCGTCGTCCTGCAGAATGCGAGTCCAGTGTGTTAACCACCGCGCCATCTCACTCGGTATATGTTTGATACGAGTGGGCTTCTTGTGGAGAAGAATTCCATCATTGCCTTTGCTAGTCTCCATTTTGCTTTGTCAGTTATATGCAATAAATGAGGAAAAACGTCCCAATCGAGGCAGTACTACAATGGCACATGATTTTAGGCCTTGTTTAGAGCAGAGTGCCTTGAAATGAATGATAGAGGGCTACTTGAGAAAGTAGAGACGAAATGAGGACAGTCTTACTGTCTTAAAACACTTGTTAATAATGGGAGTGATACAATCATGATGCACATACAGACACTGAGTGGATAAAGGTCGTAGAAACGCAATGGAT
The DNA here is from genome assembly GCF_021461395.2 of Schistocerca americana. Classification (NCBI taxonomy): domain Eukaryota; kingdom Metazoa; phylum Arthropoda; class Insecta; order Orthoptera; family Acrididae; genus Schistocerca; species Schistocerca americana. Next base: position 524,134,167 of record NC_060121.1, on the reverse strand, counting down.
GTGATGCTGGTCGTCGACTGCTGAATTTTATGCAGTACATTTATCCCCGTACACTACGCTCCTTATTAAAATTGGGAGCGGTCCGACTCATAGTACACTGAGGCGACAAAAGTCATGGGATACCTACTAACATCGTGTCGGACTTCCATTTTCTCGACGTGGCGTGGGTTCAATAAGTCAACTCCCCTGAGGAGATATTGAGCCATTCTGCCTCTAAAGCCTCCATAAGTGCGAAAGTGCTGCCAGTGCAGCATTTTTTGCGCGAGCTGAGTTCTCCATTACGTCCCATAAATGTTCGAGGGATTTCATGGCGAGCTATCTGGGTGGTCAAATCAGCCGTTCGAATTGTCCACAATTTTCTTCAAACCAGTCGCCAACTACTGTGGCCCGGTGACATGGCGTAATGTCAGCCATAAAATTTCCATCTTTATTTGGGAACATTAAGTATATGAATGGTTGCAAATGGTCTCCGAGTAACCGAACTAAATCACGCAGTCCATTCCATGCAAGCACAGTTCACACCATTACGAGCCATCACCAGCTTCCACAGTGCGTTGTTGACAACTTGGGTCCATGGTTTCGCGACGCTGGCGCCGCACTCGAACCCTACCATCAGCTCCTACCGACTGAAATCGGGACTCATCAGACCAGGCCGCCGTTTGCCACTCGTCTAAGGCACAACCGATATGGTCACGAGCCCAGGAGAGGCGCTGTCGTCTGCTGCCATAACCCGTTAACGCCAAATTTCGCTGCAATGTCTTAACGGATACTCTCGTTGTACGTCCGTACGTCCCCCGTTGATTTCTGCGGTTATTTCTCGCCTTGTTGCTTGTCTGTTAGCACTCTCAACTCTACATAAACGCCGCTGCTCTCGGTCGTTAAGTGAAGGCCGTCGGCCGCTGCGTTGAGCATGGTGAGACCTAATCCCTGAAATGTGGTATCCTCCGCGCACTCTGGACATTTTGGATCTCGCACTGTTGAATTCCCTGACGACTTCCGAAATGGAATATCGCATGCGTCTAGCTCCAACTACCATTCGGCACTGAAAGCCTGTTAATTCCCGTCATGCTGCCAGAATCACGCCCGACACCTTTTCACTTAAGTACAAATGACAGCTCCGCCAGTGCGATGCTCTTTTGTACCTTGTTAACGTGATTCTACCCGCATCTGTGTGTGCTTATCGCTATCCCATGACTTTTGTCACCTCACTGTAGAACTCTATCGCCCTATATGGTCCTGCCAAGAATATATGAAGACCGTTCGTAAAACATATACTCGTGTGGAAACATTGTCTCTGTGAAGTTAAAGATCCACCCTAGACACTATCGCCCTCGGAATCCCAATTCTTGTGTAGTCTCCGGTTTGCTATGATTATTGTACTGATTATCATTCCATGTTCAAAATCTGTTAACTCGTGACGTACTGACAAGGGATACTAGAAACCTGTCTGTGACAAATTCCTCACATACAATGTCTACACTCTCCCCATATTCCGCATCTATGCGTAACATTCGAACGTCATACACGGCACATCTTTTTGCCATTCTGCGTATATTCATTCGCAGGATAACTTTTGTGGTAAGCATCTGAGTAGTTGCCTTTAAAGATCATGTGACCGGAATTTATCGAATAATATCAATCCTACCAGGTTTTCTCGGCGTGACTGATTAATGGTATGCTAACAGGTGATCAGTAGAGTTGTTGACAATAATTTGACGACTGGGTGAGTAGTCTTCTTCAAATACTCGACTGAACACTCGAAAGCGTATCGTTAGCCCTAAAGATTTTGGCTAATTTCCGAATAAGCAAAGCAAAGCGAAACCCCACGTTTGACCCTGATAATCCACACGGGATCAGCCAATCGCTCTGTCATCCTCTGCCAGTGTCTTCATTGAATACGATATCGGCTTTCTTTACCCTGGAGCCGCTACTTCTCAATCAAGTATCTGCTTAACTGGCATTACGAGGCTAAGTGCATCGCAATCCAGTCCTCCCACAAAGGAAAAACCCCTGGCAGTACTGGTAATCTAAGTCAGATTTTTCCAATGAAAGTTCCGCACTGGCTGTATAAATGATTTTTATTAAACCTGCGACCGCTTTCGCACGACTTGTCGCTGCATCCTCAGGTAATATACGCTATTTATAGCATGGTAACGTTGAACATTGCCCTGCCGCGCACCACCTCTCAGCTTGCACGGTCATTGCCGCTCCCATCATTTAAAATTTTTTTTAAAAAGATTTTTAAATTTTAACTACCGCTTTCACCAGAAGACGGTATATTGGACGTGAATGGTGGGGAGTGGCTACAGGGCAATGTTTAACGTTACCATGTTATAAATAGCATATATTGCCTGAGGATGCACCGATAAGTGGTGTTAAACCGGTCGCAGATTTAATAAAAATCGTTTATACAGCCAGTGCGGAACTTTCTTTGGAAAAATGTCGAAGTTTGGCTGTGGTTGCCCGCCCTACAAAACAACTAAGTCAGATTCTCCGCATTGCAGCCGGACACGCTGACCAATGAGTTACGGTGGCGAAAATTACCGGATAAGAAAAGGAACGGAATCAAGGAAGTAGAAAAAGTCCTAAAATAAGCGTTATTCGATTATTAGGACACCCAGGGATGTACTCACTATGGAAAAATGCAGCGAGTTTTTACCCAGGTACCTGATATTTCCAACATGGAAAGATGACTGTATCAGCTGTGTAGCAAAAGTGATGTTGATTTCATATTTCGTACGGGCTGCCGCAGAGTAGAAGAGAGTGGCGCCCCGCTGAGATACTCACCGCTGAGAGGTGCCTTGAGGGAGAGCTCCTTCTTGTAGAAGGGACCGACGCCGACTCCGCCGTAGCCGCCGCTGAAGCTGCCGCTGCTGCTGCCGCCGTAGCTGCCGCTGAAGCTTCCCCCGCTGCCGCCGGCGAAGCTCCCGGTGAAGCCACCGCCCGGCGCGCTCGTTCCGTACGTGTGGCCCGGCTCGTAGAAGGAGGCGGGCCCCGTGGCCGGCTGGTGGTCGAGCAGCGGCACTGGCTTCACGATCGCGGCTCCTGCCTCGCCGTGGTGGTAGTGGTGATGCACGTGCTGCTGCACGCCGCTGTGCGAGTTCACGACCACGTCGATGGGGCCCTTGGTGGGCGGCCTCAGGGGCGGCAGCGATGCCACCGGGCCGTCGAAGCCGTGCTCGTAGACGGGCGGCGGCAGCGGCTTAGGCGCTCCGTAGATGGGTCCGGGCACGGGCGGGTAGGGGCGCGGGGGTCTGTGGGGGACGTGGGGGATGTGGGGGATGTGGTGCGGGGGCGGCAGCCTCTTGGGGGGCCCACGCACCGGCACCGCCGGGATCGGCTGCCCCACCGGCTTGATGGCCACGGGCTGCGCGTAGATCAGCTCGTGCGGCTCCACGTACGGCCGCTTCGGCACCACGTCGTCGCACTGCGGGGGGAGGCGAGACCAGAAATTACACTCCTGCTGTGTACACTACACTATAGTTGGAGTCCCGAACGATGGCGGGCGAATTTGTGCTTGTACCGCGCATCCACGTCGCGTATTCTCCGACAGCCAATGAGCGCTCTGCTGTGAAAATCGTAGCCAATGCGAGTATTAAACGTGATCGTAGCGAGTTATTTAGTGAATTTTTATTCTATTTGTTGCGAGTTGTCACTGTTGCTGGTGGTGGTAAGCGACAAATTCTACATAAGCATGCGAGAGACATAATTTGCAGCATACACGCTTTCTTCAAGCGCAGAGCACAAGTATGCTCTTACCGCAACAGTTGCTTTGAACCGGCAACAATACAATCCCCGTCCGTGTCACGAACCGCCATCGTTCATGGATCAGACTGTAGCTAATGTGTGAATGACTCAAAGAAGCTGCGCAGCCAAATGAAAATTGAAAATCAGTCATGTGAGCAATGTGGTGTGACAAGAATGCAGCAATTATGCGTTCGAAGACTCCCGACAGTGCAGCGAACCACGCGAAATTCTTTTATTCTTTTTACACATTTTTACGACATAATTGTATGAGTATTTCACAATACCATAACCGATTTCGATCAGCCAGTGATAATCTTCAGACTAATGCCACATGCTGCAAGCGTATGACTTTAATGAAGGCCACTGGATGGACCAGACTGGTAGGCGAAGGATACGTTAAGATTTAGTGTTTGAGGGACAACGTAAGCACTGGTCTGCACTGAAAGGAATAAAAGAAAACTGTGGGAGATGCGGAGACTCACTGCCCAAATGGAGCCCAGTTCCGACTCTCTGCTCTGAATGAGTTGTTGAATGACGTGTATCCGCCACATCGTGCAGCTATACCCACAACTAGCACCCCCCTCGGATTTGGAGAAATCCTGACGGTAAAAAAAGGACTCTTAGGAAATATGTTAGAAACCTAGATTTCTGCCGATAGTATTTTGTAAAATCAAACACGAAATTTTGCAGCATGTAATACTCCGTTATGTTTAGGATGTAAGGCTAAGCATAGATAAAAAAAATAATAAACCTGATACAACCAGCTCCGTAGCTGGTCGTTTAAAGGGTGCGTTGAATATAACACGCTACCAATCACAACTGAAGGTGGTTCGGACTTCTGCCCATCTTCAGATCAGCATCCGTTCAATTTCCTATGTCAAGATTCAGTTTTAGAGTTCCGTGTTGAACCTAAACAACAAGTTAGCGTGATGTTGAATAGGGAGACATTAGTGAAACCTTGGAAGTGGCAAAGCGACAAGAGATGAATGTACCTACATATAGATGGAAAATTCAAATTGTTATTGCACATTTCTTGATGTGTTGGCAGAAGAGCCAACACCGTGTTGCTAGAGGAGGCCGAAATGCACGCGTTTAAGCTCACGCAGGCTGGCGTGAGGTCTGGAACAGTTAAAGGAGTTGAGTCTAATAAACAAAGTACGAAGCTCTTTAAATACTTAGCTTTAATCCATAATTGGAGAACATCGCTCTTGTTGATACATTAATAACAATCTCAATATAAACTGGTAATGGCGCCTTGCTAGGTCGTAGCAAATGACGTAGCTGAAGGCTATGCTAACTATCGTCTCGGCAAATGAGAGCGTATTTGTCAGTGATCCATCTCTGGCAAAGTCTGCTGTACAACTGGGGCGAGTGCTAGGACGTCTCTCTAGACCTGCCGTGTGGCGGCGCTCGGTCTGCAATCACTGACAGTGGCGACACGCGGGTCCGACGTATACTAGTGGACCGCGGCCAATTTAAAGGTTACCACCTAGCAAATGTGGTGTCTGGCGATGACACCACATTTCTTATGCTATGTATACTTCATATGTATCCAAACTGTAACTGCACATTTGCCACGATTTCGGAACACCATCTATATGTAAGTACATCGGCATTTTCCCACCTCAAGTGGTTTAACTTTCGTCTCCATAGTCAACAGCGTGTAACTTAACTTTAGGTTGAACAGTGAGCTGCAACATTGAAGGTGGAAGCATGAAACTGAATGAATAGTCACCTGAAGATAGACATAAGCCCGGTACCGGTCGTGACTTTAATAAAAAAAACCAGTTGTGACTGGTAGCAAATTTTATTCAACATAAATCTGAGATAATCTAAAATCATGTGTGTTTCATTGCAATTGTTCATCTTAACATTTTAGGCATCCTGTGCTTCTTTTCTGGTGTGACTACCTGTATTAGTCAGTGAGGAAGATGGATGAGGAAAGGAAGTAAGTTCTAGTCTTGCCGTAAGGATGGATAGAATTTTAATTCATTTGGACGTTTTGTAGGGAGGAAAGAAGACTAGCCCTTAACGACGTTTCAACGACTATGTAGCCAAAGACAAAACACAAGCAGTAACCACGGGATGATGATTCAGAGGGATTTAAACCACACTTCTCCAGAACGTGAGTGGAGCGTTTGGAAGGATATTGCTAACAGAATGATAAGCTCTGCAGTCTGTCCACTACCAGTGTCTATTGTATTCCACACGGTGCGAAATGATCTATGGAGAGCCAGCGAGTTAATTGTTACTATTTGATCAGTTTCATATGGGTACGATGCTCAACGAATGTCAGATATGAATGTCTTTGATCATGCTCGAATTTAAGTAGGTAGACACGCTATATTGGGAGAAATTAATGACTGACGCTGAGTGCAGCAGTAAGGCGATACTCATACAAAAATCGGAATGGAAAGCACACCAGAGAAGTTGCCCCTGCATTAGTCTTCCACTAAGGACGCACTTGGCTGTAGCGCAGCGACAGAGCTTTGCGGAGAGGTGGTACTGACCGCCATGAGTCCCAGGTTGCAGAGGCGCTCGCGGATGTAGTGGCGCGCCTGCGTGTCGTTGCCGGCGGTGAGCGCGTGCTGCACGTTGGGGTCGCTGTACACGTCGTCGTAGCCGTCCAGGTTGCGGCCCTGTCGGCCAGACTGCAGGATCGAGTCCACCACCTGCTGCAGCACGCCTGTGGGCAAGACGAGAGCGCTCTGCTAGCAACTGGGGTCACTCCTAGCCGGTGACCAGTTCATTTCTAGCCACTACGTTTTCTAAATAAAGACAAGTATGCGCTTATTTTGAAAATTTCCACCTCATTGTCGAACATTTGCATGTAAATGGACATATGTCTACTGCTACCAGGCAAAGTGCACATACGTGCAGTTGTTGTTGTTGTGGTCTTCAGTCCACAGTCCAGAGACGCTTAATACTCATTTCTATTTGTCTCTTCACGAAAGAAACAGTAGAACTTTCTGTTCAGTGGCATATCAGGGGCAAGAAGAGCTGCGAAGTGTACTTGGCTTAGTGATGTATCCGAACCAACTGCGACTCGACAGTCTGCTGCCTGCAAAATAGATCTGCGGTTTTGTTTCATACCTCGTAACGCAGGTATGTTAGGAAAACTGACAGCTTCAGATACTTTCGTTAAGAGACCCTTGAATATTTCTAGCAAGTCGACCATGTTTTTTTCGCTAAAAACGAAGAACAGTTGTCAATATGCCGTGGTTTGACAACGTTGGATGCAACACACCGCGGCATTCTTTCTAAATTTTAGTTTTTGACTTCGCGTACGGTCTATAAACAGTAGACCACGTACATGAAAATGCTTGATGATCACCGCGAGATTGAAACTGGCCAACAGCAAATAGAAGTACGACATAAACTTACAGCGTCAGCAGAAACATGTCTTAATTTAATCAATTGCCAACGGCTGTGAAGTAACTTGTAAAGAAAACAATTGACATTTTTGTTATAACTACGTAAGTGTACAGCTCTACCAGCCAGATGCATTTTATTGCGAATCGAAGTTTTTATTGGTACTCCGTCAAAAAAGTGGCACATAATGAGGAATATCGAGAAACATTTATTCTATACTTCCTGTATCTTACGAAAAAACTTTCCGTAATTGTCATTTCTATTTATCTCTTCACGAAAGAAGCAGTAGAACTTTCTGTTCAGTGTCATATCAGGGGCAAGAAGAGCTGCGAAGTGTACTTGGCTTAGTGATGTATCTGAACCAACTACGACTCGACAATCTGCTTCCTGCAAAATAGATCTGCGGTTTTGTTTCTTATCTCGTAACGCAGGTATGTTAGGAAAACTGACAGCCTCAGATAATTTTGTTAAGAATATTTCTAGCAAGTTGACCATGTTTTTTCGCTAAAAACGAAGAATGAGGATGTCATGGCTGCATGAGCGAGGCGCCTGCTGCGGAGGTCCATACGCAGCAACGTTCGCTGAATTTTCGTTGAGGAGACACCTGCCATCTATGTCGCGTGCCGCAGCACAGTTGCGTCGGTTCTTTTGGATAGTGCCATTTTGCCATGGACGGTATGTTTTACCATGTCGGCACGCGAACAGTTTAGAATCTTAGCCGAATCAGAAATGCTTGCTCCCTTGGCCTGAAAGCCAATGATCGTGCCGTTTTTGGCGTCAGATAAAATTGCTCCGATTTCGAATTACGACAGCAACTGCTGTGGTTTCTGTCTCCCCCGACACCCCATATACCTTCTTCGCTAGTGCTGCCACCTGTTGTCTGTGAATTGTTACTACACGTTGAGGTCGAACATAGGCAGTGGTCACAATAATGTGACTGGATCGTGTAAATTCGGCATGAGTCGGTCCGGTTTTTACAAAGCACTTCAGTTATTGTCCGCTATTTAAGCGATGCATTCCAAACGGGGCTTGAGATTTCTGGAAGGAGCGAGCCATCGTCGGCGGTTTTTGAGTGAAAGTACTTGAATGTACTCATGTTTGGCAGATCTATGATAAGAGGTGTTAAGTATTCTCTATACTCAAGACTACCATTCGCCGTAAGGCTCGAGAACTGTACAGAAAAGTGGACGTCCTCCGTGAGACAATCGCTGGACTCCAAACCATCGGCACCACAGTTCCACGGCGCTGGCACAGACACCCCGTTCCGCTCACAATCCTGGAGGACTCGGATTCGGGCTATGGCTGACGATAGGGACCACACGACCACGTTTTTCTGCCCGTTTCGTACAGCCACTAGCAGTGGCCTGTTCACGTCCAGCCACTTTCCTCCTTGACCATAGAGTTGGCGCATTGCTGCGTCCCTCCTCTGTTCTTCCACCGTCGGAGGGTGGCACGGAACTTAAAAGTTTCACCGCCACACCTTCAAAGTGCTATGCTCGGCTGTTATTCAGACGTTACTTTGAGTCTCCTCTTACTTGTCCACCGAGACCGTTGGACCGGATCTGACACTGACGCTGTTTATTAGTAACCCGCCACAAAACAATTTTCTCTGCTCTGATGTGTAGTCTGAAGTGTTCATGACGGTTCTTCCATGCTTGGACTTGTCGGTGAAGGTTGGTACTGCCTTTAGCCGCCAGAAAAACATGGAGGGCATCCAGCGAACACTACTCAGTCTCCCAGTAAGTTAAAACGGTTTACAATATTATAAAATTCATCAGTGGGGACGGGGGCCCGATCTCCAGCTCTAGCGTTACTGGAGAGGCAGAGAGCGCCCGAGCGCCGCCTCACCTGCGTCAGCGGCCGAGGGCGGGACGCCAGCGCCGGGGGCGGAGGCGGGCGCCGTCGGGGCGGAGGGCGCCAGCTGCTGCGTCCTGGCGTCGCGGCCGCCGCCCCACGACCAGTCCTCAGAGTCCGCCGCCGCCGCTGTGGCCGCCGCTGTCGTGGCCAGCAGCAGCGCCGCCAGCCGCCATGCTGTCGCGAGCCTCATCACGTGCCGAGTCCTGCCCGCACAAATGCAAAATAACTCTCAGTGGTGTCAAAAAAAAAAAAAAAAAAGAAAAAAAAACATGGCTCTCGCTGCCTGTGCAGCTCGTGTGTAAAAGAACTTTGTCAAGTGACTGTTTTCAGCTGTTGGACTTTTATAATTGTTTGTTTTTATGGATAAACTGAAGATACTTATTACTCAAACTTGTGGCCAAGGAAAACACACTCCTGGAAATGGAAAAAAGAACACATTGACACCGGTGTGTCAGACCCACCATACTTGCTCCGGACACTGCGAGAGGGCTGTACAAGCAATGATCACACGCACGGCACAGCGGACACACCAGGAACCGCGGTGTTGGCCGTCGAATGGCGCTAGCTGCGCAGCATTTGTGCACCGCCGCCGTCAGTGTCAGCCAGTTTGCCGTGGCATACGGAGCTCCATCGCAGTCTTTAACACTGGTAGCATGCCGCGACAGCGTGGACGTGAACCGTATGTGCAGTTGACGGACTTTGAGCGAGGGCGTATAGTGGGCATGCGGGAGGCCGGGTGGACGTACCGCCGAATTGCTCAACACGTGGGGCGTGAGGTCTCCACAGTACATCAATGTTGTCGCCAGTGGTCGGCGGAAGGTGCACGTGCCCGTCAACCTGGGACCGGACCGCAGCGACGCACGGATGCACGCCAAGACCGTAGGATCCTACACAGTGCCGTAGGGGACCGCACCGCCACTTCCCAGCAAATTAGGGACACTGTTGCTCCTGGGGTATCGGCGAGGACCATTCGCAACCGTCTCCATGAAGCTGGGCCACGGTCCCGCACACCGTTAGGCCGTCTTCCGCTCACGCCCCAACATCGTGCAGCCCGCCTCCAGTGGTGTCGCGACAGGCGTGAATGGAGGGACGAATGGAGACGTGTCGTCTTCAGCGATGAGAGTCGCTTCTGCCTTGGTGCCAATGATGGTCGTATGCGTGTTTGGCGCCGTGCAGGTGAGCGCCACAATCAGGACTGCATACGACCGAGGCACACAGGGCCAACACTCGGCATCATGGTGTGGGGAGCGATCTTTTACACTGGCCGTACACCACTGGTGATCGTCGAGGGGACACTGAATAGTGCACGGTACATCCAAACCGTCATCGAACCCATCGTTCTACCATTCCTAGACCGGCAAGGGAACTTGCTGTTCCAACAGGACAATGCACGTCCGCATGTATCCCGTGCCACCCAACGTGCTCTAGAAGGTGTAAGTCAACTACCCTGGCCAGCAAGATCTCCGGATCTGTCCCCCATTGAGCATGTTTGGGACTGGATGAAGCGTCGTCTCACGCGGTCTGCACGTCCAGCACGAACGCTGGTCCAGCTGAAGCGCCAGGTGGAAATGGCATGGCAAGCCGTTCCACAGGACTACATCCAGCATCTCTACGATCGTCTCCATGGGAGAATAGCAGCCTGCATTGCTGCGAAAGGTGGATATACACTGTACTAGTGCCGACATTGTGCATGCTCTGTTGCCTGCGTCTATGTGCCTGTGGTTCTGTCAGTGTGATCATGTGATGTATCTGACCCCAGGAATGTGTCAATAAAGTTTCCCCTTCCTGGGACAATGAATTCACGGTGTTTTATTTCAATTTCCAGGAGTGTATAACAAAAGCTGAGATTAATAATTTCCTATCCGTTACTGAGTTCTGAAAATAACTGTGAAAATGAACAAAATTCACGACATAAAGAAAAGAAACAAACGACAAAGGAAGAAGACCACACTAATGGAAGCTTGCACGAACGGTTGTCTTAGTTCCTGGTAACCTTCTGGTTGTGTGGTGGTGGTTCTTGAAACTTTTCTATTCCTAACGTTTCATACACAGTTACGTGGAATTATAGCCCTGCAGAATCGACAGATAAGTTTTATCTTTGCCTGTTCGATAGTTAAGTTTTATCTTTGACAATGATTTTTTCTGCTGGTTAAGCCCTCCTTGTCGTGGTACCACGGTTAAATGCAGCTACTCAGAGAGGTCCAGTGTGGGCTGTAACTATCGGATGGCAGCGAAACTTGGTAGATATTCTAATTCTTGAACAAGGAACCGATTTATGCTTGAAAAAAATTAGTTACAATTTTGGCCGCCAGGGGCAAATCTGGCGCTGTGAATACAAGAAAGACTTATAGAAATGTTTCGATATGCAGTGCTGACCAAAATTGGAGCTAATTTTTTTCAGTGTAAATCGGTTCCACATTAAAGTATTAGCTTATCCGCCAAGTTTAACTGCCATACGATAATTACTGGACCTCTGTGAATAGCTGCACTTTAACTATAACCATTCGGAATGTACGTTATCTTCAAAATCAGACCCGTCAGTCGGCAAGACACAATGGAACCAGGAACACAAAGTTAGGACCAAAAGGTTTTCATGGTTTACGACCCTGTAGCCAGGAAGATTCACTAGCAACAAAGGAGGAAGACCTTAGGCGTGTTTTAGGCTTTAGGTAAAGGCAGTTTGAGATTTGAAGTGTTGTAGAGAGAACTAGTGGGATGTAAAGGCACAGCAGTTTTTATTTAAACACTAAATATGTTTATTTACTTTTGCAGGTGACTAAATATGGTTTCTTCTGATCTTAGGAAGCAAATTGTTCAAAGGTCTAGTTTTTGCAACAGAAAGTACTTCTAAACATTTGTGTCATGAAGGGAGCTGAAAGTAAATTAGAGTGAAACGATTGAGTTCCTCGTCGATGTTGTTGATATAGGGATGTTATATTTTAAGGTCTCGCATCACGGGGTAGCCGTGTGGTCAGGGGCACTTTGTCACGGTTCGCGCGGCTTCCCCTGTCGGAGGTTCGAGTCCTCCCTCGGGCGTGGGTGTGTGTGTTGTCTTTAGTGTAAGTTAGTTTAAGTTAGATTAAGTAGTGTGTATGCTTAGGGACCTATGACCTCAGCAGTCTGGTCCCATAGGCCTTACCACAAATTTCCAAAATTTTTAAGGACAGATATTTACGACACAACTTGGCTAAAAGAAGGGATCGGTTGATAGTATGCAGCCTCAGGCATGAAGGAATCAGTTTATTAATGCACAGAAGTGTGTGTGTGAGGGGGGGGGGGGGAGGGGGGAGGTAAAAATTGTGGAGGGAGAATAACGGATGAATACGGAAAGCAGGTTCAAATGCTTGTAGGTCGCGTTATTCGGAGATGACGAGACTTGCAGAGGATACGTGCATTAAACGTGTCTTACGACTGAAAATAGCAAGAATAGTAGGTAGGATTAGGAATTTCTGCCCGCCACCGAAGAGGTACGCAAAAAATTGTATTATGAACTAACGAAAACAGCCTAAACATATTGCACTGCATCAGAATTGGAGAAGATCGCCGTTGAAATTTCCAGTTATACTGTTGCTTTTTCTGTGAATAAAATCTAGTCTGAGTAGCTGTAGAAGGCTCGGAAAAACGATTTCAGTTAAAATCCACCTGCCACACCGAATCGTGAGAATGAGTTCTAAAGAGAAGCTGCTGTATTGGAATATATTGCTGGTAGGTGCATCAGGTGCGAGAGGCTATATGCGATATACTCTTCCGTAACGTCGGAGTGTTTGGGATCTTTCCCAAATCGGAGAGAAGGGGAAGCCTGAAGTTAATAATATACATTATGCTGGGACTGTAGTTGTGAGATACAGCCCATATGAGAACTTATCTCGTAAAAAAGAAACGGAAGGTGATGTTCTTCCCCTGAAATAGTGCTAGTCGTATTTGTAGCATCCTTTGTCAAGAAATACTTAAAAACCATTCTAGTGTGTTCACTTTAAGACCGACAAGGATAAGAAAAAGGAAATTATAACAGAATCTAGAACGGGGTCATCTTTTCGGTACTTCATTTGCAAATAAAACAGACGACGGAACCACTAATAATGGTCCAAAGTGGGCTTCGCCACGTGTTTTAGAGTAATTCACTTTACAGATCTGTTACGATTCTTGTTATGCCTCTCTAAATTCATTCGATAGCCGTTGTCATATCTACTTGATAACCCTCAAGAATTGTAAAGCAACTACGGACAATATGGCCACACAAACGAAGAATTTAATGTCTACTTGATAACGGCTCCATATCCAGAATCAGTCGTACTACCGCGTTGTGTTCATTTTCCCCAGAACTCTTTCAGCAATACAAAATTATCCCTTTACTTTCCCTGCAGCAGATTTTTACAAGTTTGTATAATTTCACAGTGCTTATTAGCATTCTACCTAAATATTTTCAAGCTGCGACGAACTCCAAGAAGTTGACCATTAATCTTCTAATCGAGTATTAGTAGTTTCTCTGTTAACGATGAGTAAGTATGTTCTCATTATATGAAAAGTTTTGTAAATATTACATTAAGAAGGCGCTATTGGGATTATTTAGAAGTATCTAAAAAAAATAGTCGTTGTGAAATAAATTACGCTGCCGAAAACATGTTTAGTTCGTTTCTGTTGTTATAGTTTCAGTAGGGAAGACATTTGGGCTGGTCACGAGCGGCCAGCTCGAGGATGAGCTGCCAAATACGTGTGGTGCGTGAGTTTCTTGCGGTGTCGAAACGGGCGGAGGCGCGCGGGAAGCGCCGCCGCCGCCGCCCACGCCCCGCCGCGCGGCTTGCTTTCACTTTCGCTCCGCCCTGCCCGCCGCTGTCCTGGATGCCGCCGCGTGGGACGAGCAGAGACACACAGAGACAATGCCAGCCCGCCTGACGCAAATGTCGCCAGCGTTCCGCCCAGGCGTGTCACGGACATGCCGAGTGCCGGGCGAGCAACTGTCACTCACTGGCTCTAGCTTCTAATGCATTTCGAATGTCCGTGGCATGAACCGAAGGAACCGTGTACAACCTGGGGAGCACCAATGGAAGTTGTAAACTCGTACAAACCGACTGCGACGTGGACATCCCGCGAGCCGAAAATCGGAAGTCAGTAATAATAGTGGCGAGAATGCCGACAAATATCCAGTCATGCTATCTTTTATCTATAAGAACGAAACAACATACTTAATGACTATAACAAAGAGATAGCCAGGGTTACACGTAACTTCAGGTAAGTGTTTTGTGCTAGTACTGTATTCAGCAGAAATATGAAACGGGACGAACATTTGAAGTTCATAGTACGTTAGGCGAATGAGATAATTGGATTTTCTGGAGGAGATGTGGAAAAATGAAAAGTATCTCCAAAGGAAATCGCTTGCAAGACCCTAGTTCGACCAGTTCTAGAGTACTGTCCCCGTATTTGTGTCCTATTCATGACAAAAATCATCGAAAACAGAGACGCGATGTCTAGGATCATAACAGGTCGGTATAGCCCAAATGAAAGTGAAAACAGAGTTACTCGAGGAACTTAAGCTGGAATCTTCGGAAGGAATTAGGGAACTTGCAGAGGCATATAAAATAGAATGGAATACAGAAGAAATTAGACAATACTGGTATGATGCTCCCTCCATGTGTTATTGTACGTAAGTTGCAGAGTATAAACTTATTTTAGACGTAAGTAATTCTCCTTGGACTTAACCCTGACAGACAAAAATACCACTAAACAAAAATATTCCGTTTACGAACTTCTTCACTTCCTCGGTTCTGTGGTAGACTCTCCTAATAAGCTCTTCGTATGTAGTTGTTAGACACTTTCTTAAGAAAATTTTCTTTCTGTAACTGATATTCGGGGGCAGTATGGACAGCTACAGGCTTGTCGGTTTCCATTTGCGAGAAAATGTGTAGAACTTCCATGAAAAATAATACAGACTTGACATTAAGCGAACGTATCTCTCAAAAAGAGAATGCAAAATTTCCATTATAGCATTTCGTAATTATTGAGGTGATTACAGACAGAGCATTAACTCATTTCGACATGGTGAGCAATAATATCGGATGCGGCCATCTAGAAGGAACCATACCAGCATTCATGTGACGTTATTTCGGAAAACAATCGAAACGCTGAATCTGGATGGTGGGACGGAAATTGGAAACAGGTGTTTCCGAATACATATCCAGCGTGTTAGCTACTGTACCACGTTGCTCTGTGTGTCTCAAGACCTCACACGTTCGTCGTAAGCTGAAAAAAGGTGATGAAAAGTTGACAATACGCTTTTTTTTAACTTCCTCCCCCTTGGGTGGGCCGACATGCATTCGATCCATTGAACAGCTACGTTCTTTTCAATCAAATCCCAGTGAACCAGTGATGGGACAAAGACGTTCCCTATTGGAAATGTATTCGAAGAGACTCCTAGTACGGGCACTTGGCTTGCAAGAAACGGAAATCTTTCGCAAACCTTTTTCGGAACTAAGGGACTGGTGATCGTTTTGTTTTTGGGCAAATATGTCCGAGACAAAAACATGTACTCTTAGTGTATGTATGTTTAGCGCTGAGTGAGGGCAGCAGTCTATGATTTGCACGAATTGTGAAGCGATCTTAATGCCAACTAGCCACAGGCAAAGAGAGAGAGAGAGAGAAAGAGAGATTATGTTCTCTCACTCAAAAGCACTGGCTCAAGTAGTGTTCTTGTTTCAGTCGGTAGATAGTTGGAAATTTGTCACCCAGCTCGCTACCGTTGTGTCTTCTGGACAACGACATGTACTCTATAACAACTAATGCGCGGCATTAACTCAGTAAGGCAGCAGTGAGTGAAGCGCTGTAAGTAAAAGTGGTATGATTTGCAGCAGGGATCTATACCGTGGGCATTTGCGAGCGACGAGAAAGTTTTTGTAAATTTTAATTGATGGTGGGTAGTATAGCGCGTCTAGTTATACAGGAGAAGTCAACAAGTTCAGCACCGTCACCCACGCGAGAGGCAGTTATGGCAAGAGAAATTTTGTGGTCTGTCACCGACTTGGATCGCTGACGTAGGCGTGGATTTAGCTTTCGGATCGTTCCTTCTTTTCTCGGAAATCAGCACTTGCAACAGCGGCGAGAAAGCAACCTCTCACCTCCCATTACCGCCCACTGTTCGTTTCAACTATCTGCGCCAGACTCCTTACAGTAGCGACAGATTCTGGGATGAGGTCAATGTGGTTCGCTTTCTTTGCCTACTAGGCGCGAAACTTGGTTACACGCTTGGAGGGGCTGCAAAATGGTCCTGTGTGAGTTCTACGAAAGAAGCTACTTGCCTACGGACAACCAAGATTTATTTGTATTGAATCTCGAATTGTTTTGAAATGGTGATAATATATGTACTGAACAAAAGCAGAAATTACACTCCAGGGGCAAAAACGTATTTCCCTTTCCCTCAGCTTCCAGTTGTGATCTTTACAGATCTGTTACGTCGGTATGCATGCCGGCGTCAAAAAAGTAGCTGCAATTCACTTTTGGTAATACAACTAGAAATGCAGGGAAACCTACTGGACTTAAACTTCTTTCCACTTTGTAAACTCAAATTCAGAATGAAAACAGCTTATTGTATTAGCAGCTGCTTCTAAACGTGTTACCGGGCTGAATTAGAAGTTCAAGAACAGATGGGGGGGGAGGGGGGGGCAAGATAACTGTGACATTTTTCTGCTGCTTGTCTTCGTGTTATATTCATGTTTATAGCAGTGCAGTGTGGATACTAAAAAACCCTAATTCATTTAATAATTCTGGATGCTTTTCAAATTGGTGGAGATTAATATTTTTCGTTAGTAATCTTACCAGGTTGAGGCCAATGGTCGCAGAGCGCTTCACGGAAGGTAGACCTTTAGACCTTCACGTGATTACGCATTGTATAACGTCGCTTACCACGAGAGGCCATGTGACTTCTACATTTGGTTGCTAATTCAGCTTTCTGAATGAAGCAACACTGTGTAAATATAGTCATAACATCTGAGCTATTCATAAGAGCTGACAGCGTGGAACGTACAACAGATCAGAAACAGAAGTAGTTTACACACGGTGTTATTGAAGGTCTCTTTCTGATGATAGAGGGTCACAGTCACTTTGGTAGCTAAATTTATTGTACTTCTCCCAAATAAGAGCGTGTTGTTCTTCGTTCAGATGACATCTGACGTCTGTAATCATGCAGTATGATCTTTGACGTCGCGTCACGTGCACAATAACACAAGGCAACCGCAGTTGACAACCAAGCATCCGCAAATCTCTGAAATTCTATTCTGATTGTTTAATAACATGAATTTGTTTTGAAATTAGTATCTTATTGTGGTCTGTCCACCACCTCGGTGTTACACTCCGAATGATGGAAATGAAGAAAGTGCACGTGGAAGTAAAAATATTAGGGTTTAACGTGTCTTCGACGATGAGATCTACACCTACTTACATACTCAGTAATACGCCGTACAGTGTATGGTGGAGTGTTCATCGTATTATCGGTTTTCGTTACTATTCCACTAGCGTAATGGGAGAGGAAAATGACTAAATGGTTCTATAGGTGCTCCAAGTTCTCTTACCTTATCCTCATTAAAACTACCCAAGACAGACGTTGGCGGCAGCATAATGATCGAACAGTCTTCGTCGAACATTGGTTCTGTCAATTTACCCTGCAGGGTTTCGAGAGAACTTCGTCGTGTGTCTTACAAAGGATTCCTCTTCAAGTTTCCAGAGCATTTCCGTTACACTTTAATACGGGCGCTACCGATTTTTTACGATTTTAGCACTGCGTCTCCGAATTCGTTCGATGTCTGTTGTCATGCTCGTTTAATGACTCCAAAACTGCATGCGTTGCATTTCCCCAGAACTCTTCCAACAGACCAAAGTTTTCCGTGCGCCTGTCCTAATACTGACTTTATGTGATCGTGTCTTACATACTAAAACGATGTGTTGCGTTCAAGGTGTTCAGCACTTCTCTTGTAATTAGATAGTATTGAGGAGCTTCCTCTTTGTTGTTGGAATCATTTTTATCTACATTCAAAGAAGGCTGCCATTCATTCGGTAAAAGCTCCGATTCGACAAAGTTGGAATATGTGGAAAATAGGCCGTGTCCTTTTCAAATGAATGATCACGGCGATCGCAATACGCAATTTAGTGATAGCACGGGGAATATAAATGCGAAGGGTCAGATGGAGACGTGAAGACCGCTCCTGCAGTGCCTTAACCAGCGCGCCACCTGGTTTCGTCATTACACGGAGGCGGAGGAGCTGTCCACATCAGCTGGGGGCACGCTTTCCTCTGTGAACGCAGAAAGCAGCCGCAGCCTTACTGCAGTTCTGCAGCCTCTAATAAGTGCTAACGTTTCTCGAGTTCAGGTACACTGGTTTATACAAGTCTACTTCAATGCTCAGCAGGCGGAAAACACTCTCTAGAAATAGTTCAAGTAACTTCTTAATTCTGGTACCTGGTCGTCAGACCAAATCGCATTTTCCAAACAAATTTTCCTCTGAAGGCATTGGATTAACTGAAAAGGTCACCTAAAATAAATAAAAAGCGATTTGGACTGTTTCACGACTAGCTTTTAAGAATCAGTCTATGTAATTTCGTAGCCGCTATGTCTGAAATTGTCGAGGAGAAGAAATAGAGAGAGAACCACTCCGGTTCGCCTGTCAGCAGAGGAAAGCGTGCGCCAACCTGTTGTGGACAGCTCCTCCGTCTCCGTGTAATGACCAGAATGGCCTAACGACAACGACGCCGTTCGAAACCGACACTTTGTCGGTGAAACGTCCGTGACACTCGCTTGAAGTGGTTTTTAAGTGACCTGCAGGACAACTGAAATCATAATGAGCAGGTTAGTATTTGAATGGCGCTTGTCTTGAGTACCAGCCTGGAACCTTTACACCGAGTGACGTGGCGCATTTTTTTACCACATTGTACTCGCATTCGGGAGGATGCCGGTTCGAATCCGCGTCTGATTATTCACATTTTCGTTTCCCGTTATTTCCCCAAAACGCAAATTCCGTGGTGGTCATTTTGAAAGAGCACTGCTGATTTCCTTCCCCATCCTTATTCAATCTGAGTTTGTGTTCCGTCACTAATGAGCTCGCTATCGAAGGAACGTTGAACCCTAATCTTCCATCCTTCCTGTTTCGAATCTTTTTGCACTCGATTTCAAACAACAGCGCTGTGCCGAAATGATATTACTCCGAAGCCGAAGCTTACCTATTTCGTCGGCTTCGTTTGACCTAAGCAGGTACTCGTTATGTCTGAGGGACTCTGAAAACAGTTTCCTGTTCTTCACCTACAATAGAAAACATAATGGTTTTTGGACTACTGAAACGCACCGTAATCCTCACGACAGTTGTTCAGTAGTGCAGAGGCACTAAAGGATTCAGAGTACGGAAGGAGAAAATGGTACGTCGGCGACAAAGTCATTAGAGAAGGAGGGCAGCAGCTCCGCTAGGACAAGAATGGACAACGAATCCACTGTATCTTCTTCAAAGGAACTCTTCTGGCAGTATCGATGTAGGAAAACACGGAAAACCAACATCTGGATAGTCGGACGGGGATGCGATCTAAGTCCTTCAGAATACGGATCCAGGGCCTTAACCACCACATCACCTCGCTCGCTAGCTATCAAAGGAGACAGTATTCAAAGTCATTAAGCGTTGGAAACAACTTTGTTAATAAAGTGGAAAGAAAAAATTGCGTAGTGACTTTCTGAATCAAGTCTATGAAATAGCAGTTGTGTTTCAATGTAGGTGAATAATCCGATTAAACAGAAAACAGTTCATTCCAGTTATAAAGTTCATTATGTCATTATTTTCACAGTTCTATTCTCTGCTGTCGTCGCCGTGTAGCCAGTGTTAACAGCGAGAAGCGCCCACCTTCCCGCTACCTGCTTTTTACGGAGACACCGGGGCAGGAAAGGGCGTTCCCCCTGGGCGAGCGATTGCAACGGGAGGTCAGCCGTAAGGCACGGAGAGAGAGGAGAAAGCCGATCCAAAGAAAGCAAGGACTTTCACTGGCTGCCTGAAAGCGTAGCGCGTCCTCGCCCACGGCGCCGTCAGCTGCCGTACGCCCACGGCGGCTTCTGCTGGCGCCGCCTGCATTTGGTAATGACCGGCCAAAACGTGTGCGCCCGTCGCCGCCTGTTCAATAATACGCACCAATTCCGTGCAGAGCTGGCTCCAGAGGAAAACAAAGATTAGGATTTAGCATCCCGCCGACGATAAGGTCATTAGAAACGGAACACAGGCTCAGAGTAGACAAGGATGGGGAAGTAAACATTGTCCTCTTCATAGAGGATGCTCAAACATTCACCTTAATCGATTCATACAAATCACAATACACCTGAACTTGGATCAGCGGAAGGGAATTTGAGTGTCTTCTGCGTTATCCACTATAGCCACATCTACAGCTACGTCTACGCTCTGCAAACCACTGCAAAGTATTTAGCATAGGGTACATCCTAATATACCAGTTATTAGGGATTTTTCCCGTTCCATCACGTGTGGAGCACTAGAAGAATGATTATTTAAAATCTTTATGTGAGTGCTGCAATCGGGACATGGGAGCGATATGTAGGGGGTAGTAGTTACTGCCTAGTATCATAATTTGAAGCCGGTTCTTGAAACTTTGTTAGTAGACTTTTTCGGAATGGTTTCCATATATCTTCAAGAGCCTGTCAGCTCAGTTCTTTCAACACCTTCGTGACATTCTCCTGCCTGTCAAACAAACCTATGACCATTCGGCTGCCCGTCTCTGTCTACATTCAGTATCCCCTCCCAGTCCTATTTGGTTCGAGTCCCAGACACGTGAGAAGTATTCTAGGATGGGTCGAACGAGTGATTTTTAAGCAATCTCCTTTGTGTTGATTATGTTCTTCACGGGTATTCTGCTGGATATAATCGTCTTCAATACACGATATTTCCTCGATCCATCTGGCCGCCATCTTCAGGTGCGATCGATGAGACACAATCCGGCGTGATTGTGTCTCATCGATCGCACCTGAAGATGGCAGCCAGATGGATCGCTGGACTATCGTGCATTGAAGACGATTACATCCGGCAGCATACCCGTGAAGAACATAATCATATAACAAGCCAAGAAAACCAACGTGATTACAATCTACTTTGTAGATCGATCGCATTAGCCCATTATTCTATCAGTAAACCAAAGTTCAAAATGGTTCAAATGGGTCTGAGCACTATGGGACTCAACTGCTGTGGTCATCGGTCCCCTAGAACTTAGAACTACTTAAACCTAACTAACCTAAGGACATCACACACATCTATGCCCGAGGCAGGATTCGAACCTGCGACCGTAGCAGTTGCACGGTTCCGGACTGCGCGCCTAGAACCGCGAGACCACCGCGGCCGGCAAACCAAAGTGTGTCACTTGCTTTACCTACGACTCAGCCTATATAAGTGTTACACCAAGATATTTGTATTAGTTTATAGATTCCACCGGTGACTCACTGATATTATATTCGCAGGATACTATGTTTCTTCGTTTTGTGAAGTGCACTATTTTACATTTATGATCATTTGAAGGAAATTGATAATCTTTGCACCACTTTGAAATCCTATCAAGGTCTGACTGAACATTCGTGCAGCCTCCTTCAGACTATACTTCCTTGTAAATAACTGCAGTGCATCATCTGCAAAAAAAGTCTGAGGTTATACTATTAATGTTGTCCGCAAGATCGTTAATATACAACATGAACAGCAAAGGCCCCAAAACATTACTCTGGGGTACACCCGAAGTTACTTCCACACCTGTCGATGACTCTCCGTCCAAGGTAACATGCTGCGCCCTCCCTACCAAGAAATTCTCAGTCCAGTCACAAATTCTGTCTAATACCCTATACAATCGTACTATTGATAATAAGAGTATATGTGATACTGAGTGAAATGCTTTTCAGAGATCTAGAAATACTCTATCCACCTGAATGCCTTGATCGACGGCTTTCAAAGCGTCACGTGAGAAAAGTGCGATTCGGGTTTCACATGATCTATAGTTTCGAAACCAATGCTTGTTGGCTTGGAGGAGCTTGTTCAACCACTACGCCATACTGCCAAGTTAGGGTAACAGGAAGTGCCGGATTAACTGATTGGAGGAGCTGTCTAAGATAGACGAGAGACAAATAACAGAAACAGACACTACTGTGGTGCTGGAATTGAACAACCTTTGGCCTGGCACCGCATCGTCATTTTTTTCCTATAGCGAGCGCAATGAATGGAGTGATTTTGACCAGGTGAAACAGAAAGGTGTGCACGCATATTTCGAGTTGTAAGTGTAAAGGACACTGTGCACAGTCGTTTGACGTTGTTGTCACCATAACCCAATAACCAACGAGAATGTATTGAATTTTAACAGTGTAAATCTCACTTTATTGAGATGCTAAATTAGGGAGGTGCAAGAAAATGTCAGTTTTATTTAATGTTTAAAAAATGAGAAGAAAGACATACATGTTTCATTCTGACGAGACAAATGGAATCGAAATCTTTGGAAATAACACCAGTGGTTATGAGATTAACTTTCACCACATATATCACACATTTTTCCTGTATATCTATTTAAAGAAACGACACTGCAAACAAAAACGTTGTGATACTTTTCCAAAGGCTTATTGCAAAGGTCTTCCACTTTAATGATAAAATAAACTCCGATTGTTCCTTATTATGCAAAAAAGTACCGTTGCTGATCAGTTTGTAAATTTTATTCATTATGCATTTGGACGTGTGACTCGATGGTTAAGTGAGCAACGGACAGACAGCAAATGAAAAAGGATGGTAGCCCAAACCTCAGTTCCTAATATAACTTATGTCTGTCACGTATCATTTGTTTCCCTTCTGGCTACGATTTTTCTATAAGAAAAATTTAAGTTATATAGACTTTCGAAGTCCATCTTAAACTATAGATTGCCCTCCGAAACTCTCTCCCTCCGCACTGGCCTCGGAAGGTCCAATGGTACCGACCGACCGTCGTGCCATCCTCAGCCGAGAGACGTCACTGGATGCGGCATGTGGTCAGCACACCGTTTTCCCGGCCGTTGGCAGTTTTCGTGTGCGGAGCCGCTACTTCTCAATCAAGTAGCTCGTCAATGGGCCTCACAAGGGCTGAGTGCATACTGCTTGGCAATGGCGCTCGACAGATCTGGACGTCACACATACTTATGACATTACATTCAGCTCGCTTTGATGCCTTGTTTAAAAATTTATTTGTTAACGTTTCTCGAGAAATAAAAAATTTTCTTTTCGTCTATTGATTAGGAGTCACAGGGTTACGGTAAACAAAGATTCGTTTTGTGCTCTCAGCTTAACAGCTGTTAGAATTGTATCAGCTGAAAAACATCATCATACTGAGGCCGTACTAAGGTCTCCTATGTTCCAAATGGCTTGTAAACTGGAAAAAGAAAAATTAATAAATTCTTCCTAGCATACCCATCAAACAGAAACACACGCACACACACACACACACACACACACACACACACACACACACACAATAACCAATAGATGCTTGTACTTAAAGCGCACAACAAAAATTGTTGTAACTGTATGGCACTTTGGTATAGATAACGCTTATCAAAGCGAACACGTACATGGAGAGATAACTGAAACAGGAAAGATACTAAGCTTAAAGGTGAGGGAAAAACTACGCGCAAAGTCGCAACCGTAATAGTAGGACTAGCTACTAGGACGGAGCCGGTGCGTACCTGTTAGGAAGCTGTTGCTGAGACGCCTGGTGGCTGTGTGTGCGGAGGACCTGTGAGGCGCTGTGGCTGCCGGAGACGAGCGGCCGCCTTTATATGAGGCGCGTCGCAGAGGGGGGCGGCAGCAGCTTTCCTCTGGCTGTGGCCGCGGCTGCCGCTGCCGCCCTGCCGTCACAGGGAAACCCTTCGCCCTTGACCGAGCTCGCCGCACCCCGCGGCCCACGCACACAACCGGACACCCTCGCCAGTTTAATACACAATCACCCCTGCCCCCTTTTTTTCGTCGTCCAAAACAGACAAAGAGGACTCGGTGGGTGGCTGTTGACCGGCCTACTGGTCCCCAGCTGGGATATGCTACATTCCGTTTCAGGTTCCGGTGCAGGTCTTTCTTTGTATTTCTCTCCTCAGTATTTTACCAGCGTTCTATAGTCAGCAACTGACACTGTCAAAGACTGGGATTCTTAATTGCGAACAGCTCCATTCCTTTTGAGGATCTTCACATATAAATCTCAAATTGTGACGACTGAAATGTTACAAAATCCTCGAAAAGTAGCTGTTCCCGTTCTTCGAGGCACACACGAGGAAGCTAACAACTGACAAAAGGCTCGACAACAGTCAGATCCCTCAATTACGGATACTAACGAACATGACTCATTTCACTTCAATGCTCGCAAAAACCAGTCAGCCGTGCAAATATGGACATAATCATAATTATTAAAAGGGTAATCTACGACTGGGATCGGTGAGTGAATGTAGTTACTTAAGATAGTTCATACACTATGTGTTCAAAAGTATCCGGACACCCCCAAAAACATACGTTTTTGATATTAGATGCATTGTGCTGCCACCTGCTGCCAGGTACTTTATATCAGCAACCTCTATAGTCATTAGACATCGTGTGAGAGCAGAATGGGGCGCACCGCGCAACTCACGGACTTAGAACGAGTTCAGGTGATTGGCTGTTACTTGTGTCGTACGTCTGTAAGCGAGAGTTCCACATTTTTAAACATCCCTGGATGCACTGTTTCCGTTGTGATAGTAAAGTGGAAACGTAAGGGACACGTACAGCACAAAAGCGTACAGGCCGACCTCGTCTATTGACTGACAGAGACCGCCGACAGTTGAAGAGGGTCGTAATGTGTAATAGGCAGACATCTATCCAGATCTTCACACAGGAATTCCAAACTACATCAGAATCCACTGCAAGCACTTCGGCGGTTAGGCGGGAGGTGAGAAAACTTGGATTTCATGGTCGAGTGGCTGCTCATAAGCCACGCATCAAGCGGGTAAATGCCAAACGACGCCTCGCTTGTTGTAAGGAGCGTAAACATTGGACGACTGAACAGTGGAAAGACGTTGTGAAGAATCACGGTACACAATGTGGCGATCCGGTGGCAGGGTGTGGGTATAGAGAATGCCCAGTGAAAGTCATCTGCCAGCGTGTATAGTGCCAACAGTAAAATTCGAAGGCGGTGGTGTTGTGGTGCGGTCCTGTTTTTAATGGAGGGGGCTTGCACCCCTTGCTGTTTTGCGTGGCACTATTACAGCACAGGCCTACATTGATGTTTTAAGCACCTTCTTGCCTCCCACTGTTGAAGAGCAATTTCAACAAGATCGAGCACCTCTTCATAATGCACCGCCTGTGGCGGAGTGGTTACACGATAATAACATCTCTGTAATGGACTGACCTGCACAGAGACCTGATCTGAATCTTATAAAACACATTTGGGATGTTTTGGAACGCCGACTTCGTGCCAGGCCTCGCCGACCGACATCGATACCTCTCCTCAGTGCAGCACTCCGTGAAGAACGGGCTGGCACTCCCCAAGAAACCTTCCAGCACCTGTTTGATCGCATGTCTGCGTGAGTGGAAGCTGTCATCAAGGCTAAGGGTGAGCCAACACCATATTGAACTCCAGCATTACCGATGGAGGTGGCCTCGAACTTGTAAGTCATTTTCAGCCCAGTGTCCGGATTCTTTTGATCACATAGTGTAAGTCTTACCAG
The DNA here is from genome assembly GCF_021461395.2 of Schistocerca americana. NCBI lineage: Eukaryota > Metazoa > Arthropoda > Insecta > Orthoptera > Acrididae > Schistocerca > Schistocerca americana. Next base: position 524,108,486 of record NC_060121.1, on the reverse strand, counting down.
TTCCCTTACCTTTAAGTGGGTTCAAAGTATGACCTTCCAAACTATTGCCGAACTCTCCTCCGTTCTTTACAATTGGAAGAAAACAATTTAGATACACTCTTCTCCTGGTGTTCACAACAAATAAACACATTACAGACAGTGTAAACGTAGATTCTTCAGCTATGTTATATGTTTTCATTGGTCCTAGTCTACATTTGCGTGCCTTGCACTACCTCTCTTCTTTGTATTTAACCGTACACAATAAGCCCGGCAATTCCACTTCTACCTTGAATGTGCTGTTTGTGTAGTTCCCATCGCAATATTTTCGTTGATACAGTGTTGGTTAGACACATGAAGCACTCGGCAGTTACTTTTGTCACAGTCCTCTTCTTGTTAACAGTAATGTCCTGGCTCTCCAATAGTTTGGTTTTTCTTGTCAGATTTGCGATTTTTGTCACTGGCAAAGCGGACAAAGATAACTCGCCCTCGTTGAAAAAGTCACAAATAATGCTATATTAACATCACGTCATAAACACTATAGACCTATTTTTATTTAATTCGGCTTACAGCAATATGAGTATCTCCTCACTGTATTATACTTAGTACCTCATAACGAGCGACTTTTGTAAAAAAAAAAAAAGAATTATTTTAAACAAAGAAGATATGAAATATACTACCAAAAAGTAGGCCTATCATAACAGTATGTTAGCCGTTATATATGAACACGACTTTGCATGTACAAATTTGTGATTAACAATATATAAAAATATCTTTTACAACAATAATAACCATAAAGAGCGAACGTATTTTGCTCGTTAAATGCAAATGCTTTGCGAATAATATAGTATAAAGATTAAACTCGTTAGATTGTGTTGCTACTTGGCAAGAGTGTGGAGAGAGATCTATACATCTCACTTTTGGAGTCTACTAGAACACATATCTCCTTGGTGGTGAAAGATACAATCAACTATTTGAGGTTCGCAAGTACTTTTTTTCTGTGATATTTATTCTTAACACGAAAGAATAACCTGTGATTTAAATCTCCCAATGAATTACTGTCACAATCACAAAAAATGGTATCTTTCACCTTCAGCTTATTAAGGTGAGCAGGGAAATTGCCATGAATGCAAGTGTCTTGATTATATGTAATTATTGACGGTATAGTGTTCCTACTGCGTATAAAATTATGGAACCATGGGATGCTTGTAATATTATCACAGATGTACTGGTTTACCAGAACATTTAATGTAAACGTAAATGGGAACGTAGACAACAATTTCCGTGCTATTCACTCTATTTTGTCGAATACCTGTAGCGTATTCAAGGAACTTATGCAACACATTTAGTGATCTGTCTGAGGTACTATGTTGATATATTTGAGAAGACTGTGTCTTCCGTTGGGGCAAGTGCAACATTTAGCAGACATTTGTAATAAAGGCCATGTGCGTTACAGCAGTTCAATAAATTATGAAAACAAATCTTCACAATGATTTCTAAATGTATATTAGTCCCGGTCTACATACGTTTCCGGATAAAGTTAAACTGTCAAGTTATGGGCATTTAGAGAATACAAAAATACGCTGCACTTGTGTTTCCTGCGTAGGTTCCCTGAATGAATCGAGGAAGAGGACAAATGTTGCAAGCGTAGCATACTCCGCGCTGTATACCAAAATGGTTCAAATCGCTCTGAGCGCCGTGAGACTTAACTTTTTTTGTCCCCAAGAACTTAGAACTACTTAAACCTAACTAACCTAAGGACATCACACACACTCATGCCCGAGGCAGGATTCGAACCTGCGACCGTAGCGGTCGCGCGGTTCCAGACTGTAGCGCCTATAACCGCTCGGCCACCCCGGCCGGCCGCTGTATACCGTAGGTGGGTTTTGGCGTATGGGATTTTTGGTTCGATGTTAGTGGATTCAGCATTTTTGTTTGCCATGATGCTTTCCAGACTGTTATCAATTTACAATAGTAAACAACCCTACAGAATAGCAGTGTATTAGCACGCAAATGACCACTGAGTCATTTTCAGAGATTGCTATTGAAGGAGACTTGAAAAGCTTATTTCATTGAACCTTCTCTCTACGAGTAATTTCTCAGTCGCCGAAAACAATGAGAAATGTCTTATATAGTCAAATTATTTATTTATCGGACACACACATTTGCCTGCAACCACTAACAAAGAGTGGAGAAGCGCTAATGCCAAGCGGAAGTCATGACCTCCATGGCTTTATCGGTGAAGACTGCACGGATGACTCAACTGGAAGGCTACAGGCAGATGTTGCTATAGCCCACGAATGGCAAGTGTCCCAACTCCATCCCAGGTGTGGTACTCCGTCTTAAGGTGTCACAAATATTCACCTGGTTTGAACATGAAGTTCCAACCTCAGTAGCGAACGTAGGAAATTCTTGTAGGACTGATTTTACAGAAAAAGTTATACAAAGCGTTCACTGATCCCTGCAGTAACAAGATTTCCTGTAAATCGACAGTTCCTTTCCGACAGTTGTTTTCGGTATTCGTCAATTCCTGTTCGTTGAGAACATCTCATCTATGCACCCAATCTCCGTAAGTGCACTGCAGAGCATACTGCATAGTAATACGAGTCACGACAACACAAGAACAGTGTTTAGCTGTATCAAGTCGCTTAGAAGTCTTCTCGGTTGCGCCCTGTTTCCATTGCTTAGTCTGATCTCTTTCCATCAGTTTGACCCTTGCCCCTACAGTTTTGTCGGCAGCTCGTGGTCGTGCGGTAGCGTTCTCGCTTCCCACGCCCCGGTTCCCGGGTTCGATTCCCGGCGGGGCCAGGAATTTTCTCTGCCTCGTGATGACTGGGTGTTGTGTGCTGTCCTTAGGTTAGGTTTAACTTGTTCTAAGTTCTAGGGGACTGATGACCATAGATGTTAAGCCCCATAGTGCTCAGAGCCATTTGAACCTACAGTTTAGTTTCATCTATTTCAGAGTTTAGCATTATTTAGACATAAGTGCAAATACCTTAACTTCTACGTACGTTCAAGGAGTACTAAGGTCGTTGTGCAGCATAAAGTCTAACATTGTCAAAGTAATTACTATTTCACTTGATGCATCACTTAGTGTTTAGAAATCAAGTGCCGAGAACCACTATTTTTTTCCATTTGCGTGCTGGCGACAAGTCACATTATGGTTCTACACTTGAAGGAGCTCTTCATCGGCAGAAAACCATTGCATTTCAGTCGAGCGGACGCTGGAGGAACTAAGAAAAAATAGAAGGGTAAGACCAGGGCTACAAAAAGCTCAATGATCCTGACGTCTACTGCAACTAAAAAGCCACTACACTGAACGGCCTTCGGTGCCGCGTACTTGCGTGCAGGTCGATAGGCTCTCTCGTCTGTCTCAAAGATGTGCAACCACTTATCCGTCTGCTTGGTAGAACATCTCCGGGTGGAAACTGTAAGTTACATTTTACCAAGTCGAGCGAGCTCTGACGGGACTGAAACAACAGAGAAGCTTGGTGGCAGAATCGGTTCACGACGCCCTTATGCAAGAACTCACTCTTGCGCTCCACTTGATGGCTTGATGTCGTCGTGACGATTCTGTCTCATAATATAGAAGCTTTGTCTTGTGGTAGTGAACTGGACATATGCATCCGCCTTGTTTCTGGATTATGGTGAGATGGTTGCTGGCTTGCACGCCTGCACTGTAATGACGTTCTTGTACGTTACGTGGTTTCCCAGAATATACATTAGTTTTTTCTCCGCGATACGCTTTACAGTAGAGTTGAACGTGAGAGCTGTAAGGTCTTTACCTCAGTCATCCAGTGTTTCGTGTATCTTATCTCTTCGCTCTTCCACTCATCGAATAATAGTTCGGACAATTATGACAATATGTGGTGGTTTTCTTTTGTCTGTTATATCCAGAGCATAGCGTAAAAGCACATGGTCTGTTGGATTTATATATGAAATACTATATCTTGTATTCAGTCCGCTTCCGTAGCTGGCACACAGAGGACTCGTGTTCGATTCCTGGAACTGCCAGGGACCTTTCCTTGGTGGGAGGACTGGTACACGGTGCACTCAGCCTCTTGGGACCAGACGAGGAGCTGCTTGACCGATTAGTACTGGTTCCAACATCAAGAAACCAGACAGTGGCCGGGAGAGCGGTGTACTGACCATGTGCCCCTTCATACCGGATGCGATGACGCCATTGGCAGAGGATGACATGGCGGTCCGTCGGCCACGAGCGACCCATCTAGGGTTATAACTCAGGATTTTACCTACCTTTACCTGTCCTACACTACACTACGCGCGATCAAAATTTGAAATCTTCACGAGCTTCTTTTCATCATCCCTGCGTCTATGTTGACTTAAACTTCCATGGCAGGCCGGGGTGGCCGAGCGGTTCTAGGCGCTACAGTCTAGAACCGCGAGACCGCTACGGTCGCAGGTTCGAATCCTGCATCGTGCATGGATGTGTGTGATGTCCTTAGGTTGGTTAGGTTTAAGTAGTTCTAAGTTCTAGGAGACTGATGACCTTAGAAGTTAAGTCCTATAGTGCTCAGAGCAATTTGAACAATTTTTTAAACTTCCATGTATTCCATATGTTCACTGGCCTTTATTCATGCACTATGTTCTCGGAACGAACTACATTCGCGTTAACTGCATTTAGAACCTGAGGAAATAATGTACATTAAGCAGAGATTACAATTTTATTAAATGATGTTTCTTGCCACTACGAAACGTAAAACAAAGTGAGTCAGTTGCGTTTATTCATGTAAGGGCTGGATTTTATGTAAAGAGGTAACGATCCACGGCATAAAAATCGGGATCATAATCTCTTATGAGGTGACACTAATCGCAACATGTTTTAAGCGATGAGCTGGAGCGTTGTCTACATGTGTGATCTTGAGAGTCCCCTGAGATAATCCGTGTTCCACTTCTTATTTATTATACAGGGTATCCATGAGGAATGGTCAATATACAGGGATACGACGAACGATTATTTTCAACAAAAAAGTCTAGTAAACATGGGCTTTAAAATGCATAACTTAAGAGCTATGATCACTTTTTCGTCTTCGATAGTGTATAACAAATCTCTTCTACTTCAAGCCCTTTGCTTTCCATTTTTTCTGAGGTGATAGTATTGAACAAGACAGAAGAAAAATATCCAGTAAACATTGACTCTATAATACATACTTCAAGAGCTGTGATCACTTAGACATCGACACCACTGTAAAACATCCATTCTACAGAACAAGTGCTCATAGCCCTTAAGATAAGCATTTTTGAGCACACGTTGAGTTGACAATTTTTTCTAATTTTGACACATACAACCTCCTCCGAAAATACGGAAAGCAAGGAGCTTTCAGTAGAAGAGATTTGTTTCACACTATCGAAGATGAAGAAGTGCTCACAACTCTTAATGTATGCATTTTAGAACCCACGTTTAGTAAACTCCTTTGCTTCGAATGATCGTTCCTGCCATATTCCTGAATATTAACCATTCCTCCTGGGATCCCTCATATAATCGAGCTTCCTTTACTTTACGCTGAAGAAAATGGTCTATTCCTGATATGAAATTTTCTAAATGCGCCATCATTACCAACTGCTGTTTTGCGTGTAGGTTGAACCATTTAGTCAAAAAGTCATCTTGAATCATTTATACCGATGTACCAAGAGATGTGGTTAAGCCACTTATTCGTTCCGTTAGCTGCGAGGTTCAGATCCTTGTATGGGCTTCCAGATTTCGACTGTTTCTTGATTTTTCTCTATTACTTGAGGTGAGCGCCGGAATTCTTAGTTCAATTTTTTAGCTAATCATTCGTCTCCAATAATTATACTGTCGAAAAGACACTGAAGTCTCCATATTTCTGTTCTTCTTAAGGATGCTGTTTACATAGCGAGATGCATTGCTTTTTGAGTACTTACTTAGTTTCGACAACAATGGTTCAGGTATACTTGCCGTCGTCGCAAGCAGAAGATGAAGATAAAGAGAAAGTATACGACCACACTGAGTGGGTAATCAGTACGTTAAGGGAGATAAAAATCTGATAGTCATGAGGGACTGGAATCCGGTTGTAGGGAAAGGAGTAGAAGAAAGGGCTACTAAAGCGTATGAGGTGGGTAGCAAGAACTAGAGAGGAGAAAGGCTAATTGAGTTCTGCAATAAATTTCAGCAACTAATAGCGAATATTCTGTTCAAAAATCACAAGAGGAGGAGGTATACTTGGAAAACGACGGGAGATACGGGAAGATTTCAGTTAGATACATCATGTAAGGCAGAGATTCCAAAATCAGGTATTAGGCTGTAAGGCGTACCCAGGAGCAGGTACAGACTCAGATCACTATTTAGTAATGATGAAGAATAGGTTGAAGTATAAGAGAATCATTGCGTAAATAAATGAGATACTGAAGCACCAAGGAATATCAGGATCTGTTGAATGGAATGAACAGTCCGCTGAGTACAGAATATGGATTGAGAGAAAATGGAAGAAAGACAGAAGTAATGAGAAGTATCAGAAATGAGTACAACGAGAAACTTAACATCAAAACTGGTGATCACGAGTTAGATGAAGCTACGGAATTTTGCTACCGAGGTAGCAATCGTTGATGGATGGAGCAAGGAGGATATAAAAAGCAAACCAGCATAGGCAAAAAGGGCATTCCTAGCCAAGAAAATCTGCTAGTATCAAACTTAGGCCTTAATTTAAGGAAGAAATTTCTGAGAATGTACGTTTGGAGCACAGCATTGCGTGATAGTGAAAGATGGACTGTGGGAAATCTGGAACGGACGAGCATCGAAGCATTTGAGATGTGAGCTACAGAAGAAAGTTGAAAACTAGGTGGACTGATAAGGTAAGGAATTAGGAGTTTTCCGCAGAATCGGAGAGGAAAGGAATATATGGAAAACACTGACAAGAAGGAGGGGCAGGATGATAAGACATGTGGTAAGACATTAGGGAATAGTTTCGATGGTACTAGAGGAAGCTGTAGAGAGTAAGACTTGCATAGGAAGACAGAGAATGGGAATCAGTAAGTTCGTCTTTATACAAGACGGTTGCGTGATGTCGGCCGTTCAGTATAAAGTGTCAAATCAAACGCATTCAGCCGTCTAAATTTCCTGTTTTATGTTATTTGTGTAACCAGTTCTAGCGTTTCATTGAATGCCGGCCCCTATTTTGACTGGACCAGGTTCGCGTCGGTCAGGGAGCCTGAAGATGGCGTGCGTAATGTAAGGCTGAAACTAGTCGCACAAATAAAACAAAACAGCAAATTTAGATGGCTGAAGGTGTTAGATTTGGCATTTCTTTATTTGAGATTGGAATACATCCAACAAATAACTGAAGACGTAGGTTGCAAGCGCTACTCCGAGAAGAAAAGGTTGGCAGAGGAGACGAATTTGTGGCAAACAGCATCAAACCAGTTAGAGGACGGAGGACTAAAAAAATCGTTAGACCGTGAGATCTCTCGTACCACCCACTATTCTTGCAGGAGTAGCTACACTAACGTTAGTGAAAATTGGAATGCTCATGAAGGGTGGTAAAACTGAAACCGAAGTCGGGCAAAGCATAGAACAGTATATTATCAATGAGGAATTTCAATTCAGTAAGATAATTACTCGTAGTTCCAGAAGCGCTCTTTCTTGTGCGATGAAAAGCTCAGCGTTTGCCAAGAAGAGATAAACAGAGCCATCAAACTGTCAAGTTTTAAAGTAAATGCCAATGTACCCCATCTACATTAAAGTCCCAATATAAGCAGGTCAGTGAGTTCGATCGAGGCAAAAAGATCGGCCTCCAGGAAATAGGGTTGTCGTAGCGTGACATTCCCGCTCATATAAAGCACGGTTCAGTGTAGTGAAGAGCGCATGGAACCATTGTGTTGGTTATAGTCATACGTATTCTGGAGGAACAAGGTTCATATCTTACCAAGATGGACACCCTTGAAAGGGCGTGACTGATTTCCTTTCTCACCTACGTCCTATCAGTGTCAGTCAACGGGATGTGAAATCCTAATCTTCCATAGAATCGTACCCTTCGACTATTAGGTACTGGAGCACGCAAGGTCACCATAGGAGGGTATGATCATCATCTTGTTCGGATGGCCGAAACAGAACGTTCTAAAATTTTTGGCTTTTAAATAAATCTTTTCTAAAATCGAGTAATTTTTATTAGTAAAATTTCCATTGCTTTGGATAATTGCATTATTATAGAAGCCGGTAATAGCGGACAGTGTTATTTTAATAACAACTCCGATACAAACGAGCAGTAAAGAGGTGGCATAAGATTTGGTACAGCACTGCTGAGTCTATGATGCATCTACTTCCATGTGGCATGGCCTATTGGATGGGAAGCGTGTACCTTGTACATGCAGTGTGTGAGACTTGCCCCATGTGGTCCGTACACTGATCAGCCAGAACGTTATGACCACCGACCTACTGTCGATTTAAACCCGTCCAGCCGATGGCAATGTCACCTGACGAGGAATATCTGCTAGTCAGCCACACATACGGTGCATCTAGTATCAATGAGCGTACTGTCCATGTGTAGAATGTGTAAGGCGTGCGTCTATCTCAGTTTGACAGAGGGCAGATTGTGATGGCCCGAAGGTGCAGCACGAGCATTTCATAAACTGTACAACTTCTCGGGTATTCAAGGAGTGCTGTGGCGAATGTCTTCAACACGTGGCGAAACCAAGGTGAAACCACGTCCAGACATGGTGGTGTTGGACGGCCACTCCTCATTGCAGATGTCGGACGTCGTAGGTTGGGCAGACTGGTAAAAGAGAACAGGCGGCGAACTACTGTAGAACTAACATCAGACTTTAATGCTGGGGAGAGTACTACTAACGATGGGCCTGCGCAGCCGACGACCCAAGCAAGTGCCAATGTTAACATCACGACATCGGCAACTACAGCTGAAATTGACATGTGACCATCGGCACTGGGCGTTGGCGCAGTGGCACGGGGTTGCATGGTCTGATGAATCCCGATACCTTCTTCATCATGCCGATGGGAGGGCGCGAATCCGTCGTCTTCCAGGGAGAGAAGCTAGAGGCGGCTCGATTACGCTCTGGGGAGCATTCACGTGGGCATTCATGGGTCCAGTGGAGCTCGTGCAAGGCACCATGAAGACCAAGGAGTATCGTATAATGGTTGCAGACCACGAACACCCCTTCATGACGATCCCGATTCCCGACGGCAGTAACATTTTTGACCAAGGTAATATGCCATGTCTCAGGGCCAGGAGTTTGTTTGGTTCGAGGAACACAGTGGCGAGATCTGCAACCGATCGATCTGAGATGTGACTGAACTTGGCGTCAGAGTTCATCGCCACCCTCCCTGGAATTGAGGGGAATTAGATGATCTGTCTGTGCAATTGTGGTGCCAACACACTTCAGCGGCCTACCAACGCCTCATTGCTTTCATCCCACAACGCGTCGCCGCTATTATCCGTGACAAAGGTGGACATACCGGCTATTAGATAGGTGGTCATAATGTATGTTAGTTTCACCCCATTGTCGTCGAACATCAGTAGTGTTACAGAATGGCACCATCCCCAATCAGGAAGTATTTTAGGAAGTGAGGTATCAGTTAAGTACAATGCTCCATTTGCTTAAAAATATTAAGAACGGGAGGAGCCACAACAAACTTACATCATCTTATATCATATAAGGAGAAAACTTAAAACTTAACGTTTCATTCACAGTTTACAATAAAAACAGGATGTTGATGAGCAGTTGACTGTGTTTACAGAGTTGCCTTTATCTGATTGAGACTTCGAAAAATTAACACGAAATGCGGAGTTCTCCAACCTCAGTTTTCATCCTTTAGAAGTTACTATTCACAACGCCCAAATACGAGTATGATTCTCGATTACAACACGATTTTTGAGCAGAGTTTCGAACAACTAGAATCAATAGTAGAATACCAGGGATTTTTTGTGGTATTCAACCACTTACCTCTTTTCGAGAAAAGGAGCGAATGGTGAACGAACTATGTTTTCATTTATGTAAATATTGAATTCAATATTTCGATTCTGTATGTTTTAAACTCAAGGATCAAATTTTTAAAATTTTTGTTCGGTTTCTGCATTTATTACAGGAAATAATAAGAGTAAAACACCGAAAATTGATCATTTCAGAAACTAGTTATTTTCAACGGTGTCAGCGCTCAGTTTAAACTGATATAACCGAAAACTCTTTGTTTCAGCGGTAACTCCCATCCCTAGTTTACCATCGAAATTGACAGATGTAAAAGTAATTTCCTGAGTATCTCAAGGGAGGATTATAGGGCCCTTACTGGTTACAATATGTATAAATGATCTAGGGGTTATCGTCGGAGCCTCCATTAGGCTGTCCGTGGACGATGCTGATGTTTGCAGGAAAGTTGCAGTGTCAGAAAACTATAGAGAAATGCAGGGAGAGCTTTAGAGGATCGATTGTTGGTACAAAGACTGACAGCCGATCATGAACGTAAATACCGTGGTGGACAAAAGTTTGCAAACATCAAAAACACCTCACATTATCACACCTAATACGGTATAGGAAACGCATTAGCATTCAAAACAGCTTTCGGCCGTTTCGCAATGGATATATTTTGGACCTGTGCGATTTTCATAGAAATCTTGTACCACTAATCCTGAAAAATAGTGAGAACTTTGGATAAAGATGATGGAGGAGGATAGCGATCACACATCCTTCTGTCCAAAGTATACCACAAAGGCTCAATAATCTTGAGATCTGGTGACAGTGGTGACTAGATGAAACGTGACAGTTCATCCTCGTGCTCACAAATCGTAGTGGGCGATGCGAGCTGTGTGAACAGGGGCCCCGTCGTGTTGGAACACAGCATCACCATTGGGGAACAAACAGTTTGACATGGGATGCAAAAAAATGGTTCAAATGGCTCTGAGCACTATGGGACTCAACTGCTGAGGTCATTAGTCCCCTAGAACTAAGAACTAGTTAAACCTAACTAACCTAAGGACATCACAAACATCCATGCCCGAGGCAGGATTCGAACCTGCGACCGTAGCGGTCTTGCGGTTCCAGACTGCAGCGCCTTTAACCGCACGGCCACTTCGGCCGGCCATGGGATGCACCTCATCAGCCAAAATAGTCGTATAATCCTTGGCAGTAATGTGACATTGCAGAATAACCATGGGACACATGGAATATCATGATCTGCGTAGGGAAATTATCACCGGAGTCCCGCAATGTTTCACACTTGGAACGTAAACTCGGCCAGAAGATGGGTACAGTGTGAAATAAGACTCAACCGACCAACTGACTTTCTTCGATTGCTCCATTGTGTAGGTTTTACGGTTTCGGCGCCACGTTTGCGTGTTACGGGCGTTTGCATAACTGATGAGCGGGTCTGGAATTCCAGCTCGCACCACAATTGCCAGCTATGGAGCTCTATTCGCATTGGTTTAGTTCTGACGGCGTTCGGTCCTGCAGTGATTCTTTCGTCACGGTCTTCTTCAATGTTCGTTTGTCACGATCATTTAACATACACTTTCTTCCGTGTTGTGACTTTGAGGATAATGTTTTTTTCACTTTCTCTGTGCGCAGTATAAATATTTCGATACTGTGCCTCTTGAAATGCTTAACGTTTTGGGTACTTTGCTTATGGAAGCATCCACCACACTAGTGCCAACAATTTGCCACTTTCGAATTTGCTTAGGTCCGATATAATGGTTCAAAATGTTCAAATGGCTCTAAGCACTATGGGACTTAACATCTGAGGTCATCAGTTCCCTAGACTTAGAACTAATTAAACCTAACTAATCTAAGGACATCACACACATCCATGCCCGAGGAAGGATTCGAACCTGCGACCGTAGCAGCCGCGTGGTTCCGGACTGAAGCTCCTAGAACCGCTCGGCCACCGCGGCCGGCCCGACATGGTGCACTCACAACTACGTAGAACACTGTTCTGACCACGACAGCCACTTGCAACATGTTGGCATTTCGCAGCGCAACCAGCAGGCTTGGCAAGCCTCTGCATTTATGTTCTGGTATGCATTTTTCACGGTGTTTCAGAATTTTTGTACAACCCTTGTGTATGTAACACATTGCGCACAAATATGCAAAGAGGTAAATTGATTTCCGGTTAAAGTATTGGCGATAAATCACTAGAAATAGAAATAACACAAAATACCTCGAAGCATCTGATCGGAGCGGTTAAAGAGGAATGACTATACAAAACTAAGTGCTGGAGAAACACATGTCATGCTGATTCTTCATTGAGAAGGTCATAAGGAAACGTATTTCATGAACGAAAGAACTGAGTTTAAAAGTTGCTCGTTTGACCGAATTTTGAGTATTGCTCTTTAGTTCGGGGAGAAGAACCTACGAAGACTGACTGGTTTCGTTAAGGGTTCATTCCGTATTCGCGAGAGCATTAAGGAGATACTCAACGAACTTCAGTAGTAGACGCCACAAGAGATGTGTTGTGCATCACAGTGAAGTTTACTATCAAAATTTCGAGAGCGAACGTTCCTAGACGAGTCACTCAACAAATTACTTCCTTCAGAACGCGTCTAGTGAAATGGTTACAGCGATAAAATAAGGTAGTCGTTCTTTCGCTTTACAATTCTCGAATGGAACAGTAAGGCGGGAAATGAAAAAAAAAAAAAAGCAAATATCGTTCGAACAGGCAGTGGAGACCCAACGGAACCGACCGGCCGACATATCATCCTTAGCCCTTAGGCGTCACGGGATACACTTACAGAGGGGCATGTGGCAGCACACCGCTCTAACGGCCGTTGTCAGTTTTCGTGACCGGAGCCGCTACTTCTCAATGAAATAGCTCCTCAATTGACCTCACGAGGGCTGAGTGCATACTGCTTGCCAACAGCACTCGGCAGACCTGGACGGTGACCCACCCAGGTGCTAGACAAGCCTGACAGCACTTAACTTCAGTGATCTGACGTGAACCGGTGTTACCACTGCGACTAGGCATTGGCAAAGGAGGAAATAAAAGCAGTATCAAAAATACGCCCATCACAGACGTGAGGTTGATTTTGTAGCACAGCTATAGATAAAGAAGCGAAAAGAGGATGATATGCATTATAGACATATACGCGTTGAGGAAAATCTGAAATACGATACATTAAGGACGTTTTAAATCCCGAGTACTGCCCATCCTTGAGGCAACTCGATATGGCGTATTTCAGTTGCCACGAAATGTGAACGTCTTCTTCAAAGACTGTTGGGTGCAACTGGCACCCTTGACTGCACGTTGGTCTGAGATGTTGCCCACAGAAAGTATTTCTGAATTGTTTTGTCGCCAACTTGTTTCTCACGATTCATCGACTACCACTCATATTGTCTTATAGACACACACACAAATTGCGTGAAGATACCCCGGGAAGCAGATCACTGCCTCTTTGACTCCTTGTAAAAACTTAAGAGAATATGATTGCATCACGATGGAGAAGAATTCGCACCCTGTAGTATTCTTAAACTATGAGATTAAGTACATTTATGCAATACTAATTCATTGTCTGTTGTCACGAATCTACTTTACGGTATAAGGTTCTTGTAAATCACATGTATCGTTCCTGGTGATAAAATTTTCACAAACTTTATAGTCGTATTACCTCGATAAAAATTGGCACAATGAAGTTGTTATTGTAATGCGGCATGTTTCACTTGATTAGAAGAAGAGGCGCAATACGCTTTCTAGGTTCAAATATTTAATAGAAAACTCAAATTTCTGTCAAAAATTGAGCGTGAACAGCATGAGTGAAACTGTGTAGTTGTATAAGTATAAAAGGCACTATTTTTATTTTGGTGCATTTCGACTTACGAGGCAGCTCGGAAGTATTTCTGTGACTCACTAATACCATCCGTGTTCCTGATATGCACCAGTCAAAGAAAAAGCTCAGAAACATAGACAAATTACTGCAGCACAATATGACTGCCGCAACGTAGCTGTAGCTTCGGTTTATCTGTGATATCAAACGCAAATGGAACTCGAAAATGGTGGACAGATGAAGCTACGATGATCATTTGATAATTGAAATTACTTCTCCAGGTTAATCACTTGCCTGCAGAGCATTTCATGTACTATCAGGGCTTTGAATTAGTTCCTTTCAGCCAACGGAAGTCCATCAGGAGCGGACTGCGGTATGAGAGAGCAACGGTGACTGGGAACGCCGCTGTTTTCTTCACGCAAGCCCTGCAGTGAACGGCAGACGCTTGGTTCACGCTTGCAACTACTTTCATATTGTGATACTGGCGCTTTCTCCTGAGCATTATATTTCGTGGCGAATCATTCAGTGATAAAATACGAGGGTTGTCCAGAAACTAAGTTCCGATCGGTCGTGAAATGGAAAACACAATTAAAACCAGAAACGTTTTATTTGCAACAGTTAGGTACACCTTACACCTACTTCTCTGCATAGTCGCCGCTCCAACTTCAAGTGTTGTCATTGTGTTGTATCAACTTTCCAATATCCTCGTCATAGAAAGCAGCCGCCTGTGCTTTCGGCCAGTTATCTGCATTGGTCTGCAGCTTGTTGTCTGTGGAAAAATTTTGTCTTCATAGCCAGCGGTTCTTGTGAGCAGAGATGAGACTCAGGGGCAGCGAATTACGGACTGTATTATGGATTATCAAACACTTCTCATCGAGAACGTTACAGGAGCATCTTCGTTGCCCCTGCAGTGTGCGGCCGAGAATTGGCATGAAGAAGGAACTGCTCGACAGTTGTGTTACGTGGGCAGCATGACACAGGTGAAATCTCTAACCAGGTCCTCATACTTGGCCGGAGACGCTATTCCCTACGCATCTTTAAGTGGTCACTGTTCACTCAAAACTGAAAAGAGCGACGCGACACGATCAACTGGCATACTAGAGACACTGCCCAACACATCTGCGCAAAGCTTTACCGGATTTTCCCAGTGGTTTCCATTTCGCGACCGATCGGAACTTACTTTATGGACAACCCTCGTACAAGCAGTATTATTCATTACTACAACCCGAGTATTCTTGCTGCTGTTTTTGAAAGGATAGTTGATTTGATTCGCCAAGCATTATCATTCTTCCAATCTTTGCAAAAAATATGGAAGTGTTAACTGACATTGAGGGAACTCGTGTTACTTTGGGGCTTTTTGTCTTTGTGTAATGGGCAGCTTTCGGCCAGTTTCGCGTGTAAGGTTAACTAAATATACGATTCGCACTACACGTTGCAGTGCAGGATTACCTAGGTACGCTGATTTTCACGTTGGAGGAAGTCAAGAGCTTACCAATGAAGTCGTGCCTAATGAACCAGCCTCTATCTAGTCCACAGTATCCAATGTTTCTTACAGCAGTGCGCTAAGTCACGATGGAAGTACGTTCCGTGTATATGAATGCTCTCTTGGTGTTCTACCTCATTTATGGCTATTCTAATCTCAATCGCTACTTATTTAATTAAACTTTGCAAGTCTGTAACCCAGGCTGTTATATACAGTTTACGAGCCTTGAGGGAACAAGTTTAATAAAGGGTAACACTTAAAAGAACTACAATTGGAAAACTACGAAGGTGGAGGGAATCAGCTGCATATCGAGGAGTGGCTGGAGGGCGTCGTGTTGGGATGCTGTCTTTTGGGTAGTAGGCCTACTTCGTTTACGTTCGTCGAAGTAGCCTTCATATATGGGTTCCCAGTATTCAGAGGGTGCTCTGGCAGCAGTTACTATTCAGTGGTTTACCAATAACGACAGTGAGATTTCTCCAACTTTTAGACGATTAATAATAGTATCACATGGTCTTTTAATGAGACACGATCCACGATTTCTTAGTCAGTGAAGGAGGAGATTAGTGTTCAAGGTTCCGTCGACAACGAGGTCATTAGAGGCCGAGCACAAGCTCAGATTAGGGAAGGATGGGGAAGAAAATCGTCCGTGCTTTTTCAAAGGAACCATACCGGCATTTGCCTGAAGCGATTTCGGGAACTAACGGAAAATCTAAATCGGTATAGCCGGACATGGGTTTGAACCGTTCTCCTTCTGAATGCGAATGCAGTGTGATAAATACTGCGCCACCTCTCTCGCTTTTAGTCAGTGGAGGGGGGAGAGGATAATAATCAATGACTATTTACGGAACAGAACACACACGATCGCCAGAAGCAGCAGACGTGCTCATTCTTTGAAAGTGGCATGGAAATGGCGACGTAACTGCGCCGGAACAAGATCGCAGCTGAAATCTGACGAAGCGCAATAGGAGGTTGGTGGAGAAACAATTTGCCATAAGCATCAGACCGACGAAGACATCACAGGCGAAAGATTCGCCTTCGTTCCTTTCTTCATGGGAAATTCTTAGACGCCCACTGAGTCAGCTGTTACGCTTTCCCGACCCCCTCACCTATCTCACTGCTGACTTCCAAGTAGAACATTAGGCAATGGTGAAAGAAAAGTTAAATGTGATTAAGGAAAACACTGTTTCAGTCAGTAAACTATAAATACAGTGTACTCAAAAATTTGTGGTAAGGTCTTATGGGACCAAACTGCTGAGGGCATCGGTCCCTAAGCTTACACACAATCTAACTTAATCTAACTTAAACTAACCTACGCACACACCCGTGCCCGAGGGAGGACTCGAACCTCCGACAGGGGGAGCCGCGCGGACCGTGACAAGACGGCCTAGACCTCGCGGTTGCCCCGCGCGGCGCAGTGTACACAATCACAAGCTTCTGAGACTAGTGTGTTATTTAAATCTTTCTTTGACAGCACATGTGAACTTTATCTATGAGAATTAGGAATGCCGGTAAAGTGTTTGAGGGCTTGCGTGCGTCATTGTTTTGTGTTTACGACGTGTTCGGCAAATAACGCCACTAATGAGTTTTCCTGGGCTGATATGCTCACATTTGCTGCCCACACTTGTTAACGGTGACGAAGTTTAGGGTGGCGTTGTTTAATAACGCTTGCTCGCATGAAAATATGATAGTGTATTAATAGTTATTTTTACTTTTGAGTAAACTTGACGCTAGTTTACTGTCTGAATTTTATATGTGATTTTCGTATTGTAGCTGTGGCAGTACAGGTAGGTGGATTCGTTAGCTCAGCAATACTGTTGTCAGCATCAAAACCGGCGAAGGAGGGGGGGAGGGAGGGTGATCATGAAAGGCATCCAGCTGAAACAGAAAACAGCAAACAGGAGAAGACAAGTTTTTCAAGATGAGGACCTGGAAAACGCTGAGCTATTTCCCAGAGGTGGCTTGCAGGAAGATCAATGGGTCAGGCTAGGACATGGACGTTGAAAAGCTAGGGAACTGGGAGGAGGTTACAAGATAATGTACAGTGGAAAAAATTACCAAGGAAAAAAACGGCATCTACGATGATTAGCCTCGCCCTGGCCTCTGGTAAACCGCAATAGAGGCAGTGGTCGAATAATGAATGGCTAGTAGTGTTCTAAGGAGCAGTTTTAAATCACCAGAAGCTATGCTCATCGAATTCGTGTATACAGT
Source organism: Schistocerca americana (assembly GCF_021461395.2). Classification (NCBI taxonomy): domain Eukaryota; kingdom Metazoa; phylum Arthropoda; class Insecta; order Orthoptera; family Acrididae; genus Schistocerca; species Schistocerca americana. Next base: position 524,091,083 of record NC_060121.1, on the reverse strand, counting down.
AACTTGACTCAAGAACCTCAGTCTCATATGTTGAGAAAGAGTTATAGACTGTAACGGCTGGAACAGAACATCTGAACAGTCATCTAGAGATCAGTAGAGAAAATGAGCTCTTAAGAGGAGTTCATGTTGAGTCGGGAATCCACGGGAGAAATTAAGAACGGGAGAGTTTACGTGTTTTACCTTGTCACTGGAATCGGCAATATGTAAATTTCTTTTTTCAGGGGTCGGCAAGGCGGCAAGTTGCCTACAGAAATGGAGGAAGGGAAAAGTATGACACGGTTAATTGTTTTAAGAAATTTACAGCTGAAGGAAGTTAAGCTGATAGTAATTAGTGGGCTTGTATCAACCCAACACTAACAGTAATAGAGAAGACTGACTAACCTAGGTATCACAAATGGCTTCGGGAGAAAGGCTATCAGAAGAAACACAACCTATAACGCGGGCTCAATAATGATGGAAAGTAAATGGCTAAACAACTGTTCGGGTAAACATCTAAGAACAATGGTTGTGTTGACAATGAAACCTAGCGCTGGAACGATGAAGTACAGAAGGCTGAAAAACCGGAACACCAAGAACAGGAACAGCCGCTGAGAGCAACCTACTATAAAATGTGATAAACAGACAAGAAAAAGGATGATTGGAAAAGTTGGAAGCCGCATGGAATGAAATCTATGAAAAACTATGGACAAAATGGGACAAGTTCAAACCCATTAGTATAGCTAAGGCCAGAGACAGGGCGAACAAATATTCCATCCTTATTACACAAGCTAAAATGAAGCTGGATTCGTCCTCTGAGTTGAAAAAAAAAATGAAGAGCTATTGAAAGACTATTTCGGGAAAAATTTAGACGACAAAATCGCAAGAAGTGCCCCAGAGAATCTGCCTAGTCAGAACATGTCGTAGGATATGTCGCCGGAAAATTGGTAACGTCCGTGAGGAGAAGGAAAACTGGAAAGACGAACAGTGAAGAGCCAAAACATCACGGCCGCTGCCCATCGCGATATTTAATATCGCCTGGTGGCGTGACGCTCTAATGGAAGTATGTACGCAGAGCAGAAACGAATGGGAGCCCGTTCTAGCGACGACGTGGGACGCAAATAGGCAAATCCACTGGCATAAGCGACTTTGCCAAAGAGCAGGTTGCTATGACCTGGCTCTGGAAACGACCGTCTCGGAAACGGCGGAGCTGGTCGGTCGACTGTTCGGGTGCTGATGTAGTGAACATCTGTGGGAAGTGGCTGAAGGACGGTGAAACCACGAGTAAGCGACAACGTTTTGGGAGCCCACATCTCATCACAGAACGTGGACGGAAGGGACCTGCCCGTTCTGGAAAGCAGGATAGGGGGCGACCGGTGACAGATCTGACGACATAGTACAATGCTAGTGGAAGCACAAAGGCTTCGGAGCACACCGTTTAGCGCATATTGTTGAACGTGGGTCCCCCCAGCAGACGATCCCTACATGTTCTCATGTTGAGTCAGTGACATCATGTACGACTGCAGTGCGTACGAGAATATCCGAGATTGGACTGTGGATCAATGGGAACGTCTCGCTTGGTCAGATGAATAACGTTTTGTGTTACACCGGGACGACGGTTAAGGGCTGTTCCAAACATGCACTTCGCCACGTACGCAGACCTTTGGGGACAATATTATGCATAGGGGACATTCACCCAGGTTTCCGTGGGTCCTGCGGTAGCAACCGAACGTGAACGTTATTGCGGACCGGCTGTATCCCTCCATGCCTAACGGCGATGGCATCTTCCAGCAGGATAACTGTCCGTATCACAGGGCCAGAATCGTAATACAGCGGTTTGAGTAGTATTATAGTGAACTCATCTTGACGTCTCGGCTACAAACTTCACGTACTTCTGAAAACCTATCAAGAATTTGTTGAATCCAAACTACGCTGCTGTATTGCGTTCTGAAGATGGACTATCACGGTATTAAGCAGGTGATCATATTGTTTTGTTCATCAGTGTACATCCCGGTACAATCCCCACAGAAATTTGGAAATTTTTGGTGGTAAAAAGAACTGATATGTTGGTTGACGTTATGATAAACGTCTATAAAGAAGATCCCAGAAGAACAGTGAAACAGTGCGTTTGTGACAATCACAAAAAGAAAGATAACATATAATTACAGCGTTAACTATGCAGATAGTAAGCTGATGTCAAACTCCATTACGCATCGACACGAGGAGTCATAGAACAAATTAACGGAGATTCTGTTTTTGTTAAAAATCGGGGGATCGGTGGAGTATAACTGGCACTGTTTCCTGAATCTCGTTTCTAGTGTGCCTTCCTTTGCAATTCTCTTTAGATAGCTGTTACTAATAAAATACGCCATTGAGACACCTGAATTATTGACATTTAATTTGTATAGGCCGGCCAGTGTGCTGAACATGGAAACTTATCTTCATGCATGAGGTTTTCAGTATTCATACCAGTCATTGCCAGTATCTAGCTGTCTACACACACACTTCTGAATTATAAGAATGCGTGGTGTCTTTTTTTTTCGAATATGTTCGAAAGGACACCACGCATTCACATATTTGATTCGCCTAGATGGGTAATGAATCCACCTTCTTCAGTGCGGATGTACAAGTACGTCCGACCTCCTGTGGGAATCTCAACGTATTGAGCATGAAGGAAATGGACAGGGAGTGCGGATAGGGGCGCTCGTTGGGAGTGCAGATAGACCGTGAGGCGTGCCGAGATATTCTGCGCAGTTGCACTGGCCTGTGTTCCGGACAGCACAGTGGTTAACGCACCTGCCTCGTCAGCAAGAAATCCCAAGTTCGAATCTCAGTCCGGCATACATTTTCACTCGTCGCCGCTGATTCTGCGTAATGTAATTCAGCAGATATCAGCAATACCCTTCCTTTCCTTTCTCCCCTCCACTCTTCCATCTTCAATTTACATATAGCTCTGAGTTATTAGTTTCTACGATACGTGGAGTTTTTTGATGCTTCTGTCCAAAATAACTGTAGAAGAAACCCACTCTAGATACGGATGTAAAGGGAGGGTTTTTCATGATACAAGGGGAGGGGCAACAGGTCACCTCAGCTTGAACTAACAGATGCCGACAAGAAGTATTAAACAACTGGAATGAAATTTTCAGTCTGGCAGATTAAAACTGTGCGCCGGACCGAGACTCGAACTGGTTTCAAGCCTATAGCTGTGAAAGAAAGAAGTTACAAATGGTATCCTCGCTCACCATACGTTTCAAGAACTGTAGCTGAGAACGTACTGTTGCTGAAAATTTAAAATAGGCAAACAGCTTTTTATGTATGAATATTGCTAATTTATGTATAACAGTTTTGTTAATTACATGATGAAAGCTACAGCATGTGTTCACAACGGTTATAAGGGTGAGATTTTCGTGTACTTCACTATTTGTCGTTATACTCTCTACTCATTTATGAACATAGTACAGCGAATCACACTGATTGTTTATACAATAAGTGTTAAGGTCACGTAAAAGTTTTAGGTGTACTATGAATTTAAGGACGGTTGCTCAGAATCTTTACTAATTTTTCACATCAGAATCTGCAGAAGGAAACGAAAAAATAAGTTTACGCAGCCACAAAAACGAAGGGTGTCCCTAGGAGCTTGTAACCTCCCCCTCACTTATCGACCTTAAGGACAGTGAAAAATTAAACCGCGTGTACCTAATGGAAATTTGGGAAAAAGCAATCGTCACCGAAGTTAATCTGTCGGTAAAGAGGGAGGTAGGCTTACATCTAAATGAAAAGAAAAATGCAAATGAAATTGGTGGAAATTAATTTTGAAAAAGGGTAAAGTTAATAAAGAAACTAAATGTGTGGTCGTTTAATTAACTGGCGTTAATTAGATATTTGAGATTTGGGGAAAATTACGGTCGTCAGTCCTATGGAAAACTACTACAATAACTGAAAAAGAAGGGTTAATGCACATATAATTAGCACGAAGAGCGTGGCAACTGAAGGTTGACACGTGTTGTGTGAAAACTGAATGTTTGTCAAAAGTAATAAATTTCGCTAAACTCAGACTTAATTTAGCAAAAGAATTAATAAAACCGGAAAATTGAAAGTTAATTTAGTGACTGAAATTAATAGTGAACTTTGTTTCTGAAGCACTACGAAATAAAATAAAATAAGGTTAATCTTGGGCTACCTCAACAATCATCTCAAAAGCAACTTGAATCTATGCAATTTAGAAATAACAGATTTAACTTTGAACTTGAATTAAATGATTTTGAACAATTAACAATAGTGAAATTTAGTACGTACCAAGCTGAGCTGCAGTCACAGGTAAGCTAAAATATGGTAACAAAACTCTCACTCTTAATTTCTGCTTGTGTAATCTAAATATAGTTCTGTTTGTTTATTGTAGCCAGCTATGAACACTTTAACTGAACTTTGAAATTAAAGCAGTGAAATGGAATGATATTATTTTAATGCTGGCGTTTGAATTTCAACGACACTCGGGTTCATTTCAGAAAAGGAAGGGACCCTGCTTGGTAATGCAATTGGGACAATGAGCAACAAAGGTTCATGCTAAGTTGCTGTATTTTAGTGATGCAAATTTAACAGTTTGAAAAACTGAGGTCCGCCATACAGTTCTAAAACTTTATGTGCTTTCAGTCTTCCTTGTTACTTGATTGGAGGTTTGAAGTCGTCGATTGAGAAGGTGGCGACAATCACTTATTGTCGGTCTCCGCTGTTGCAGAAGCTGGATGTTGGCACGCCTTCTTCTCGACACGATCACCAGGCAAAACGGGCTCTTGATGTGTGCCAGCTAATGTTTCCCGTCCGCGACACCGTGCGAGAAACTATCAAAGCAAGTCGAGCGCAATTACATGCTGCAAAACCCCGAAAGCGCGGCAACTCGCGAGAGCGTCACTCAACTCACCTGCTCCACTGTCCTGCTCCAGCCAGACTCTGCTCTGCGATGTCTCCACGCGGCAGAGTTAACACTGCCCAAGATCCTAAACACTTTGGTTCTCCAGACGACCTATCGATGTAATCCTTCGATAGCATAGTTTCCCTAGGCAAGACCCAGCGTAAAAATACAAATAATATTTACAAAACAAACCAACTATACATCAACATAAATGCATATATATATATATATATATATATATATATATATATATATATATATATATACAAACTGTAAAACAATTACAATATATGTAGACACAGAAATATCATTTCTTCAGGTCACAAAATAAGGAAAAAATTTATAGTACAATAGATGTTAATAGGAGGATATGTATTTGCGGCGTTACAAGCTCACAAAAAGAAACTGTTTCCCGACATTCTATTGAGGAGGAATTTACCTAAGGTAGGTGATCATATTTGGAAATATTCTCTTTCATTCCATCATAAAGATGCAGGCTAACATCAATCCTGGTGGAGAAACACGCTTAAGAGATAGCAAGAGAGGAAGAGTGAAATTTCAAAATTTCGAGGGCGACATTCCTAGTCAGTCGATTAAATTCAAGAAGAGATTCAAACAAACTATTAGCATACCTTACATAGCAGACGTTGCTGAATCAGGGAAAGTAATGAGGATGTAGGAAAGGCGTGTGAAACTACTTAGATGATCAAACACTGGGACTCGAGCTTCGGATCCTTCCACTCATGGGCAAAGGACATATTAACTGAGCTACCTTTTTAAAAATAATTAAACAAATATTCTTGTGAAACACTATCTTCCTGGCAAGCAAATTTTTCCGGCGAAATTAATTTATTCCCGGTACCTTCGTGAAATCTAAGATCTGTACATATCATAAATTACAGTCACCTGCCGCATTTTTCTGTCTGTATGTGACGGACAATGTCATGAATTACTGTTGGGATTTTGATACGCTTTTCTCTGACAGACTGTTTCACGAGGAAGATTTTGTAAATAATTAATAATTGTAATAACCTTGAGTGTGTAATATATGTGCTGTTCCATATTTAATTGACGGTTGTAGTGACATCTCGTGACAATGATAGGAGCTATGAGCTGGTCAGCTACAAAGAAGGCGTTATTTGGCGAGAAAAACTGTAAAAATAAACAGTCGCAGCAACTCTAGAGAGGTAAGAGTAGCTTGACCAGAATCTGTACATATCGATCTACACATACTATAAATTTCAGTCCTCCGCCTCTTTTTCTGTCTATGTGACAAGGCTAGTCTAGGGATTTTGATGCGGTTGTCATTAACAGGCAGAATGATTCACGGGGAAGGTACGTGTATATAACTTACCAGAACGAAAAATGCTCCTATCAGAGCACAAAAAACCGAGTATGTTCTGGGCAAAGTTAGGGATGTAAAAGAAGGGAACTAGATGTTCGACTAATCTGGCAGCTTCAAAGACATTTGTATCAAAACATCTTCACATGTTCGCGTTTTTACGTGTTAGTATTAGTACCCATGTCATGTAATATAATGCATCGTGTCAAGTAAAGTAACGAGATACCATGTCTTGTGACCTAATATGACATTGGTCATATCGTGAAATATGACACAAGGTGTCATTAAAATCGCATCCCCACTCCGAAACTTCCTATGATGTATGCGCCCGCACTCTCTGATACTTTCTATTGTTTATCCACCCCATTCTCTATAAGCACATAAATTTTTGTCTATTTGTTCTTACACCTCTCACCATACGTTTGACATGGGGTGAGTTTTGGGGAGAAATGGTCCCGTTGTGGTTGCACCTAGGGCAAAGCTATCTGTATCACTGAGACACGCAAGCTACCCCACCGACGGCAAGGTCCTCGGTTCATGGTGGGTCTATGATGATAATGTACGTAAATAGTTGATATTATGTAAATAATCTTACGATACGACCATATTACATAGATAAACTTACGATGTGAAAAAATGTAGAATGGGTGTACAAAAAAAGGTGCATGATCACGTGGCTCATATGAGGTAGCAGCTTCGAACCTCAGGAAATTGTGCGAATCTCTCCGTGTGCGAATCTCTCCGTGTCCACATACTGCTGTTAAAAATGATTACTTGCCAAATGACATCTGGACGACATAAGGCTTTTGCCTAATTTAACAGCAGTTTGAAGCTGTAAATTAATGTTCATCTTAAAAGTAGTTGCAAAGTAACCAACAAGAACCATGTGACCAACCATGAGACGAAACAGTACGAAATAATACACATACGAAATGCGGGCGACAATGCGCTAGGATATGGCAGCTTTTCAACATCCAATGATTTTACGACCATCAGGTAGAAGAATCCGAAGGCACAAAAAGAACCAACTGAGATTTTAATTAATCTGCCTAATTGAAAATTCATTTGACCATTTAAATTGTTGAAAATTTAACCGTTGACCAATTAACTGATGGACCAAAATACGCCCAACTTATTGGAAACCCAACTGATTTGTGGTTAAATCTGACTTACCTATCAGCTGAGCGATGTTGCAAATGAAATATTACATCTGAACGCTGACGATTCGCACAACAAACAATAAACTGTTGAAAACCATACATCATGTTAATACATCCTTTTCACTGTTTATTTAGTTTCAATGATAAAAATTGAAAATTAAGAAACCGCTCTAGAAAGACTCATGTGAACAATTTTGGCATGAAATGCTGCAACAACCAGTCCGAATTAAGTTTGAGTGTTGCTGGCTGAAAAAAGCAGAACAAATGTGAAATAATACATGCAAGACAAAATATTATCAACTTTTCAACCCTGTACAAAAATTGACCAACTTAGCTTGTTGTCGGAAAATAAATTATCTACAAGGTAGTAAAGTAGTTTTTTAAGAAACGCTGTAAAATATTTTCTATTGATTAGAAACAAGGTGATCTTTTTTCCAACAATTATTTTTATAGAAATTTTCGGATTAGTTTAACTTTCTGCTTGGACATCGATAAAGCTTTAAATGCTCGATCAAATAATATGTCATTTAGTACAGAGCTGGACATAATTCTGATTTGGTGCATGCATTGTTTCAGACATCCAGTTACTTTTCTATGGTTTTAAGCCACTGGTGAATAACATCTTTAACGTATAGACAAAGAAACGATGATCAATTGTGATACCACCTTTTATTAAATTATATACAAATGAAGTGCTTAGACTGCAACGGATTTCTACGAAACACAGTTTCACGTGCAAACGCGCGATATTTTCGAAGCAAAATCTGAACAATGAAATATTTTTGCAAATGTTTCTTATAATTGCAGTGAGAATATATCTCTTATTACCATCTCTATTACTTTAAACCGTCTCAGCATGTGCGATTCCCGTAATACCGGATTTTATTTGCATTTTATGCGCAACTTTATACCTATATCGTGGCAGCGTATAAAGCTATCACAAAACAAAAGGAGACCATTAATTAAATGTATTTTTCTATCTTCTTACAAAATTTGAACCAATTCACGCAAATTTGAAACATAGAAGTGGCGCACGTAAGAAAAAACTCACAAAAAAGTGCTTTTTGCACGTATAATCTGAATGAAGCTACGTTTTTGAAAGCGAGTTTCCAATTTTGTCGTAAGAACGCAATTTTTAGTAAGAACGAATTTTACGTGCTACGTTTACCTCGACTTTAAATTATCGAATATCTACGACGGATAAAGATTATTCGATAAAAAAAATTCGTTTCGATTTTGTCCATTTACCTACCTTCGTGCAAAGTTTGAACCGATTCGAACAGGTTTAAAATGTATATGTGGCGCGCTTCAGAAATCTCCTAGAAACACGTGTGCTACAACTAGCTCGGCTTTAAATCATCATGTCTGGACAACGGATGAAAATTATTGGATAAAAAATTTCATTTTGACTTTATCCATTTAGCTAGCTGCGTCCAAAGTTCGTACCGATTAGTGCAAGTTTAAAGTGCGCGCTTTAGAAACTTTCAGAAGAACGCGATTTTTGCAAGTAAAAAACAATGAATCAAGATTTTTTCAAACCGTTAAAACTTATTATTGGATGAAAAAGTCGTTTTGTCTTTATCCATTTATCTACCTTAGTGCAAGGTTTGAATCGGTTCGTACAAGTTTAAAGGACAGAAGTGGTGCGCTCGTAGCTAATTGTAATTAGCGCTACCGTTGCGTAGCCGGGCATGTGGCTACTTATTACCTACAGCTGCTTGTGAAAATGTAAAAACTTTTCATGAGAACTAAAAACATAGAGTCTTGTTGCATACTAAAATGATTTTGGAAACAAAATTCTTCTTCGAAGCAGAAAAGATCTTGAGAAATCAAAATCTTGTTTCAGAAGTAATTAAATCAAAAGCGCACTGCTTGCAAAGATAAATTTGAACAAGCAAACTTTTTCTAGCTTCGAAAAGCAAATATATTTCTCGGGAAACGCTGTTTGTTGAGTCTGAATAAAGAAGTCCTCCTGAAGTACATTCTTTACTGGTACGAAACGATTCGTAGTGGTTGAACGCGCGCTTGTCGAACATAAGTGTTCTGTTTTATCGCCTATGCTCTTAGGTTGCTTGTCATTCCCCGAAGTTAGATAATGTGGTTTAGAAGATCGGTGTGTTTTATCGATGCAATCTTGTATCCACACTCTGTATTTGCGGTTTTGTGCTAGCTTGAAATATTCCTAAGCTGGAATGATATGTACGCTAAGTTATATGTGCAATTTGTTTATCATTGCGTTATGCATGAATCGTCCCAGTAAGAAAGTGACGCTATTGTGGATTGTTCTTTGGCGCCCGCGGCTCTTACTGTCCCGTCACAGCTTTACTTCCGCCAGTATGGCCGTCCCACCTCCAAAACTACACAGACGTTGTTCTGCATACCTTGTTCGACTGCAATTTATGGAGGAATGGTGGTGAAAATACGATCTAAATGTAAATCTATTACTGACGTAGGCCAATTAATCGTAGTTTATTTTTTCGCAAATGAAGTTTTTTAGGATTCTGTGAGAGTACTTAATAACTGTCAGGCCACTAACAAGGGAACCTCCCCATCGCACCCCCCTCAGATTTAGTTATAAGTTGGCACAGTGGATAGACCTTGAAAAACTGAACACAGACCAATCGAGAAAACAAGAAGTAGTTATGTGGAACTATGAAAAAAATAAGCAAAGTATACAAACTGAGTAGTCCATGTGCAAGAGAGGCAACATCAAGGGTAGTGTGAGCTCAGGAGCGCCATGGTCCCGTGGTTAGCGTGAGCAGCTGCGAAACGAGAGATCCTTGGTTCAAGTCTTCCCTCGAGTGAAAAGTTTAATGTTTTATTTTCAGAGAATTATCAAAGTTCAGGCACCTACACATAATCAACTTCGCTCTCCAAAATTCCAGGACATGTTAAGATTTGCGTGGACATATGCAGGATTTGACGGTCTACACATGGAAAAATTTGAAAACGTTGAAAACATATGTTTTGACAGAATACAGGGAAAACTGTGCGACTGTGAAACTGTTGCATTCATTTGTTGCAGTTTATGTGACAAACTCTTATGTTTTCATCACTTTTTTGGGAGTGATTATCACATCCACAAGAAAACCTAAATCGGGCAAGGTAGAAGAATCTTTTTACCCATTCGCCAAGTGTACAAGTTAGGTGGGTCGACAACATATTCCTGTCATGTGACGCGCATGCTGTCACCGGTGTCGTATAGAATATATCAGACGTGTTTTCCTGTGGAGGAATCGGTTGACCTATGACCTTGCGATCAAATGTTTTCGGTTCCCATTGGAGAGGCACGTCCTTTCGTCTACTAATCGCACGGTTTTGCGTTGCGGTCGCAAAACACAGACACTAAACTTATAACAGTGAACAGAGACGTCAATGAACGAACAGACAGATCATAACTTTGCGAAAATAAAGAAAGTAAACTTTTCACTCGAGGGAAGACTTGAAGCAAGAGCCTCTTATTCCGCCGCTGCTCACGCTAATCACGGGACCACGCCGCTCCTACGCTCACAGTATCCTCGACGTTGCCTATTTTGCGCATGGACTACTCAGTTTGTATATTTTGCTTATTTTTTTCATAGTTCCACACAACTTCTTCCTGTTTTCTCGATTGATCTGTGTTCAGTTTTTCAAGGCCTATCCACTGTGCCAACTTATAACTAAATCTGAGGGGGATGCGATGGGGAGGTTACCTTGTAAGGGAAAAAATACCTGTGACAGTGAAATCTAGAAGGGAGACAATTAAAAACTTAATTAGCAGATGCGAATTATTAATGCTACCTTTTCTGTTTTTTTTCCTTCATTTTTACCGTATATTTGACGGAATAAGCATCATTGTTCCACTAATTTTGCAATTGAACTATTTATGACGAAACACTACATCAACTGGTCAAGACATCAGAAACAAACTGGACATAGCTTGCTTTTAAAATAGTTCTTGTCGTTTATATCTGAAGTGACGGCACCACGAACTATGTAGTGCACATTTACTACAAAAAATTAACTGTTTTGACCATGAATATGGTGCTCCATTTCTCTTGACTGTGATAAGTGACACAAAGGTAAGTGCTGATATCTTCTACTGGCTATAGCGGGCCTCACGCAAATAGGTATATCAACGTCATCTCATCATCCCACAGCATTGCCAGTGATAATTTGAAATGTCAGCAAAAATTCCGAAAAAAATATTAGCCGCCTTGATTTTTAGTCTAGAATGTGGTGGAGTACTCTTCAAAAGAAAATTCTTGCCAGTTATAATGAAAAAATAAATAAATAAAAACGAAAGTTGTAATAAATTTTCAAAAAAATATGTTTATACTTCACCCTCTGGAACCAAACGGAGGTTCTAACATAAAAACCGAAGAAAATCCATGAACATTCTAAGAGTTTAGAGATGCATTTGTACGATTTTTTTTGAAAACATAAAAGTATTCCGAGATAAAAAATAAAACATATCGTAAGAGGTGGGAAACCGTTTCGCCTGTGTTACGAAAAATGTTGTCGCTGATGAATCTGCGTTCTGTTGGATCTCTTAGAAACTTCCAGCGATAAAGTTGTTAAGGAAACTATAAAATTAATTTTAGTAACATCTAAGACATCATTATTGTATGATGTCACACATGAACGCAGATTATTTGTGAGAGACTGCACCGGTTTGAGTGCGTAAAGGGCGTCAGAACATTCGAAAACAAACTAAAATTATTGTATCGAACGGACTGAAGCCTATTTTACTGATCTGGACAACAGTAAAGAAGCCAGGCATAAATAAATTTGCGGACATTCATAAACTGACAGCAAAAATTTGTAGTATTTCGGAATCTACTCTATGCAGTATTAACAGTGAAACTTCCTTGGAGATTAAAGTGTGTGCCGGACCGAGACTCGAACTCGGGGCCTTTGGCTTTCGCGGACAATGCTCTACCGACTGCGCAGTGCACCCTCCGCTGCAGAGTGAAAATTTCACTCTGGAAACATCCCCCAGGCTGTGGCTAAGCCATGCCTCCACAATATCCTTTCTTCTAGGAGTGCTAGTTCTACAAGATTCGCAAGAGAGCTTCTGTGAAGTTTGGAATGTAGAAGACTAAGTATTGGGGCGGAATTGAAGTTGTTTGGACTGGTCGTGAGTCGTGCTTGGGTAGCTCAGTCGGTAGGCCACTTGTCCGTGAAAGGTAAAGGTCCCAAGTTCGAGTCTCGGTCGAGCACACTGTTATAATGTCCCAGGAAGTTTAATATCAGCGCACAATCCACTGCAGAGTGAAAATTTAATTCCAGTATTAATAGTATTCTAACATCGGCAGAATCTCCACATGTGACCAGGTGTTTCAATTCTCCAATAAAGGGGTACAAACGGAGTTTGACAATTTTAACAAATTGTTACTGCGCGCAACTATGCTTCGTTATTAGGGCAGAGGAAAGTATCCGACGGCTAGAAAAGTATATAGTGATCTCTGTGAAAAAATTATTCTGGTGCAGAGGCCTCTGTTCCTCGTCTTCTTTGCTCACTTGATTTGCAGTGTAATGGTGGAGGAAAATGTTTGATGGAATGCAGAGGCATTGCAGCAGTAAGAGCGACGTTTTTGCTTACAATACATTTATTGGGTGCTAAGGCGAGTAGGCGTGTAGTACACTTAGATAATAATTAGGTTTCACAAAACCGTTCGAACAAAATTATATATTTTACTCGATTTCAACGGAACGTCGGAATTTGTTTCAGTTCCTATAGTTACTGCTGTACAATCGGCATTTTGGATGATTGGTACAGTGATGGAGGGTCTGTGACAGCTGCGAATAAAAAAATTTGGGAGTTGTGGAATAATCTCCGTCCTATTAAGGCAAGCCGTCGAAACAAAACTCCTGGCGGCGGCATACAAGTAATCGCGCTGCATTATGCTCATTACAAAACACAAGTCAATGCACATTTTCACGGAAGACTGAACACTCGATACCGTGCGGTAGTGCAGCGTACAGTTGGAGCTAACCCCTTAATTCCTAGTGTGTTTACAGCAACACAGCTGTCAAGCGGACAAATCTCAGCGTTTCGCGCCTGGAGACGTCACTCAGCGGATGTGACCTTGAGCTGCATATTTTGGTGATGCCACTCTAGTAGCATCTACGTTAGTAAACGACTCCCAGTGGCAGGTTGGCTCTCTAACGGCTTTCAGGGGCAACAAAATGATTCTCAGTATTTCATGCAGTTACTGACGGAATTTAAAAATTTAAAATACTGTCATAAATTGGTTATTAAGAGCAAAAATCTCATGTTAAAGGTTTAACACAGTAAGTCAAGTATTACAGATACGTAGAAGCTGTGTATATTTCTTGAGGCAATATAACTCACGGTGCGCAAATTACCCAGACTACATTGATCCCGTATTTCAGAGAGAGAGAGCACTTAACAACTTCCAGTAAACGTTAAACGTAACTTCACATCTATATTACAAAACTGCTTCTCACTGACACTCCCCCTCCTCCCCCCCCTCCTCCTCCTCCCCTGCAAAATGACGAAGAAAGAAAGTTTATCGGTTACTACATTTTCGCAGTTTGTGTAGTGGAAATGGAAATCAACGTTTGACGACATTGGCAGGGAGGCCCCTTGCAGGGCAGGTCCGGCCGCCTTCGTGCAGGTCTTATTACATCGACGCCACATTGGGCGACCTGCGTGCCGGATGGGGATGAAATGATGATGAGGACAGCACAACACCCAGTCCCTGAACGGAGAAAATCCCCGACCCAGTCGGGAATCGAACCTGGGCCCGTAGGACGGCAATCCGTAACGCTGACCACACAGCTATCGAGGCGGACAGTTTATTTAGTAAAACTGTAGTATCAGGCTTGAGAATTTAATTTATTACTTTTTTGCTCTATTAGCAACAAATTTTTCAGACAGTATCCAAGGTGTACCACTGAATATACCTAGAAAATATCGTTGTACGAAACACAGTTTGGAAGATCTAAATTTTTATAGATGAGAGATTGATTTCCTTAAGTAATCGGGGATGGGGGCTGACGGTAGAATACCAAATGACAAAGCACTAAATATTGCTGCTCCCATTTCGCTGGCTAGCGGGCATATAATTGTCGTGCTTTTCTTTTGTGAAAGTGGTTATTCAGAACAACTAAATTAATGAAAACCCAAAATAATAACAATGAGAATCGTCCACATGTTCATTTGCTGACTTTTTAGATTTCCCTACACTCTCTGCTTTCAGTTTCCGACCACGAACTTTGCACTTAGACTGTCACACTGGCAAACACCGATTCGCCCGTCCGACTCTCTGACGTAACTCGGCGAACCTACTTCTTGTTCCCCGAAGAGCCGAACTCACGGCGGTACAAATGAAGTCTTTCATAACATACCGGGGTATCCCAGAATGCAGGACAGCGGTAAATCCGCATTGCTAACTCTCTCCAGCTGTCCCATGATGATGTCACAAACGGCTGTTGCGTCTTCTGCTGATTTGTATCTGTCTTAATAATTGCAGTAATATGATGCAGGGAAGACTCCTTCTCTGGTGCAAAAAAAAGGTCAGCTATTTCCGTGAAAAAATCATACAACTTTCAATAAGTTAATGATTCTGCTATATAAAATTTCGTAATTACTTTTATGATATACATTTAAAGCAAATTTACGGTTGTATTGTTCCAGATGAAGGTAAAGTCTTAGTCGGCATCGATAGTTCAGCGTATATGTGTCACTTCGCAAGAATTTGGAGATTAGATCACCGCGCACAATCTATGGATTTTTACCGTCCTATATCCTGAAATTATATTCAGTAAAATTTTAGATTTCATTTAGGTTCATGTTTCGCGGTAAAAAGTGATCTTCCTTATAACTGACGCTTTGCTGGGGGTTTCTTTAAAATTGCCGGTTCGTAGGTCGGAGGAACGGTAAATCACATTTTACTCTGAAGTACTTCATAGTATAACATTAGAGAACGTCTCTGCCTCAGTAGCTTCTATTCTGGCTTTTGGCTGAACATAACCGAGGCTGTTTAATGAGCTGGATCTCAAACAATCCGCTCTATTCCTTGCAGTAGTGAATAAAAAACTACGAATATATATATGCAGGGTGTCCAAAATTTCAAGACTTAAGAATATATAGATGGTAGGGGCTCGCAAAATGAGTGCTTTGAGATAAGGCATCAACAGTCAGAAATGAGTACTTCTGTTGGTACGAGGTCTTGAAAACACAATGCTTGCGGGGCACATCATTTTCTTTTCTTTTTCTTATAAACTGCACATCAGTTTGTGATGAAAATCAACTACAGACAACATATTTTGTTTGTAACAAATACTAGAAAAGATTGAGAAGATGTCTTTGTGGAGTTTGTGGAAGCCTTTAAATCATCTAATATAAATCACATCATAATTAAAGCAATTAAGAACCTTTATGAAAATTCTAAAGCAAGAATAAAAGCACGGAACTTTCTCTTAGTGGGATTTAAAGTTATAAAGAAATTACGTCAGATACGCAACCTATCGCCAACAATTCATAAAATATGTACAGGGAAAGCATTAGGAAACCGAAAGAAAGAACACGGGAATCCCAATAAACGATAGTACTATATATTCACTACAATTTGCCGATGGCCACCTAATTTTGGCGCAAGATGAAAGGGACACTGTCTATATCACCAGGAAATCAACAGGGGAGTATAAAAGTGGGGCCTTCGGGTCCACATGAATAAAACAAAACGCATGGAATCAGGAGAAACGCATGAAGATTTGACACTGGAGGAAGTTATGGGAACCATTACACCTAGCTCCTACTGAAGAATACAAATGCTTAGGAGTAAAAATCACACGTGATGGTAAACAAAGTAAGAAAATTGATTCAAAGATAAATGCTAAAAAGTGCACTATTGGAACATTAAATGTTTGTTTATGAGCCCACTGGATTAGTAACGAAACAAAAGAAAAAATCTTCAATACAATTATCAGAAGCATTGTGACAAATGAATCAGAAATATGCACAGTTAAACCCCAATTAATGAAAAGATTGATGGCGTCTGGGACGGAATTTTGGAGACAGTCTACAGTTGCATCCAGGCGCTAAAGGGTCATAAATAGAGTCATCAAGAACAAAATGGATGTCACAGGATCGAATATTGATTTTGTGGAAGAAAATCAATTAATATGATATGGACATACGAGATCATGGGATGAGAAAAGCTAGATCGGAATGAAAGAATGAGACTACCAGCCACCCGACTACAAATAGTTCAGACATTAATTAGAAGAAGAAACACTGAAGAAAATTTATGGGAGAACGAAAATTCAATTTGATGAATAGTGCTGGGTTACCGGAAAACGTAAATACATTGCAAAAACCGACAACAATAATAGTTCGTGATGGGGTCACGGTGGAGTTTACCACCGTTTATGATTCACGACTGGTGGTCGAAGACGGAGCGCTATTCGTTACAGGTGTTTGCAGACCTGCATTCACTGTACGGTGTAGCAGGATGGAGTGGTCGGAAATCCAAACGCAGAAAATTTTGCATCAGGTATCACATAATTTGAAAACTTTATCACCAAGGATATAAACTTACGAGAAACTTAGTTGTTAAAAGCAAAGAGAACAGGCCAAGAATCACCACACAGAATTTTGCGCTCTGTGGAATTAAGGAGAGAGTGTCGAATCGTATGGGAAAGGATTCAACAATAACCAGTGTTCAGGTTGCTCGTAAACTGAACAGGTCGAAGAATATAGCGCAGCGGCAGTTATACCCCTGTTGTTAACAGCGTGTGCAAACCGTGCAGCCAAGATAATCTTACAGCCAGAGTTAATTTTAACAGTTAACTGCTTTGAGATGCAGCCATTAGGGTGTGATTGTCACTTTCAATAGTTGCTGTTGTTATGTTTTCATTTTTCCCTGAAACTGTCCACTAACATACCGTCTGTAGAAAAAAAGTGTACGGGACAGGACATATTCCTCACATTTAGACGAAGTCATGTTATACGAACATGGGTCTGAAAACGCTTTGTTTCCCATCTTACAACTAATTTTATGCTACTCATTAATCATGGGGACCATACAAGACAAGAACGTTAGAATCATCGGCAAACGTCAATCCTCACGCAACTATTGAAGCAAGTCATCAACAAAGATTTGTTGTCAATGTTTGGGCCGGCATTGTTGGTGACTGATACGGCCTCACTTTTTTCCACTCAGACTCAACGGGCAAAGTTGTCACAATTTCGTAGAGAATCTGTTAGCAGATGTACCTTTAGCTGTGCGACAACACATGTGTTTCGCGCACTATGGAGCACCTCCTCATTTTAGGGTTATGTCCGTCGGCTTCTAAGTAACACATTCGGTAACAGATGGATAAGCAGAGATGGACCAATTTCCTGGCCTCCACATTCTCCGGACCTAAACCCACTGGACATTTATTTGAGGGAGCACTTGAAAGCTCTTCTTGGGTATGGAACCCCATTATAACTTGTTCAGAGTCTCCGTGCCCGTATTATGGAAGGCTGCGAAACATACGTATACTCCAGGGATACATCAACGCATCCGAGATTCACTATGACGGCGGGTTGATGCATGTATCAATCGCCACGGAGGGCATACTGAACATTTCCTATGAGAAAGAATTGCATGTAGTATGCTGGTGCGCTTATTCGTGTGTGTTTTCCATGATTAATGAGTTGGAGAAAATGAATTGCAACACCGAAACAAAGGGTTTCCAGAACCATCTTCATATAACATGATTTCTTCTCCTAGTTGTGAGGTATGTGTCTTGCAGTTTGTGCCATGCAGTTTTGTTACACCCCCTATTTCACAGGATCATATACAAATTCCCCTGGTCAAGTGGTAGCTCCGTTATGTCGCTCATTTATTGCAGACCTGAATCGTCATCACCGGTACCTGTTTCCATTTCACCGTTTTTTCGTTTCTCTCTGTATTACAGTGGAGGTTTCTAGAAGATAGAGGCTGAATGGCGAAAGATAAGATCTTTCATAAGAGAACATCGCAGAGTTGAAAACTCGTTTCGACTAGAGTCTGTTTCAGCTGCTAGAATGAGTCATTTTCTCCGGAAGACACGCATTTTGGAAGCAGGCCCTTTGCTCCCAGATAAAAAACTTCTCCATAGGTGTCGCTTCGTTTGGTACGGCGTGGGAAACACCGTTGTGTCCACAGCGACACCAGCTAAAGTCTCGTCCAAAATTTTCAGAATGAAGTTTCTACAGGCTTACCTTCTCCTCTTCAACACTTAGTGCACTTTTGACTTGGTGCCGAGTGTGCCATTCGTCAGTTTCAGAATAATATCATGGAGTGGCAAAGTCTCCAGGCTCTGTTTGCCCGTTTCTGATCGATTTGCTTACAAATAGGTAGAAAATAGTCGGAGATTGCTTGATTCTGATACGAATTTTTCATTCATCGGAACTTGCAATCCCTGTGCTTATTGGGCGGCGAGTTCCCGCTCTGGCAAAAATACATACAAGTTTTAGAGCATTCATATAGACACATTCTATTTTAGGTTTTCAGAGTTTAAGTATTTGAAAGAGTACACTTCGATTTTAGATTGGTTAGAGTGATGACTTCATGTTAGGACAGGCGAGACACTTCCAAAGATATGACTGATGGGACGAGCCTTGCTGCCGCTAGAAGCATGTTTATAGTTGAGCATTAAATACAAAGAGATTGCGGAAACCACATTCTCTGGCTGCTGCTGCTGCCGCTTTCCTTATTCACGCGTAGGAAGCTTGGTAAGATGCGCTTTCGCCACACCCACTGCTGTCGTTCAGAGGCGAAATTAATTCGTTTCCTTCAGGAACCGGGTTCGCAATTTTAAGTTAATTGGTTGATTCGGGTGAGGGAACCAAACAGCGAGGTCATCGGTCCCACTGGATTAGGGAAGAATGGGGAAGGAAGTCGGCAGTGCCCTTTGAAGAGAACCATCTCGACATTTGCCTGAAGCCATTTAGGGAAATCACGGAACCTAAATCTGGAAGGCCGGACGCGGGTTTGAACCGTCGTCCTTCCGAAAGGGAGTCAAATGTGCGCAGTTTTAAATACACGCATCCAGCCTATTGTTCTCGATGTGCCTTCTAGGAACCTTATTGTGTCCGCTCCTATCTTTTCGTGCACTTTCTACATCTAATCAACAAGTTATGCTGTCACTGGCCGTGTCCACGAACTCTTAACGTAACTTTATTTCATCCTCTCCACCCACTGTGCCAAGGTTATGCTTTAGTGTTATAATGCCTTGTCCGTTTGTCAATGCTTCTTTTTAGTCTATCTGTGGGTAATTCTCATCTCTAAAGATAATGATCATTTGCTTCATTCCTAGCTTGAACCTTCCTCCTGCCCTTAATATGTTTATGTGATTGGTGTGGTACCCATTTGTTTCATGCTTAATTGGGCCACCCCTATCAACATTCATTTAAACAAAGCGTTTCTGCTAAGCAACATCAGCTTTGTTTTAGTCCGCCTGCTTAGCTGGGTGGTAACATGCTTGCCTCCCATGCAAGTGGGCCCGAGTTCGATTCCCGGCTGGGTTGGAGAAAAATAAAATGGTTCAGAGCACTATTGGACTTAACTTGAAGGTCATCAGTCCTCTAGAACTTAGAACTACTTAAACCTAACTAACCTAAGGACATCACACACACCCATGCCCGAGGCAGGATTCGAACCTGCGACCGTAGCTGTCACGCGGTTCCAGACTGAAGCGCCTAGAACCGCTCGGCCACTCCGGCCGGCTGGGTTTGAGATTTTCTCTGCTCAGGGACTGGGTACTGTGTTGTTCTCATCATCATTTCATACTCATCACCGGCGCGCAACTTTCCCATTGTAGCGTCGAATGAAATAAGACTTGAACTTGGCGGCCGAACTTCCCCGAATAGAGGCCTCCCGGCCAACGATGCCATACGCTCATATCCATCTTTGTTTTAAATTAATTTGCATGGTAATTTGGGGTGGTTCCTGTCATTTGGTGGCAAGAGTTTGATATTGCGCATCCCAGGAGTATGCTCTAACCACAACCGACACACCACAGTGTGAATTTGCTTCAATAATATGTAGTGTTCCTGTTATTAAAAAACTAAATACTCATTCCCAACAATTAGTTCCTTCATAGCCCGGAAGTTTTAATTACTGAATTAGTTCCTTGTCTCAAAGACTGAGTTACGAGCTGTCCACAGTCTGTGTAACTTGGACTGTTAAGATTTAGGACACTCCGTTTGTTGGGAGGACGTATTAGCACAGCCAGATTACTTAGACGCATGTTTCATGTATCTAATAAGGCGAGCATGATGGTCAGAGTAGTGCTGAAACTCCCAGGATACTTGTCAAGCAAAGTATGATCATTTCTTGAATTCGTTAGTTAGGTAGATGACAAAAGTGTTATAACTAATTATTTAGCTATTGTATGTCTATTAGTATTGAGCGTTTTTGTGAATAGAGAGTTCTCCTTAACTTAAAAAGATGCAGCATCTGCAGATCTATACATCGAAGGGAACTATTTATAAGTAACGTATTCTGTGAGAATCGCTGTTAAATGTGTAGCAGCAAGTAATTTTTTTTTTTTTTTTTTTTTTTGGTACCACGTGCTAAATTTTTCCCATACCATTCATAGATGGGGTATGGAAGGAAAGACGGCTTGTACGCGTCTGCGCGACTTATTATTGGACTAATTTAATCTCCATTATCTCTGCGTCATTGATTTGTAAGAGGCGAAAGAATATTAGTGTTTTCCACTATAAAACCTGGCCCTCGGACTTTTCTAAGCAGGTTATCGTGAGATATACGGAGTATGATCTATATGTTCTAGTGTCTGTCATTTACGATTAGTCAGTGTATCTGTTACACTGTCTTGCTTGAATGCAAGCCTATAACCACTCCATATCCCTTATTTGTATGTTATCTGTGTTTTAAGTTCGACCCATATCGATTCACACATCTGAGAAGTATTTCTATACATGTGTTATGTAAGCAACCTCTTGTGTAGACTAACTGTAATTTCCCAGTACATTATCTGTAATGGAAGTCTGTCATTCGCGTCATCTATAATGTGCCATTGAGAACATTTTAGTTCAGAACTCCCACATTATTATTCCCTTATTTGTGTGATATATCTTAGATCAGTTTTGACTCATTAACAATATTATCATAGATTATTACATTGTTATGTTTCTTGAAGTGCACGCCATTACATTCTGTACACCACTCCTTTGAACGGGATTTATTTAGTTTGATATATTTCTCATCGGATAATGCTACCTTACGAATGATCATGTCATATGCCAAAAGCGTTGGATTGTAAGTAATGCTACCAACTTAGTCACTCGTGTGTAACATGACTGCTCGTGGTCTTTTTGTATTTCTTCAGTGCATCACATATATTACTTCATTGTCTGTGCATGACCCCTCTCTGTCTGGGAAGTTCGACAGAGTCGTAAATCGGATTACATGCGCTATGCGATCGCTTTTTTAGTTACCATAACTCTAAAAACATCGAATCCATCTGGTTACCACTGCCTATGACGTATGGAAAGTGTAACGTCATTAACACCTTCACTGAAAGCTATCAAACTGATACCACCCTATTTCCACTCCGGTGGGATATGTTGATTAAAATTTCAACCTTATTTTCATTATTTTCATTGTAAATGAAGAATCTTGTGAGTACGTTTCAGCTATTGGAGTGTGTAAAGCTACTGTTACTTTTCAGGTGGACGCTGCAACACAGGAATCCCAGAGAGCATGCATGTGCAGCTTATCGCCATTTTTCGGACCTTGAGAAAAGTCGAATGCCCATTTCCCATCACATGGAAACATCAAAAACACATTACCATGCCTAATACTGTGTAAGAAAACCGCTGGCATTGAAAACAGCAATCAGTCGTCTCGAAATGGATAAATACGAGTCCTGGATGGTTTCCTAGGCATTCTTATGCCACTCATTCCGCAAAACAGTGACATTTTCAGGTAACGATGATGGCGGTGGATACTGATCACGCAACCTTCTCTCCAAAGCAGACCACAAATGCTCAATAATATTGAGATATAGTGATTATGGAAGCCAGGTCAGATACTACGATTCATCCCCGTGCCCACAAAACCAGTCTTGCCCGATGCATGCTATGCAAACTGGGGCCCTCTCCTCTTGGAACACAGTATGACCACTGGGGAACAAACATTGTACAATAGGGTGGACCTGATCAGCCAAAATGGTTACATAATCCTTGTTAGTAATCCGATCTTGCAGAGTAATCATAATGCCCACGGAATACAACGATATACTGTAACTGCCCAAATCAGCAACAGACCTGCGCGATGTTTCAGTTTTGGAAAGTAAACACAGCCACAAGTTGGAAAAAGTGTGAAAGAAGGCTCATCCTACCAAATGACACAAATGACATTCTTCCATTGCTCCACAGTCTAGGTTGTACGATTTTGGCACCACGTTTTCATGTTGCATTACTGGTCAGTGTTTTGGAATTCAAGCTCGCCCTGCAGTTGCCAGCTTATGGAGCTCCCTTCGCATTGTTTTGATGCTGACGGGCTTCACGAGCGCGACATTCAGATCCTCAGTGACTTTTGCAGCTGTCGTACTTTCATCTTTCGTCACAATCCTTTTCAGTGATCGTCTATCATGGCCCTTTAACACACTTTCGTCCGCCTTGTGACTTAGCGAATTATGTTTTTGCCGCTTTCCCTACATGCGGTGTAAATCATCCATACGGTGCGTCTTGAAACATCAAATACTTCGGCTTCCTTGGTTATGGGAGCCCTACCACACAAGCAGTAACAATTTGCCACGTTCGGATTCATTTATCTTCGACGTAGTGCACTCACATCTACACAGAACACCGTCATTTGCAAAATATTGAGGCCACTGCACGGGTGTCGTTCGTGGTCAGATACAACAGTCCCACCAGCAGGCTTGGCTAACATCTGTTCAAGCATGAATATATGGCGCAGTTTCCATATATTTGCCCAATCCATATACTAGGAGAATCACCGAAAACTCCCACTGCAAATATTGCGGAAATGGAAAGTGCTGTTGATGTGGATCGGTATTCAGGGGCTTGTATTGTTAGCCAATCAACAGATTGTAATAACGAATTTTTTTGCAGACATACACTTTTTTAAATGAACGATACCTATTGATATTAACAAACTAACAATAGGGTAAAGTAGAATGTCAGAGGTGTTTGTTGCAGGATTCTAGTGCGAGTCGGCTACGAGATAACGTATTTCGAAAAGTTCCCACACCGACACTTGTACACTGCCTGTGGTAGCACACTCTAAAAAGCAACACAACCGTATACACTAGATAAGCGTATTCTGGGCAGTAACGAGACAGTTCACACAGTTCCATGCCCGAGTCAGGATTCGAACCTGCGACCGTAGCGGTCGCGCCGTTCAGACTGTAGCACCTAGAAACGCTCGGCCACCCCGGCCGGCACCATGCGGATATTGTGGTGGTTGTAGCGTAGTATGAGTGCATTACATCTTCCCGTACTAGCTTGCAGCTGCTCGAATCTTCTTAAAAACCATCACAAACCATCTCTGCTGTTTCGCCATGCCCTGTACCAGCCGACGTGCCATTTAGTAACCAGTGAAGTCCAGCAGACGATTTCAACTCGGTTGTTTACTTATGTGGCACCTATACGAAGAAAAAAGGTCTCAGCGTACATAGGGGGAATACGCCACAGCCGCCTACACAGGTTCCCACTGCCTACTGTTGTTTCAACGCGTGGACTGAGTTTGTAGGTGTATGTCACAGCTACACTACAGTGCAGGTAGAATAACTCATCGATATACCCCACTGAAATAGATATGTATGACTTCCTGTTCAAATATTTCCAATTTTTTCGAATTTCTCTCTCGCTTTGTTTAGATCCACACGGTACGGTTGTCAAGACATATACAGGGTGAACATTAATAAAGCCGACAAATGGCAGGGACGGATTCCTGACTACAAATGGAGGAAAAATTGTTCTACGAACGTTACCATGATTGATGGCGCTGACGAATGACAATTCCTCTGACCACGTGCCGCGTGTTTCTTGTGTGTTGAAGGCTGTGTAATTGACGCAGCGAACTGTAAGCAGCAGAATGGTACGGTGATCAATCGGGAACAAGCCGAGATGGTGTTCGTGTACGGCCAAACAGATGGAAATGGTCGAAAGGTAGCACTGCTATACCAAAACAAGTACCTTCACAGACACCAACCACTTAACACAACATGTGGACCGGGTTCCACAAGATATTGAGACGAACCCAAGTACGAGCTCCAAATCCGGTGTACGCACAGTCCGCCGCTTTTCCTTCTGAAAGGACGCATGATAACACAAACGCACAAAGAGGGCTTGAAATGTTGTGTTATGTGGTTGGTGTCTGTGAGGGTACTTTTTTTAGTATAGCCATGCTGCTTCTCGACCGTTTCTATCTGCTTGGCCGTCCACAGACACTATTTCGGCTTATTTCCGACATGAATACCGTAGCATTCTGCTGTTTACAAGTACACTGGGTCAATCACATAGCCTACAGCTCACAAGGAACACACGGCACGTGGTCAGAGGAGTTGTTATTCTTCAGCGCTATCAACCGTGGCAACGATACATTTCCAGACACGTGCTCATAGGACCTTTTTTCCTCCATTTCCGGTCAGGAATCCATACCTGCAGTTTATCGCGTTTATAAATGTTCACCCTGAATAGAGTGTATCCAAATTCTATATAATAGGCTTACATAATTTTACTAGTAAATCCGATAAATTAAAATTAGCTCCAGACTCCCGCTTCTCTATCTTAGGCAATATGGTTTTTGGTAGTTTTCCCTGGCTTTTAAGGCAAAAGGCGGAGCTGGAAATGGTGTCCCAGTGGAGAACGTTCTGAAACAACCCCCTGTTACCGCTTACAGCTTAGGATTTGCCAAAAACGAACCAATCTCTGCACTGGGCAGAGATCTAAAACAGCTCCGCTCCTTCCCCATGCTCACATAGGTTTCTGTATCCTCTTAACTGCTGTTAAACTTTCGTCCTTCTGTACCGTGCCAACTTAGTATCATTCGTTGCAACTAGCAAATTATTTTTTCCACGGATGAAAACGATGCATATTCTGCAGCTGAATTCAGGTAATCCCTGCAGAATTATTGTTTCTACAAACAATTTCACTTCAGAGAGTGCATCATAAGAGTACCAATTGTCCCCGACTGCTAAGTCATAAACTGAAGAAGATGCACCTATCAGAAACACAAGTTAGTCTTTGAAAATCGAGATATAGCCCCAAAGTACGGAGGAATAACGTAGACAAAATACAGAGACGGAAGACAGTGTATTGCTATTGACGTATTTTCAGTTAAGAAATTTCATTACCAGTCGAACTGTGGCCCATCTGTAAGACTTTTCTTCTTGTCTCTACGCTACTTATAGATTACTTAATGATTCTGAATAAAATGTGTTTTGTTCTATGACGTATAACAATTTCCTTGATTCTGTTAATATTTTGTTGATTTTGGGAATGAGCAACGCTTCGACGCGTTTCTTGTTGTAATTGTCATGCGCTGCAATTTTTACTCTTACCTGTCCAGTTCGCTCCATTGGAAAATTAGCACTCGATTCTAGTGTTTTTTACTGTTTATTTGTTCTCTGAATTTTTGTTAGCTGACCGTATCGTTACATTTCAAATATTTCCATTTCTTTTCGAATTTGCTCTCGCTAAGTTTAGACCCACACGCTACGGTAGCAAAATAAACCGTTGCAGAGATCTCCAATAAGTAGTTGTTCTCATTTCTGTTTCCACGCATTTTTTTGTCTATCCTTAAAACCCTCTGTTAAGCAGCCTGTCGTAGTTATTTCCAGGTTCATTGCATCCAGACAGCAGAGGTTCACCATCGGCACTAATTTCCTTTAGGTGGTCACTTTTTTCATTGCCTTTACAAAAAACTCATATTTCCATCGGTAGAAATAGATAAGGGGGCATTCTTTACTTCCACGACTTTTTTGGCTTTGCACGATAAGCACGTTTCTAGGACGAGTAATACTAAAATATCATTTATTTCTTGAAGCTGATCGCCAGTTTTTATGTAAATTCGTTCCTATATACGTCTACACAAAATCGATTCGGAACTCACTAGGCGACGCCATGTCAGTTGAATAAGAAGGCTGTATCAGCGATGTTTTTTGTGCTAAGACACGTAACAAATAACAGTTTTTGGAGCAGCCAGTTCAGTAGCGCCATTTTGAGGTGCTCTGCAAGCAGTGACGTCACCAGTAGTAGCTCGACACAAAAGCACGCAAGCGGGTGACGTCTGGCGAAAGTCCGTGACTCATGATACCGGCGGTACGTCTTCGCCAAGAACGTACCGTGCTGAATGCAGAACATATCATCAGTCGACATTTCTCTGTGTGAAACAGTCTCTTGGAAACTGCCATCCGTACATCATGTCTTCTGCTGAAATAGTAGATGTATATGTTACCGGCATTGTGTGAAGTCCGGCATTCTATAGAATGCCAAGGTAATGTAATAGATTGCCTACAATCGAACGTCAAATTATGAAAAGATTATTTTATACATTGCCTAGGCATTGTATGCTTTTCCAGACTGTTTGCGACGGCTGGGGTGGCCGAGCGGTTCTAGGCTTTACAGTCTAGAACCACGCGACCGCTACGGTCGCAGGTTCGAATTCTGCCACGGACATGGATGTGTGTGATGTACTTAGGTTAGTTAGGTTTAAGTAGTTCTGTTCTAGAGGACTGATGACCTTAGAAGTTAAGTCCCATAGTGCTCCGAGCCATTTTTTAGACTGTTTGCTGGCAAGGTATACAACACGCCTAATTCCGCCATTTTTTTCTCGCCACCACTGTTTGCGGTGGCGTTCGGGTCTTTGTTTAATGGTTGCAAAGACAGCATATTGTTGCACGATGTTCGACAATCACGCCACGGATATCACTATAATAGTTCTCCAGTGTCAAAGGGGTTAAAATAAGGAGAGATGGGGTTACCCATGCTGAGTACAAGCATTGGCTGAAGCGAGGGGGCGTGACAGACCGCCATGTTTTTCTGCCCAAAGCAAGAGTTTCTTCCTTAAAACTCTGTGTGAAACTTGCCCTCTCTTCATAAAGCTACTGAAATAACAGTTATATCTGAATACGTGCTTAGATACGACACACTTTAGTGGACCAATACTCATAATCCGACAGTTGAGAACGTAATCTGTTGATGCAAAATTTTATTCGTTAAGCATACCTACATGGCGGCAAAAGTGCCCGATCATTTTAACCTAACACTCATTATTAGTTGCGTTAGTTCACAGAAGAAGATCCACCCGATCATTTTACTACATGTACCTATCAAAATGAACGATTTTCAGATTGTTCTCACCGGACTGGCGGTTTTAGTCTGATCAAAACATGGGATCAAAGTTGTTTCAGGTTAGGCAGTTTAAATACATTTACTAAAAATAAAATTGTACACTTAATGTCAGGCAGAGCCTTTCTTTCTCTCCCGTAATATCAGCTTCACGAGAAATTTAGGTCAGGCTAAATGCTGTATATTTCGTTTTGCATTTTCTAGAATACATACCTGTAATGATTATAACAATCGTTGCACCCAGTAGTGCAGATTTCTTCAGGTATCACCACTGTCGAAGGGAATTTCAACAATGGATAGCACACTTAAATGATCATGTTATTTACAACTCTAGTACTCTGTCTCCATAAATTCTTTATTTAATTAAAGAAATTATTAAGTAACATATTTTAGGATCATTATTAGCTAAATGAATGATGTTCCCGTCAGAATCAATCAATTTATTTTTGTCCCTTAAGGTATTCCTCACCAACTTAAGCATAAGAGGTGGATAAAGGAAAAATAGACAGAACAGTGTATATCAATAACTTTAAAAGTACTACAGAAAGGTAATGGGTCCAGAGAACAAAAAAGAGCAGTTGTCACGGCAAGATTCAACTTTGACTCCTGCAAAGCAATGCATTTCCTCACCAGATTTGCACTTTGAGCTCCACTGATACTTGCAATTAAAAACACTCAACAGGCACTTTCCAGCTGCCATTTACGCCCACAAACATGAAAACTGTTGCCTCTTTTGCTAAAGGTAAACTATCTGATTCAGTACAAGAGCATATTTCAACACATCCAAAGTATTTATGGCCATCAGATTCCATGTGCTGCCTTACTTCCATCTCATCCATTATCAGACTACAAAGATAAACAGGATAGTCTGAACTGCTTGAGGCGGCTTTCACCGTCAAAAGTTCAAAGGCCTCACTTGTGAAACCAGATGCCACATCTACGCTTTGATACCACTTGCTTATTGTTCGAGTATGTGGCAAAAAACTATGAAATGTGGCCCTAACGTAATAATAAGCTATTGGTGAATAAAAGTTAAGGGTTAAAGCAAAAGACGTCAAAGATGCATCATATTTTCTACGAGCAACAGAACTTGTAGTCTTTGCAAATTGACGTGACAACAATTACTCACTTATTCCTGATACACCTTTCCGCACTGAACCATTTTCTTCACCCATATAGTTCTTCTTTTGCGGTGGCTTCGTTACATTATTCAAACTAATATTTTTCTTCTTGAGGTGAAGATTTTTGTTTGCTAATAAGCTTTATTTTCTTACGGTATTGCTTGTTTTCTTCACACAATGTGTTCAATTTTCTTTTCAGATGAGCACTAGGGTCATCATGTGATGTGTATGTATTGACAGGACGATCTTCTGGCAACATTAGAAAACAAATATATTCATGAAATTCCAAAAGTATCAGCAAATGTTACAAAATTTTTAATTCCATGAAATATCATTTTTGGAACAGTGGTGCCCAATCTCTATTCTGTGCTTCATAGATTGGTTGTAGGGATTAAAAGGGATCAATCTTCGAGGTCATCGGTCACTTTGATTTTTAAATACGTAAGTATTCTACACCCCCCCCCCCCCCCCTCGCACAGATACATGATAGAGATCTATACTGCTACTACAACAACACAAAATAAAAACTGAATCTCATCTACCTTCCCCTTCCTCCTTATCATTAATATTACACACGAGTAGAAGACCAGGTGTAAGTCAGATTACAGAGGCTTTCCCATAAAATTTATTCAGCCAAAGAATCCACAGCAGAAAAAATTTGGGAACCACTGCATTTGTTGCTTGATATTCATTGTAAAACTTACTCTCTTAAGGACTTGTTGACTGTGCATTCACCTCCTCATCATGTTTTACAGATGGGATGATCTGCAAAACGCGTCTCTTTTTTAGACCTTCCAACATACAACACTTTATTAAATATACAGCATGTATTCAGCAGGCTATGCTCGAGTCCTACGGCCTGAAAGTGTAGTAGTTTTTGCATATTAACAGAGTTGTGTTATTTATAAGACTACCGGAGGACATCAGTGTATACCAAAAATAGTTCATTGTCTGGTTGGAGAATTAACAATTCACATAGCGACTAGTTGGCACTTGTATAATTATTGGAAAGTACTATTTGTAGCTACTACAACATTAAAATTACACACAAAACTGTTTTGTATAGCAATTTTGAGTAATAAATCTTAAACTAGAAGCATCCAATACAGTTATCAGGATGTCTGTAGAAATTTGCACTACCAGGTATTTTCTGAAAGCACTGGCGGATATCGGTTTGTATCACATATAATTATTAAAGGACGTGAAACTAACCACGGCATCCAATTTATGTTGCTATAAACGAAGCTTGCCTGTATTAATCATCTCGTCACAACACGCATAAGAAAACAGTAACATAACTATTTTTTGGCAGCTTCACATAGCCTACACACATTAGAAGATACCAGTCCTTTCTCATTAGCCTGAACGAATCACTTTTAAAACAGGCACCTCGTTAATTTCACATTTTGCGAACAATCTCTATATACATAGCTTTTCCAAGAAGCAAAAACTAACACAATAATTGACGCAGAACACAGCAACCACGTGCACAAAACAGATTCATAGGCTATGTTATACATTTTAAATGAATGACGTTCGATCAGTGTCAGTTTCTCGGAAATGCGTTGTACGTATTCTAGTATATTTTGTTGGTTCCCACGTTTTTCGTCTCAGGGCCTTGAACGATGAACTTTTCTTTGCGGTGTCATGTGGCAAACTATGTATGATAAAAATAAAATTTGAAGGTAGTGAGTGAAATCACTGAAATACGCAGTCCTTATTTAAACCAGAATTATTTGTTTAGCTAAAACATTTACCTGTGGAAGTAAGAGCTAATTTTCCGCTTCTGTTAGTATCCACATCAATAGGCAACACAAGTAGTCATTTTTACGTTATTATTTCGACGAACAACACAGCCATGTTCATACGGTACACGCAAATTTTTTGCTTCATTTTTCTGGCGTTAGGGTATCTCCATGGATTTTAACCTACTTGTCCATCCTCTAGCATCCGGCTGAAGTTCCACAGACGCTCTCCCGTCATCCTTTCGCGTTGTTCTTGTATCACCATGTCGGAAGGGAGTATAGTGTCAACACAGGGATCGCGCCATGCTGACATACAACGACAGTTCTGCGATGAATTTTCTCAAGTAAGATCCAATGCTGCTAAAACTGTGTTTTCCTAACCGAAACCAGTTACCAAAAAATGTGAAAAAGCCTAAGACAACCATGAAGAAGGAACCACGGGACTATTGGCTGCTGAAACACTATGACGTAATGATAGTCGAGAATAAGACTAAGTCGATCTGTCCTGTTAAAGAAGGTACTATTCAATTTCACATTGCGGACTCCGAGTTATTTGACTTAAAAAAAGGTGTTGTGGGCAAGCCAATGGTCTTTTGGGAAGTCAGCTCCCGTTATCAGGTAGATCTCACCGATTTTTAGTCCCATCCTGATAGAGAGTACAAGGTGTATAGGATTACCAAGATCATCTCACTAAGTTTGCTGCTCTTAGGGCTCTGAAATCAAAGAGAGCCGACCGAGTGAGGTGGTGCAGTGGATAGCTTACTGGATTCGGGTTCGGGAGGACGACGGTTCAAACCTACGTCCCGCCATCCAGATTAAGGTCTTCCGTAATTTCCCTAAATCGCTCCAGGCAAATGCTGGGATGGTTCTTTTGAAAATGAACGGCCTATTTCTTCCCTATTCTTGACACAATCCGAGCTTGTGCTTCGACTCTAATGGCTTCGATGTCGACGGGACGTTAAACCCAATCTTCTTTCCGCTTCCATCCAAAGAGAGCGGAAGAAGCAGCCTACAACCTCATCGATATATTTACGTTGCTTGGTGCTCCAACGATTCTACAGGCCAATAACTAAAGGGAATTTGCAAACAATCTGGTAAGCAGCCTAAAGGAATATTGGGCCAACGTGAAGATCGTCCATGGTAAGGTGCGCCACTCACGAAGTAAGGGGAGAGTCGAAAGAGTAAACCAGGACATTGAAAATACGCTGTGTCCTTGGATGTAAGATGAAAAAACTAGCTGCTAGAGTGACGGACAGCGGTTCGTCCAACTTATGAAAAACAAAGCTTTTCATTCTGGGATTAACAGGTCACCAAACGAAGTTCTGTTCGGCTGCAAAGCTAGAGTAGGTCTCAAGACGTCGTCGGTGCCTGACGACATTTTACAAGACGTAGAAACTGAGAAGGAGCTGGAAAAAAACAGAATGTGGAAACAACACAACAGCAGAAAGAAAGACGAAATGGACTAATTCAAGAGGCACAGCTCTCTGCAGGAGACATAGTTGAGAATGCAATCCATGATGGAGGAAACCTAAACAGTGATGAACAATGTGTGTGAAATCTTATGGGACTTAACTGCTAAGGTCATCAGTCCCTAAGCCTGCACACTACTTAGCCTAAATTATCCTAAGGACAAACACACACACCCATGCCCGAGGGAGGACTCGAACCCCCGCCGGGACCAACCGCACAGTCCACGACTGCAGCGCCTTAGACAGCTCGGCTAATCCCGCGCGGCTAAACAGTGATGAAGCCAA
Organism: Schistocerca americana; assembly: GCF_021461395.2. Taxonomy (NCBI): domain Eukaryota; kingdom Metazoa; phylum Arthropoda; class Insecta; order Orthoptera; family Acrididae; genus Schistocerca; species Schistocerca americana. The sequence goes on along the minus strand of NC_060121.1, from coordinate 524,058,747 downwards.
GGTTCTGGTATCTGTTGTGTCTGCTTAAAAGACCAGCGGTGCTCATACATATCAAAAGTGTGGCCGAAACGTTCATGCCACTTGTGGACATTCTCCTAAAGATTATACCTTCGACAAAGTAGAAAGTTATGGGGTTAGCATTTTGTGCAATGATTGCGTTGGTGTTGAGAAAGCTATTCAAAGTAAAACGGATTCGAAATTGAACCTTGAGATTTAGGACAAAAAAATGAAAAGTGATTATGACAAAAAAAAGATGACTTTTGTCGACTCGGAACTACAGAGGGCATCTTGAAGCAGCTCTATGCAGGATTAGAGTTCACTATATGTCCAAAGGACTTAATGAGAATTGAAGACATTACCTGACCACGAAATACCTCTCCGATCTGCATCTACTTCTCAGTCCACAGGAAGCGGTCAAGGATTCGTCAAGTGTATGTACAACACGAAATACCAAGATATGAGGAGCCTTTATGTGAAAAAGAAAATTAAATGCGATTCAAACTATCACTGTAGACTTCCCTGCTGCAACAAATAGGTCACGTCAGTTCTAATTTGTGTTTTATCGGTGAGAATATTCTGTTCGCAATATTATGTACAAGATCAAATTGCCAAAATGTAAAGCGCTTTTCTGTGAAGAAGGAAAGTGAGTACTTACTGTAACAAGTACTTCAATCTCAGTTCTGCTTTCATTGTTTTCCGGTAAGAATATCCTGTGCTTTATTTCGTAGTTTTGTTCCTTCATTTTCAAATGCGTATTAATTAATCAAGACTTCTCATCATGTGTGCTTTTAACACTTGACATAATTGGTACTGGTCATTTTATATAATCCCTAGAAATTACAGAGAGTGCTTAGGAAAAGTATTTAACATTTCACAAAAAACCTATATTTTCTAGTTTGCCTAGAACCGTCAGGCATACTATAGAATACCTGGGTATGCCGCTAACATATGTAGTCGTCAACTTGTCTTGAATGAGCTGAACCATGACACCTTTGTCTATACTTATTCTTATGATTCGCAGCCAGCGTGAAATGTGTACTGTAATTTGTTTGATGATACTTTTCAGCTGTTCACTTTCAACTCAGATGCTTCTTTTTATCTTTTCACTTGCAGTAGTTGTCACTACGCTGTTCGGAGTACGATTTTCAGTTACACTGGAGGTAACTGCGTGACGTCGCCTTTGTGAGTGATGGCGCCCCTCTTAAAACATTGGTTAGAATGAACTGTAGAAGATGACTTACTAATTGGTACATTATGAGATGAAGTTCGAAAGACTATAATAGTATTTGGATCGCACCCTGTCAAGTCTTTGTTCTCGCTTTTTTCATGTCATTAGATAGCCTCAGTAAACATAAACTTAGCTATATGTAAACTTTAGGCTTTATTGTTAACCTCGAAGAAGTGAAACCGCTTATGATGAAACTCAGGCCAGGTCTAAACTGACTAATATGATCCACAAAGCTCTTAATGACAATTAACTGTGCTAGTTTCGACAGCCAACTTGATTGCACAGAGCGCCACATTCCGAAAGAGCAAAAGACCTACTGGGTGATCCAAAAAGTTGGAACAGATTTTAGTTGTTTATTATTAACAAACTATAAAAGATAGAAACACATTGCGCATGTCACTGCCTAGAGGAAGGTTCGAAGTTTTGACACAGCTGCGCTGTTGTTAGTTTGTAGTAACATGACAACTACAGCAGGAGATAAGTTTGTGTGTTGGAACTTGTTGCGACGTCAATCCATTGTTCAAGTGCGACGTGCATTTCGCCGTCGATTTAGCACGAAATCTCCTCTGCACAAGCAGTTTTCTGACTGACATACACAGTCTTTGGAAGCTGATTGCATATGCTAAGGGAAGAGCACTGGTCGCCCATACACATCTGATGAAAATATCGAGCATATCCGAGATGTGTTAACACTGAGCTCGCGGAAGTCCACAAGACGGGCAGGCGTATTCTGGAACGACGACTGCATATGAAGCCTTATAAGTTGCAGTTACTGCAGCAACTGCGCCCTGGCACCGAAACAGAAGGTAACGAATTTTGCATTTCATTTCTCTAGGGTACGCTAGTGGACACATTCTCCGAACGACTCATATTTTCAGATGAATCGTTGTTTTATTTTTCTGGTAAAGTAAACCACTATAATGTAAGAATTTGGGGGGGTCACAAAATCCTGGAATCTTCGTCTAACATCAACTGAGTGTCTTTTGTGACGTTTCTGTTCACAAAGTTCAAGGACCTTTCTTTTTTGTGGATGAAACAGTGATAGGAATGTCATACCTGGAAAAGATTTGTTGTTGCCTCAACTTCACGAAGATTCCATTATATGATTTTTATGGCTGACAGCACCCCACAACTCTTTCACCTTGAGGTGCGGCGTTATCTTAGCAACACCATCCCATAACGTTGAATTGGAAGAGGTGAACAACAAGATCTTGTTCAATGCTTTTGGCCTTCAGGTCACCAGACCTCATACCTTGCGGTCTTTTTCTGTCGGAGGTACGCAAAAAACAGTCTTGTCCACCTATGGCAGCTACTGTTCAAGAGCCGGGAAATCGAATTGTTGTGGCACTAATTTGAGATATCATCCGAGAAGCTAATTTAGCGTTTTAATTTATTTTTCCTTTTCTTTTTCGCATAATGCAAATTAAAAGTTTGCTACACTCAACAACAGTGTGCTATTTAGCCCGGTCTCATATTTCGAGTTCACGTAAGCATGTTGCGTGCACCATTATATTAAATGTTTAGTAAATCTGGTTGCAGCATGTGATACGTTTTAAGCAAGACTGAGTAATAGCATACGCCGCCTTGTCACGAATGCAGGGGATCTTGGGTAAATGAAAACTGCGCCCGATGAAATTTTCGCCGATACAAAAATCTGTGGAATTTGCACCACTTGTTCCTGAGTCACGTGCCAACTGCACCATGTGAGACCTCGTCTACCGTAGACGCTTCGTGAACCCTCAGTGAGGTGCTGTACCATCCTATCTGAGCCACGTAGACCCCGCCATGCGTATGACCGGCAACGTAAACATTCTGCAACCGCAAGGGGAGCACCACCAGTGATCAGCCTATCATTCTATAATATGCCCTCTTACTTACGCATATTGAACTTTATCGTTTGAACCTTGCTTTTTCTTGTAATATTCTCAATACTAAAACAAAAGATCATGTTATATATTGTCACTTTCAAAAATTTGTTTTACGTAAGTTATTTTATGATGGATACTTTTACCTTTTGACGTATATCTTACTTCATGCATCGTCTTATAATGCTCATACAATTTCCGTTTGGCGAATATGGCAATGATATACACGAAAGTAATTATAAGGAAAATTATTGTTTTCATATTTCGAAGTAATATACAAAGTATGGCCGCATGGAGCACTAGGAGTGGGAGGAGAAACTATGTACAGTTTTTGTCACATATATAAGTACATATTCTTGGCCTTTTTGTTAGTGTGACAACACGTCTTACTTAAATAATGTGTACCATATGCTGACCCACGAGTATGGACCATATTTTATATGGTATTTATTTTAAATTTGATTTTGTCAAGGGAAATAGTTACAATTTTTAAATTCCGCGTTTGTAAGTTTGTTTTGTGTTTTCCTTTGTAGTTCCTGAAGAGCCAGTCTTAAGTATAAATTCTGTGACTGCGACCTACAAAAAATAAAATAAATTATGATCATTTCCGACTGTAAAAATTTTAGCATTACAGTTTTTGTTTGAGCATCTTTAGTTCTCTTCATCGGTAGTTATTATTACAGTACAACACCACACCAGAGCCCTCGGCTGGCCTACCTGTCGGGCAAGTTGAGTTTCGGACAGGGGCTATACTGGACCTTTTCTCGACGTTTTATAAGCACAAATAGCAGTTGGCGATGTTTACGGGACACCACATTATTTTGCCGACACTGTGTGTTTACGTTATTATCTGCATGTCCAGATATTATTAAACCTAAACGTTTTTTTGCTCATATGTTTGGTGTTTCTTGTGGGAGAACACTAGTAGGGAAAATAACGAATCCTCAGGCGAACCTCGTAATGTATCACGAGAACAAAGTGAAAAATAAAATGAAGACTAAGAAGGCTCAAAATCCATTACTGTAATATGGGTGACCGCAGCGAGAATTGGTTAAATTGCGAGATTGACAAGTAACGCCACTGCCCCGTGCCCAGTTTCTGCGCAGACGCACTCACTTGTCAGCATTTTAGAACTCTCACCCGGCACAATCAACTAATCACTGACGTCACTGATGTGGTTGGCGGCTGATTTGCACCCAGGCTCGTGAAGCACAGCCACCACGAGTAGTCGCTTCCGACCAGAAATTGCTAGTAAAACTGCCTTAAGGCCCATTTATACAACCAACTTTCTTTTCTCAATTGGCTGCTCGAGACAAGTGAGTCTGCTGCAGCGCCCGTGGCGATTTATTCATGTCTGAGTTTCGTCTGCTTCGAGCAGTCTAGTTCGTTTACACTTCAGCGCCAAAATTGTGATGTGATAGCCGTCTCCTGTGCAGTTTGGCACCAGAACGGTGAAAGTGAGGCTATGTGGGGCTATCCTTTTTATGAAAATATGTAAATATAGTAACAAAAGTAGGACCATGTAATGATGATAGGGTTTATTAATGACTAAAGCGGAATTTGCAGTAGAAATTCTTGGCGAAGCTCATGTGGTAAATTCTTTACACACCTGAGAACTGCCGGCCAGAGTGGCCGAGCGGCTCTAGGCGCTACAGTCTGGAACCGCGCGACCGCTACGGTCGCAGGTTCGAATCCTGCCTCGGGCATGGATGTGTGTGATGTCCTTAGGTTAGTTAGGTTTAAGTAGTTCTAAGTTCTAGGGGACTGATGACCTCAGAAGTCTCATAGTGCCATAGTGCTCAGAGCCGTTTGAACCATTTGAACCAGAGAACTGAAAGAATAGGAAAAATGTCATCAAAACATTTTTTTGTTCGAGGAATTACATGCTTGCAAACACATCAAACAATATCAATAATGCAGTAAATAACGCATTTTTGGTTTATCCTTTGTATCTTGTTTTCTTCTTATTTTTTTATAAGTACATAGACCTGTTTATTTCTACAATGGTTTACATCAGTTTACATGTTGAACATTTAGCTATTTTTCGACATAGACACCATTTCTGCCGATGCATTTTTGTAGACGCTGTGGCAGTTTTTGTATGCCCATGTCATACCAGCTCGCCGCCATGCAGTTCAGAAAGTTATGAACCTCTTCTTTCACCTCGTCGTCGGAGCTGAATCGCTTTCCGGCCAAATGTTGTTTTAACCTAGGGAACAGGCGATAGTCACTGGGCGCCGAGTCAGGACTATAGGGTGGGTGGGTGATTATGTTCCACTGAAACTGTTGCAGGAGAGCAACGGTTTGCCGAGCGATGTTTGGGCGAGCGTTGTCGTGGAGAATGTGTACGCCCTTGCTCAACATTCCTCTTCTCCGGTTATGAATTGCCCGTTTGAGTTTTTTCAGAGTCTCACAGTACCTGTCAGCGTTAATTGTGGTCCCAGCGATTCACCTCCGACAACGAAGTGAAAGAAGAGGTTCATAACTTTCTGAACAGCATGGCGGCGAGGTGGTATGACACGGGCATACAAAAACTGGCACAGCGTCTACAAAAATGCATCGACAGAAATAGCGATTGTGTCGAAAAATAGCTAAATGTTCAAGTTGTAAACTGATGTAAACCATTGCAGAAATAAACAGGTCTATATACTTATAAAAAATAGGAGACCTTACTTTTACGATTACCCTAGTACATGGTGTTGGCTTTTTCTCCATAATAAGTAAATAGCCTTTTTGGTGTCAGTTATATCGTATCTCTTGTAAGAGAACACTATTATGAAGAAAATATAAGGGCCTTGTTTAAGTGTGGAAAAAAAACAAGGACCGAAATAAAGATTAAGAAGGCACGAAAGAACAGGATCCATTTCTATAATAGGGACCAGTTGGACAACTATAGGTTAACTTTAGATGTAAATAGACTGCTCGTCTTAGTCACTTGTTTCTGCACATGCGCCGTGAACAGCATACTCGCAAATTTATAACTCCACGATCGACCCAATCTATAGGATCACTGACGTCATAGACACACTCGCGTTGTGGACGGTTGTTGATTTACACACAGGCACGAAAGGTATGCGCACTTCGAATAGTCAATTTTGACCAGAATGTTGCTCGTGCAAAGCTGCGTTAATGCTTGACGGCAGAGGACTCGTATGTGCGTCACGGCCTCCCTCTGGCGTTTCGCCAGCAGGGCCTGTACTCGGAAGTGCGCGGAGCACGTGGTGCCTGCGGAGGGCTCGGCTTTGCGCAAGGAAGCACTGGTCGCCGCGCCAGCCGGATGCCGCTTACTTCACTTTCTCCCGGACGGGCCGGTCAGAGCAGAACGCCGTACCCATGCCCACTGACGTCACGGTGCATCGTACTCTGCCCCGGCCTGCGAGTGGCTCGTCACAGACACACGGACTGGACTGGTCTAAATGGGTGAGCACAAAGAGCGAAGATAAGCGAGTGAAGATCGTTCTCCTCTGGAAGATAAACTACTCAACAAGTTTTGCACTTTACTGGTGATCGTATAGTGCGTGTTTATTTGATTGTATACCTCTTTCTCAATTCTTTCAGTCACAGGAAATCACTACGTACCTGTGTAGATGACAAGGGGAACCCGTCACAGGTCGCACTCCGAAACAGTCGCAACTTCGCTTGATGAAAAAATGGTGAAAATAAAACGACATCTATTTTATCTTCTTGAGGTCATCATCGATTCGGGATTGAGGCTGATAAAACAGTACGTAGAACTAAAACCAAACAACAGCCGTATTTCAATCAGTTCTTATTTATTTTTCCTTAAACTACCAGTTTCGGCAATTCACTGGTGCCATCCTCAGTCCCCTATGCAGACTGTGAACGAATGTACCACATAGCTTGTAAGTAGGCTGTTAAGGTTTTTATGTTGGAAACGCCACGTTGCGCTCTGTATGAAAATCACTGACTGTGCTGTGTGCAGTACGTAGCTGGTTGGCATTGTTGGAATATTCGCTTGTGTAGTGTTGGGCAGTTGGAAGTGAACAGCGCGTAGTGTGGGGCAGTTGGAGGTGAGCCGCCAGCAGTGGTGGATGTGGAGAGAGAGGTGCCAGAGTTTTGAGAGGTCACTATAAGCGGACGATCTGGACGTCTGTCCGCCAGGAAAAGGAAATTTGTAAAGATGGATGTCATATATATATATATATATATATATATATATATATATATATATATATATATATATATATGAGTTTTGAACATTATTAAGGTAAATACAGTGTTTGTTCTCTATCAAAATCTTTCATTTGCTAACTATGCCTATCAGTAGTTAGTGCCTTCAGTAGTTAGAATCTTGTATTTAGCTGGCAGTATTGGCGCTCGCTGTATTGCAGTAGTTCGAGTAACGAAGATTTTTGTGAGGTAAGTGATTCATGAAAGGTATACGTTATCGTTAGTCAGGGTCATTCGTTTTTAGGGATTATTGAAAGTCAGACTGCGTTGTGCTAAAAATATTGTGTGTCAGTTTAGTGAAGATCAGAATAAGTAAAGAGAGAACTGTCTGAGTACGTTCAGTTTCACTCAGCTGTCTTTGTATCAAATAACGTAGAAGTTTAACAGCACAGTAATTCTTAATTTTTCTAAGGGGACGTTACAAGCTGTCTGTTGTCTAAACGTTGGGGTACTCACTTCAGAAAAAAGATACGAAATCCAGATTTATTTGGTGGCTCCTGTTGTGTTGCACCAGCCTTTGTGGCACATCCGTTCAGTGTCTGCATAGAGGCCCGAGGATGCACCAGTGAAGTGGCGAAACTGGTAGCTTAAAGAAACATAAATACGAACTGATTGAAATAGGGCTGTTGTTTGGTTTTTGTTCTACACACTATTTTGTCTTAGGTTATAATATTCAGTAGTTTCCATGAAAATTGCAGTCAACGAGTTGACGCTGCTTCATAACTCGCACCCGCGGAGTTATACCAAACGAGTCGGTAGCAAAGTGCTTAAGAGCACAGCCTCGAATTTTTGCGCTCATTGTTCAAAACCAGTGGTATGTTTTTTTTTCTTTTGTTGTTACGGAAGCATCTGACATCTATGACATCATTGTTATTTTGGACAACGAGAAATACAATGGAATTATTTCCAAAAGAAACAAGCATTTCAAATCTTATTAAAAACAGATTTTATCATCACAGATCTTACATAACCTTATATAATTTACAATAACTGAAAAATGAACAATATATAAATTCTAGTCTTTCACTTTTTGCTTTGATTTTTACTTTTATGCTTCAACATGAACCAGTGTATCCCCGGGAGTGATATATTTCACAAATACATTCAAATCGTAAAAAATTCGAAGCACCTCGAGCAACGAAAGAAGACACATATGCCACAGTCACATTTTTTAGTGTGAACATAATCAGGAAAAGCAACCTCGCCAACGTTGCTAAACACCTCTCAATCTCGCCACAATTTCGCAGCAAACAAAGCACATCAAAGATTTTTCTGAAAGCTGGATTATTGATCCAAGCGTCAATTTTATTAATTGCATTGCTTCTACTTGTGATTTCCGTGTACTGTGCGATGAGAATAGTTCCCTTTTGTAATGAGCGAATGCAATTATTCTATCAGTAAAAGCATGCATCTTAGTGATGACAGAATGGCATAAACTTTGACGAAATCACTCTAATGAACACGTCGATATTCCTGTTTCATTAACAACCTTGCCATTGTATGAGGGGGGATAGATTTGACCATCCAGGAGTCAGTAGTGCACGGAATGTCTCCCTTTTTTCGTAAGGTGAAAAACTTCATCTGAAAACTGTAATAAGTTTTTTTGTAATATTTCCCGATTTTGTGGCTGTTATGATGCCGTTCCATTAATTAGTTTACGGCTTGTTGGAGTCGAGGACCTAATTTGCCACTGACTTTTCGGAGACAAAGAAAAGCTGTTGCAAACAGTTTTCCGCGCAGAGGGACCACTTGATCTCTTTGAAAATCAAAATTTGCTTCCTACAGTAATCACTTAGCAGTTGCTTGCTGTCGCGCAGACTCTCAAATTCACTGGTATTCTAGTTTCAGCGTCATCAGCAAGATATAGTTCTCGATTAAAATGTGACAAAATCTTCTTATTTTAAAATAAGATTCTTGCTCTCATTTCTCTGTTCAGTTATGTTTTCGTTATCATATTTCTCATGTGAATAGGGTTTCGTCAGTTCATACACTTTCGGCGTAGGTTTCCTCGTTGTTGCAAGCGGTCCCTCGAACAAATAAAAAAAAATGTCCATTTCTCCCGCGTCACAAGCGGAAGATCGATTCGGGATGAATGTGAATTGATCGATTCGTGTCTGTTCGGTACTTTCACAGAGGCCAGAACTAATGGATGTGTGGTTACTATAGCAACAGCCTCACTGCGGTCGGCAAGGTTTGAGTTCAAAGCCTGCAACACTTAGAGTGACTCTTCCAAGAGGAAACACAGAATTTTGCAATGCCATGTAACCAATACATCAGCACCAAGGACAAGATGACTTAATGGAAAGAGCAAGCTTGTTTCAACTTCAAACCTCTATTGTAATTCCTGAATTCGGTCCTGATTTCGTTATTAGAACGGATGAAACATAATGTATCGCATCTCTAGTAAGAGAACGTTATCGTTTCAAGGCGAGAAAGTTACATAAATAGCTGTCGGCCAAATGAAACAAAGAAACCTATCTTTAGTTTTTGGACAAAGCTTTGCGAACTTAACGTAAAAATGGAGCAGTTTCTGTACATTATTGACTCCTGGGGTGCACAAATCTACCTCTCCTTATACGATGGGTCTGGTTGTCGATGAAATCGGAATATCGACGTGTTCATTAAAAGTAATTTTGCCAAAGCGTATGCCGTTCTGCATACTTTTTCCTAACAACAGGTAAAGAATTATAAGGAGCAATCAAAAACTTTCCGTTTGCCGGCGTTGCTGCAGCGTATATGCAACCCCGCGCTACTCTTATGCAGGTGTGTAAGTACTGACATGTAGTCAAAGGTTTAGTGTGGCATTCGAACGGAAACTTTTTGATCATCCCGTATACATTCACCCATTGCAGAGGTGACCTATCCTCTCCAAACCATCATTGACAACAAAGGCCGCCCACTCCGCTCACCGACTCCCTTACCTTTCCAACTTTCCATGTTCACCATAAATCTCTAAAAACTGATGATGAATTTCAGCCGGCCTAAAAGTCTTTGCGTTCAAAAACTGTACTACAGAACGCACTTTACAGTCTGCATGCTCAGAAATTGCCTTAAACATTTTGAACGATCACTAACAAATGTAAACACAACACAAACTGACTGTAATGGCGTCTGTGGGAAAATAGTAAACCAGGGGGATGAGTGCGAATGTGCAAAACTGCGACACTAGTGTTTCGGTGGTGTAGAACGAAACGGTACTTATGCCTCGTATTTGACATGTTGTCACAGGGTTTTTCATACGCATAGAAAAACTCAAAAGTTGTTTTTGACGTGTCATATGAGCTCTTATGTGCTCCCTACTGATTCTACAGACATCAAGTCGATAATCACCTTCCTTCCACGTTCTGTGCAGCATGCCCCTATTAATCTGTTCAAAAGCGCTGTCGACGAGCTTGCTGTTCTAGTAGGTTTGTTGGTGGAGGAGGCGTAAACAGTGAATCTTTCACATAACCCCACATAAAAAATTGCTTACGCTTATATCGGGAGAGCGTGGATTCCATGACACGAACTGCTGATTAGCAACTCTAACGCGACCGTTCCATCGGTTTTTCAATTTCTTGTGTAAGAATTCACGAAAATCATGATGGAAGTGAGATGGAGCACCATGTTGTTGGTAGATGAAGTGCACACTGTCTGTCTCCTGTTGTGACATGAGCCAATTTTCCAGCACGTCCAGATACACGTATCATGTAACAGTCAATCGTTTCTTCGCTCGCTGCAAAGCGACTCGTTGATTTCCCCGTGCAGGGGCATCCTGCTACCGTAATTTGCGCGTACCATCACAATCATACCAGCATGGAGTTAGCAGCTGGTGGATCCTTGTTGAACTACGATGTGAAGTGTCATTGTACTGTTATGGCAAACTGATGTGAATGCATTTCAACACAACTTATGTTTTCTCGGCGCCTGTCGCCAACTTGCCGAACTGCTCACTGCTGCGCTCGTATGTCAGACATAGAAAGTGCGCCTGCAACAATATAAAACTTTGAGTTTTCCTATACGAGTTTTGAGTTTTGTGACAATATGTCATTTAATGTTGCTAAGTGTATTTCTGAAATCGCTTCAATTATCTACAATAACTCTGTATTTCGGAAACAATAAAAGAAAAAAAAAACTGAGTAGTTCACAACTGTGATAAAGCACTGGAACAGAGGTTAAAGTGCCTTTATGATTACCCCCTATAACTAGTTGGGTAAGTCAGATCATAAGGTTCGAGGAATGCAAGGCTACAGCACCTCCAAATGTTTCGATCCTAATAAACCACTGTGGTGTTCGAACTAACCTACAGTTCGTTGAGAGGCTTACCTTTTAAATGATAATATATCTATTTTGATATTTAAAACTCGTTTTTATGCAATTGCGAATTCAATTTTTAAAATTAATTTTCTTGGTTTGGATATCGTGTGTGATGCCTTTTTGCAGAACGAGTTCAATTTTTAATGAAACGAATTACTGATCATGTGTAGCAAGCGAAATTCATGTCTGAGGGTATGCGCACGACCTGTCGTAAATAATGTCTTTGTTCGACTTTTAACACTGTCGTTGCGGTATTACGAGAGATCCATTATCGCGTATTGTAAAGTGTCACCTCTAATGAAAGACACGCTTAGGTGACTGATTGGGGAGCTCTCGATAACTCAGCAGCCTGCTCTGTCGAGAAGCTTCAAATGCGCCGTTTGGATTATTTTCCCTGATGCACGTCCTGTCACAATCAACGCCATTCCGTGAGTTTCACTGCTCGTAAGTGTGGAATTTAACCTCAGGACTGGTCGGCCTCCGTGGTTTCTAGAGAGCATCGTTGCCCCTGGGGAGCTATTGTGTGTGTGCGAGTGTGTGTTTACACTTCGAAGATTCGGATGTGATGACTATATAAAATATGGACAAGTTATAACAAATGACATTAATGTAGACCTATGCGAAGGAACGGCTCTTTTCGGAATATATGGAAACGAATTTGCGGTGCTAAAAGTAGCCTGACAAGTGTGAAATACTCACGGTCAACGTAATAGTGAAAGTAATTTATTACACGAAACAATACTTACGCAGCAGATGCGAAGCCGTCATCACAAATTGTATATCTAAAATATGTCTGCAGTGCAATGACACTCTTTAACTTACAGCTAAAATAGCCTACATTCTATATAAATAAAAATACAAATTTTCTTTTGTTCAGTATCTTAAATTTCCAAAAACCCTGCACCGATTGGTTTGAAATTTTGATACAACGTTGCACTCGAATACGCGCGTATTTTTATATACCTATTGTAGTATAAAATGTAATGTTCGTTTGTCCAAAGTCTTACATCTCCGAAAGTTCTTCACCGACTGCTTCGAAATTTTGACGCAACGTTCTATGCAAATAAGTACGTGTTTTTATACACATAAATTTTAAATATATACAATATACAAATAAACATATATTATATAATGGGGAACGTTCTTGCCAAAGTCTCGAAAACTTCCTGACCGATTTACTTCAAATTTTTACGCAACGCTCAGAGTAACATTCTGGCTCACATAAGCTATATATTTCTCATGTATTGTACCTAAATTTGTATGTAGTATATAAAGGGGAAACATTGTTACCAATAATTTCGAAAAGAATACGACCGATTTACTTCAAATTTTTACGCATTACTGTAATAAACGTATTGATACATATTGGCTCTATATTTTTAATACATATAAATATATTCATAACATTCGAGATAGTGAAACGTTGTTAGCGAACAGGAAAACTGTATTTATGGCTTATCGGCTTATGATTAAATTATTACTATATAATCTGATTTTGCAGTAACAGCCGGCCGGTGTGGCCGAGCGGTTCTAGGCGCTTCAGTCTGGAACCGTGCGACCGCTACGGTCGCAGGTTCGAATCCTGCATCGGGCATGGTGTGTGTGATGTCCTTAGGTTAGTTAGGTTTGAGTAGTTCTAAGTTCTAGGGGACTGATGACCTCAGATGTTAAGTCCCATAGTGCTCAGAGCCATTTTTTTTTTGCAGTAGCAATAAACAATGTCTTAGAGAGGTGTGAATAGGATATGGACACAGAGGTGTGAGGAAACGGTCATAGAAAGCGCAAAGGGGGAAGTGGATTGAGAGAGAGGGCAAGAGGAGATGGGGTAAGAGGTGGGAGAAGAAGGTGGACGTAGAAACGGCGGAGAAGGTGACGGACATAGAAAGAGGGGAGGAGGGGATGGAAAGAGACAGGAGGGAGATGATTAGAACGTATATTTGATTCCCATACATATGAGAAGCGTGTTCTTTCTCTTTTCTTTGTTTTACATTTAACCATTCTGAGCCACAGCAACCCGTGGCGAGGAGCTCCTAGTTTCTAATAATTGGCTTTCGGACTGCTTGCCGGCTGGATTAAGTATATGAGTTACAGACAATGCACTTTCCTAGAAAGCTTCCAACACACACAAGTCTTCTACTCGCCTTCCCTACTATAGAAGTATAGCTCCTAAACACATAAACAGGGCGTCGTGCTAAAGATGTTGGCCACAAATCTTCTAATGAGATACCACTGGATTCTTTCTCTCTATTATAGGCCACATCTTGCTTTTATCCATTTTTACTGTTACCTGATATTCATTACACCAAATGAACGTTTTATTGGAGTATTGCAACATTTACTTACAATCGTCCGACGACAATACTTCCCTGTAGAGAACAGCATCGCAGCGAACAGTCTCATTGTGCTGCAGACCCATTCTGATAAGTCGTCTGTATACAGTGAGATTCCTTGGTAACGTTACAGACTTTCAGGGATGATGGAGAATGGTAAAAGTATCAATTTGAGGCAAGGGACGCCAGTCCGGAAGCGACCGAGTCGATTTTATGAGCGAAAATCTCTCTGATGCCTCTGACAATGCAGCTTCTCTTTCGCAAGCTCTCCCAACATGTGGGAAGCTAAGAGCTTGCAGCGAAAGAGGGTCACTATCAGAGCAACTATCAGAAAGATTTGCTCTTATAAATTCCGACTCGATGGTTTCCGGGATAGGGTTCCTGACCTCAGATTGATACATTTACCTTCCTCCATCATCCCTGAAAGTTTCTAACATCATCACCGAATCACACTGTACACTGATAACAGAGCAGTTCTACTACGCTCCCTCGGCCACAGCCGATGTTACTTCCTTTTCTGAGCAACATTGGCCTCCAGCATATACTGGATTCTTTTAATCACATGTTTATTGAACCAGTCACATATCTGTGAAGATACTCAATATGATCGCATTTGAATTAGTAGCGTCTTTCGGAAATCTAGGAAGACAGAATCTGTTCGCCTGCATGTACTATGCCAAAGATATCGTTTACGAATGAATCAAGTTGTGTTTCAAACGAATGGTTTTTCTTGGATCCATGCTGATTGTTTGGGTGAAGCTCGTTTCTTCCAGGAACGTCATAATGCTTGAGCTTAATCTATACTCGAGGATCTTGCAACAGACGGAAGTCAGCAGTATTGGTCTCTAATTCTGTACACCTTACTTTTTTACTCTGTCTGCGCTATTTTCATCACACGAGACTATTCGCAGCGGAAGAAATTCCCTGTACATCAACATCTTTCTTTTATGGGGCCGTGCCTAGGTCAATAATAGGTGCTTAGTCCAGAACCTTCTGCACAGCCATGAAAACAAAACCATCTTTGTAGAAATCTGTTATTCCAGTAAACATAGTCTTTGGTCCTTGGGTAGAACTGTATCATTCAGGTACTGTATATTCAACTGTAGTTTCCAGGCGACAAGTGCTGTAAAATTAGCAGTAGTTATCAGGCGACACTGGCATGAACACGCGTCACAGTGTTCTATTAGCGGTTTGTGCTGCTGATCTCTCGATGTATAAAAGACGGTGTATGAGCATTCAAGCCTGTGTATTCTTGTCTGCTAGCGGTAAATGTTGCTTGAGAGGTCACGAGGTCTCACTTAGTTGCTTCGTCTGAACAGAACTATATGATCAGCTGTTGTTGACGCAACGTGCCGTATCGTGAAGTTGCACGAGGTGTACTGCTATTAGTAGTGCCATCTTTACAGGAGACTTGGACGGAGGACAATCAGTCAAGTCCGAAAGTCAGTGTAGGATCACGAAATGTGACTACAGCACTGAATGACAGACTCCCATATTCACGTCTTTTTTCTAGCTGTACATTGTTCTCTAGGCACTTCTACAGTTCGCCAGTAGCCGGCGGACAGTGTACTTAAAGCTTGTGTTTCATCAGGCAGAGCGCCACTGACACCACCCACTAAAATGTGCTCGTCAGTACAGTGCTTATTCGCAACGAATTATCTTCGCCGATGTGTCTCGTTTCCGTGGTTGAATACACAATAGATGCTATGGAGATGGACGTGGAGGACGAATACCTGATGTGGTTTTCTAGGATGCCAATCGGTATGATAAGTGCTTGCGATTCTCAATTGGGGATATTCTCATCAGAGATCTGTACATTATTTGTAATGCCTGAAGTGGACCCTTTGATCAATACACTTCGGTGCGTTACTCTATAACAGTTCATCTAATGTCCAAATTCTGCAGTTCTACGAGACATCTGCTTTGCATTGCACGTAAAAATATAAACTTTGAAGAGGAGCGGTATGAGTTTAGGTATGGTAAGTCATGCAGAGATGCGGTTTTCATTCTTAGAGAGGCTGTGCAGAAGTCCGTCGAATACAACAGACAAGAGTAGCTTTGTTTCATTGGATTTACGGAAGTTTTTCGATGGGATTCAGTTAACAGATGGTGTAAACCTGGTCAGCATTCGGGTCATTCCTTCTAACTTAATAAAAATAATTGAAAATATTGATTTCAGCAACTACATTCATGACTTCTGAGCCCGCTACTTTTTAATATGGTTAGGGACGTAGTGATAATGAAGGCATTGGCTGGTAATGGTTGTAGTATGGAAGACGAAGAAATAAAAATAATATGACATGCTGACGATGCAGTTCTGGTGTCAAACAGTGAAGACAACCGGCAGAAACTCTTATATATATTTAACTTAGCGGCCAAAAACCTTAACTCGGTAATATCCAATCAAAAAACCATATTTGTGGCCCTATCTGTGCAACTACTTAGATACATACCTGAAATATATGAAAGTATTATTCAACAGATAATGACATTATCTCGGCACTGAATAGTACAACAGTGGAAACGTCGAAAAGGAGATTAATGAACAAGTAGCAAAACCAAACAAAGTGTCACGGCGTTAAAATGATACAATTTAAAAAAAAACAATTAGAAAAAGATGCAAATGAAGAATACACAAAAAAGTAGTGACACCAGTTGTGAGATTCATAGTTGAGACAATATCTGAAATATCAAAAATGCAAAAACTTTTGGAAACCGAGGAAAGAAAATTCTGTGGAGAATTTCAGGAAAGACACTGAGAGTTTAATATGACATATTTACAGTATTAATCAGTAGATACATAAGCGACAACATGAATGAAACGAGCACATGGACAGGATAGAATAGACGGAAGATTATGAAAATGGTACAAAATAAATCACCAACTGATGAAAGAAATAGAGGTCGTTCAGGGAAAACATGGAGTGACAACCTCAAGGTAGACTGAGACATACCGAACAAAACAGGCTTCACCGTAGGAAGAAGGACGGAAGAAAAAGAGGAGTATTCGTAGAAAAACGAGTAGTGCTGCTGGTGGAGGAAGCGATGCTCACCCATTAATGTCGAGAGAAGGAGGCAAAACTGTTGCATTTAGTTCCCAAATGTAATTTGCATTCGGGAGCTACAATGACAGCTCGTAGAAAACAATTTTAACGGGTCTAGTAAAGGACTAAATTTACGGCACATAGTTGCTTTTAGCTGCCATTAGTCTACGCACTTTTAAAATAATAGAATTATATCGTACGTACTCTGGGGGACGTCAGAAGCATACAGGAGAGTAAGGCACGCAAACCTTCCGTAATATTCCCTTCTTTTCGACGGTCTTCCCGCACATCAAACATTAGTGGCAGCGGATTCAGTGTAAATAAACCTTATTTTATTTTAGAACCTGTAATTATTTCTATTTTATTATTGCTTATTTTCTGTACATCGAATGTTTTTCTGTTTGGGTCTTGAGCGAAAACTGCGCAGGTTTTGAACAGCACGAACAAAGTGGCGAAGAAAGTGGACCAGCATGTTCTCCCACGTAACCGATCCCACGCGCGTGCCTCCTTTCACACTCTCGTTTCGAGTTCGCCGGAGAAAATCAACGCCGACTCTGACTCTTCACCGTCCGCGCATATTTCAAGTTTATGTTCCAGGAACGCATATCAACGTCTGCAAATGTGTATTTGGAGCTGTGTGAGAGTGTGCTTAGTATGCGAGCAGCTGGAAAATCTGGAAATATCCAACTGGCCTTCTACTAATAGGACTCTGGAAATATTAAATCGCTTAATCGAATAATAAGTTAGAGAATTTAAAAAAGGAAGTGGATAGATTGAAATTAGATGTATACGGAATTAGCGAAGTGCATGGCAGAATCCCGAAAGTTTTCGCTATATCCCTTTTTTTTCGCTCCACACTTTACATCTACGTTTACTTCAATAATCCGCAAACCGCCTGACGATGTGTGGCAGGGGGTAATTCTGGTACCAGCAACTAATCCCCCCTTTCCTGTTCCAATCGCGAAAGGCGCGCGGGAAGAATGATTGTTGGTAAGCCTCTTATTAGTTCTTATTTCTCGAATTTTTCTCATCGTGACCATTTCGCGAGAAGTATGTGGGGGGAAGTAATATGTTAGCCGACTCCTCACGGAAAGTACTCTAGAAATTTCAATAGGAAACCTCTCCGTTATGCACGACGGCTCTATTCCAGCATTTGCCACAGTTGATTATCTCTACAACATTTTCGCGCCGACTGCACGATCCCGTTACGAAACGCCCCCCTCTTCGTTGGATCTTGACTATCTCTTCAATCAGTCTTATCTAGTAATGGTGCCAGATTGAAGAACAATACTCAAGAATCGGTCGAAAAAGCACCTTGTAAGCTATTTCTTTCGTGGATGAGTTACGTTTCCTCAAGATACTTCGCATGAATCTCTCTGGTATCGATATTCCTAATGTTTGTTGTATATGATCATTCCACCTAAGGCCGCTTTGGATAGTTCCTGCTAGATACTTTACGGTAGATACTGTTTTCTGCAATTTGTTGTCAATAGTGTAGCTGTACAGGAATTCCTATTTATTCGCAATATGTTACATTTTTTTAGCTCAGGATCAACTGCCAGAGCGTACACCATTCATCAGTCCTTTGTAGGTCATTTTGAAAATCGATACTGTCTTCTGGCACTGCTATTTTGTTATAGACAACCGCATAATATACGAATAATCTGAAGGAGATTACAATGCTTAATAGGGGTTCTCCGGAAATTACCTTCATTCCTCAGCCCCAGTAACCTGTTTCCTATCTGCCTGAATAAAGCACTTGTACTTACTTAAAGTAATTTTTACAACTGATTTATGTATTGCAGAACATGACACATTATTGAGTAAGCAAATTAGTGTGGAGAAGAGTTAAAAGACGACTCAAGTACGGAAAAAACTGAAGAATGGAAGTATCGAATGGTCTAGGTGCTATTTTTTTTTCAAGTTTGGGTGGTTAGCTGAAACAATTCTTTGAGCTGTTACAGAGATTCTGCAAGTATAGAGAAACAAAGAAATGCAAGCGAGGCCTTTGTTCTTAAATATTTACGCAAAGTTGTAGCGTGAGCTAGAGCTATGAACCCATTCCATGTTATTTCAACACAGCCGGCCGAAGTGGCCGTGCGGTTAAAGGCGCTGCAGTCTGGAACCGCAAGACCGCTACGGTCGCAGGTTCGAATCCTGCCTCGGGCATGGATGTTTGTGATGTCCTTAGGTTAGTTAGGTTTAACTAGTTCTAAGTTCTAGGGGACTAATGACCTCAGCAGTTGAGTCCCATAGTGCTCAGAGCCATTTGAACCATTTCAACACAAGCAACTGACTTCTTTGATTTTCAGTATTGTTGTCATTGCAGGCGTCTAAGATCCCCAAATGCAGTATGTTCAAAGTGTCTCTTACTCATCCTTCTCAAATAGCTACTAAAAATTCCTACTCTGAAACAGAAGAATGGAAAAATGCTAATGTGTTCAAAAGAGAAAAAGCCATGGTTCATGTGCAGAACACTGTACTTCATCTAAAAGACCAGTCATGTTTATCAGTTGCAAAACAGAAAGACCTGTTGACAATATTCCCGTTTCTTTTTCAAAATCACAGTTAGTTTTACAGTGAACTTTGGAACGTCTGATTCCAATAATGGATATTTCTAAGAAACAGAAGTCAATAATGAGAGACTTTTTCTTGAATTTAACTTTGTTAGTCTCTTGTAAAAAAAATAAAACATTTTATCTATCTACAATTGCAGTAGTTAAAACATTACTACTGTGTTTCTGTATTTGTATCATCACAAATAAATAGTAGTACCTCTGTATTAAGGGCACTTGAAACAAAAATTTTCTTATTGATACTTAGAATCTGTCAGTTCTATGGTACGGCACTTAGAGTTTTCTTAATAGATTATCTAGTATCTGATTTGTTTCATTACTTTTGGTAGTGAAGAGCCGAGAAACATAATTCTGTGGTAGAAGAATTCTATCGCAACTTTTTGGATACAAATTAGTTATTTACAGAAAGAGATACATTGTTTTTTATTCTTTTAACAAATATGTGATTTGGCTCTTAGAACGTTCAACGTTTTCAAACTTCGATTTGACAAAGCAATTCAAATTACCGAGTGTACTACAGCCGCTAATTTCGATTTATAGAGTGTTTGCTGGCGCTCTGTCATGACAATCGGTTCGATTTATCGAGTATATCACAGGTGATCTTTATATTTATCGAGATTTTTGAAGGAATCGTACAACTACTTCGTAACCGGCATTAGAATTAGCAAGTGTCGCTTGTATGCTTATACGGTAAATACTTCCTTGCGGTATCCCAAGACTATCCTTACATCTGTCAGTTTGTCGTCTCGTTGAGATCCATACACATGTTGCACATGGTTTCACAGTTCAGGGTGAGATATACTGATTTCAGTGTCGTGTATGCGACCATTACAAACCGGAGCGGGGAAAAATTTCGTGTGGCATGACGACCTGGTGCAAGTCTTTCAATGGGAACCCACCTGTGCGACTTTCGCGTCCTTAAAGCCAACGGCACCCGTATTTACTCGGACGGTCACCCATCCAAGTGCTAGCCGCGCCTACCGCTGCTTAACTTCGGTGGTCGGGCAATAAGCGATGTTAGCAACGTGGCAAGGTCGCGGAGCGGAAAACACTCTGTCCACAGAGTGCCGACGTCAGGTCGGTTGCGTTCAAAATGATCAATGGCAAGGAGCTCACACTCGCCTCAAAGTTATTATTACGCCATCTCCCAGTTTTGTTCAGTTTTTATCAATTCTGATGAGCGAAATTACAGAACAAGCACCTTACATGAGAATGAACGGTCAAAATAGCGTTGTAGTTTACAAGTGGAATCAAGATGATTGTATTTTACGAGCTTAGATTAGTAGACGGGACCTAGAACTAATTTTTCACAGTACCAGAGGGAGCTGCAGAGGACAAAAGATTGAGAGAAAGAGATTGGAATATATCCAACAAATAATTGAGCATACTGAATGTGAAGGTGCTGCTCTAAGACGAAATGGTTGACACAGCGTAGGAAGTCGTCGCAAGCTGTATCAGACTAATCAGATAAAAAATAATTTTGGAGGGGATAGAGAGAGAGAGCATGAATGCTTGGGATCACTTGAGAAAACATGCGTACAAGGGGTCTTATAGTCAGGTCTACCTGATGCAATATAGTGACAGGGGAGGTTTCATGGCATTGTTAGACAGATACCACAGTGAATCGAAATTTATCGTTACAACGTACATGAAATTACACCTTATTAGGATAAAGGAGAATAAGTTTCCATCCAGCTTACTTAAGTATACATAGCATACACTTTATGGTAAGCTGCAGCGTTAGGCACACATATAAAAATAGGTATTAAAGATCCCAAAAAGGATCTTGCAAGATCTGTTAGCTTTACTTTTAAGGGTTGTAGGGGAAGGAGTGAAGACGATACAAGCACACCAAAAAACTGATTGATCATATGAGTGTGCCACGACAGCAGTTCTGTGTAAGACTGTCTCTGGCCTTGATAATGAACTCAGTTCGGGGAGGAAGTTATGACGTACTTATAATCTCCGGTGTATAAAAAGGTTTCTTGTGACACGAGTACTTAATGTTCCGTAATTAACGGAGACAATGTATCGAATCTGAAGTTGCTTGCCGACAGAATATAGGAAAGTACAACCTGAAGTTATAATAAGTTAAATTCTCTTTGTAGTTAGTCGTAATTTTGTATGAAAAAGTTCAAAAAATCAGCCAGGCAGTTGCAAACCAAAAGTTTATTTAGCCCTTGACCTAGGTTTCAATATTTATAAAAGCATCTTCTTTAGAAGGAGTGGGCCTTGTTATATCACATGGTGGCAAATTACATTAGCTGAAACCTAGCGGCTCTTGTCACATATAAAATTGATATAAAAACCAGGAACATCACTTCGCATGCCTTAAGACAGCATACAGATTACCCTCAACGTGCGTCAGAATAAATACACAAATGTATTCGCCCATTTGTAAAGGATCTTGCCTAGATAAAATTTTGGCAGCAGTCTAAAGAACAAAATATTTGCGACAAAGGCCTTTGTCTCTGGCATGGAGAATACTTATGTTATGCAAATATTTTACCCTTTAGACTCTTGTTATTATTTTATGTAGACAAGCTTTTCACCTTTGGTAGCTAAGAAGATGAACTACTGTTCAAAGCTAGATGCACCCAGAGAACTTCAATTGGCTGTTTCTGCTATTACGCCACGTCTCGAGAAAGTTTCTCCTCAAAGGTACGCTCTTCCATCGC
The DNA here is from genome assembly GCF_021461395.2 of Schistocerca americana. NCBI lineage: Eukaryota > Metazoa > Arthropoda > Insecta > Orthoptera > Acrididae > Schistocerca > Schistocerca americana. The sequence goes on along the minus strand of NC_060121.1, from coordinate 524,036,539 downwards.
ACTGAACTTTGAAATTTAAATTTTTAGTGGTCTTTTAATTCTTTTGTTGAGTAGTAAATATTGTTCATTTCATAGTTTTTGAATGAATAAAATGTGTTAAAGATAGCCAGTTTGTTCTGTATTTTCGTTATAATAATTCATGTAGTTTTGGTTTCTTTTGCGTGATTTTAAGTTTCGTAAAACAGAGAATAAAGAAAAGAAAATATGAAAATGATCACAAGTATTTTTATTTATAAAGTAAGATGGGAGGGGGGGGGCTGATATTTATTTTCGTCATGAAGGGGGGCCAAGAAAAAAAAATTTGAATACCACTGAGCTAGGACGTTAACTCTGTCCTACTATCAGTATACAGGATATCAAGGACCAGTTACAACACTTGCTGGCCAGTTTGCCCTAGGAGAGGATACAACTCTTCCAAATCCAAGAAGTCCCTGCATCGACATTAGAGTGAGTGCTGCGTTATATTGATAAGTGGGCTCATACTGCCAAGTTATTTGTAAACAGTATATGAAGCTGTAATCACGGAAATAACGTAATGTCCTATCAATCTGTGAAGCTTTATTTCGTTCCCTCTTTTCTGTCTAGGTGCTTCTTTTTTTTTATCAGACAGTGTATATCCCTTTCAAACCTGAAGTCTTCTTCTGGAGGAAGGAAAATTTTTATTTACCTAATAATAATCTTAGGTGATTTTTTTTAATAATTTTAGATGCAAGATTTACAGCAAAATATGTACCCGTTTTCAAAACGTAATTCGTAAACTTGGCCTCATTTTATGATCTAAAATAACTAATTACGAAATATTCTTTATTGTGTTCCGAAAAGATAGGCTAAACACGGTTGGCGGTGGCGTGTTTATTGCTGTCAAAAGAAGTTTAACTTGTCGTGAAATTGAAGTAGATACTTCCTGTAAGTTAGTATGGGCAGAGGTCATTGTTGGCAACCGGAATAAAATAATAATTGGATCCTTTTACCGACCTAGTTCAGATGATACAGTTGCTGAGGGGTTCAAGGAAAACTTGAGTTTGATTCAAACATGTACCCGACTCATACGATAATAATTGGTGGTGACTTTAATTTACTCTTGATATGTTGGCGAAAATATATGTTTAATTCCGGAGGTACGCATAAAATATCATCCGAAATTGTGCTAAACGCATTCTTTGAAAATTATTTCGAGCAGTTAGTTCATGAGCCCACGCAAATAGTAAACGGTTGTGAAAACATACTTGACCTGTTAGCAACAAATAATCCTGAGTTAATAACGAGCATCAAAACCGATATAGGCATTAGTGAACCCAGGGTTGTCGTAGCGAGATTGAATATTGTAATCCCCAAATCCTCGAAAAATAAGCGAAAAATATACCTATTCAAAAAAACAGATAAAAATTCACTTGACGCCTTCCTGAGAGACAATCTCCACTCATTCCAAATTAATAATATAAGTGTAGACCAGATGTGGCTTGAATTCAAAGAAATAGTATCGGCAGCAATCGAGAGATTTATACCAAATAAATTAACAAACGACGGAGCTGATCCTCCTTGTACAGAAAACGGGTTAGAATACTGTTACAGAAACAACGAAACAAACATGCCAAATTTAAACAGACGCAAAATCCCCAAGATTGGTGATCCTTTACAGAAGCTCGAAATTTAGTGCGGAGTTCAATGAGAGGTGCTTGTAACAGTTTCCACAACGAAACTTTGTCTCGTAACCTGGCAGAAAATCCAAAGAGATTCTGGTCGTATGTGAAGTATGTTAGCGGCAAGAAACAATCAATGCCTTCTCTGCACGATAGCAATGGAGATGCTATCGCAGTGCTGCCAAACTTGAGTTACTAAACACAGCCTTCCGAAATGCCTTCACAAAAGAAGACGCAGTAAATATTTCAGAATTCGAATCGAGAACAGCTGCCAACGTGAGTAACGTAGAAGTAAATATCCTCAGAGTAGTGAAACAACTCAAATCACTTAATAAAAGCAAATCTTCTGGTCAAGACTGTATACCAATTAGGTTTCTTTCGGAGTATGCTCATGCATTAGCTCCATACTTAACAATCATATACAACCGTTCGCTCGACGAAAGATCAATACCCAAAGACTGGAAAATTGCCCAGGTCACACCAATATTCAAGAAAGGTAGTAGGAGTAATCCACTAAATTACAGACCCATATCGTTAACGTCGATATGCAGCAGGATTTTATAACATATACTGTGTTCGAACACTATGAATTACCTCGAAGGAAACGGTCTATTGACACACAGTCAACATGGGTTTAGAAAACATCATTCCTGTGAAACATAACTAGCTCTTTATTCACATGAAGTGCTGAGTGCTATCGACAAGGGATTTCAGATCGATTCCGTATTCCTGGATTTCCGGAAGGCTTTTGACACTGTAGCACAAAAGCGGCTCGCAGTGAAATTTCGTGCTTATGGAATATCGTCTCAGTTATGTGACTGGATTTGCGATTTCCTGTCAGAGAGGTTCGTACTAATTGACAGAAAGTCATCGAGTAAGACAGACGTGATTTCAGGCGTTCCCCAAGGTAGTGTTATAGGCTCTTTGCTGTTCCTTATCTGTATAAACGATTTGGGAGACAATCTGAGCAGCCGTCTTCGGTTGTTTGCAGATGACGCTGTCGTTTATCTACTAATGAAGTCATCACAAGATCAAAACAAATTGCAAAACTATTTAGAAAAGATATCTGAATGGTGTGAAAAGTGGCAGTTGACCCTAAATAACGAAAAGTGTGAGGTCATCCACATGAGAGCTAAAAAGAACTCGTTAAACTTCGGTTACACGATAAATCAGTCTAATCTAAAAGCGGTAAATTCAACTAAATACCTAGGTATTACAATTACGAAGAACTTAAATTGGAAAGAACACATAGAAAATGTTGTGGAGAAGGCTAACCAAAGGCTTCGTTTTATTGGTAGGATGCTTAGAAAATGTTACAGACCTACTAAGGAGGCTGCCTACTTTACGCTTGTCCGTCCTCTTTTAGAATACTGCTGCGCGGTCTGGGATCCTTACCAGATAGGACTGACGGAGTACATCGAAAAAGTTCAAAGAATGGCAGCACGTTTCGTATTATCGCGAAATATGGGAGAAAGTGTCACAGAAATGATGCAGGATTTGGGCTGGAAATCATTAACAGAAAGGTGTTTTTCGTCGCGACGGAATCTTCTCAAGAAATTCCAATCACCAACTTTCTCCTCCGAATGCGAAAATATTTTGTTGACACCGACCTACATAGGAAGAAACGATCACCACGATAAAATAAGGAAATCAGAGCTCGTACGGAAAGATATAGGTGTTTATTCTTTCCGTGTGCTATACAAGATTGAAATAATAGAGAATAGTGAAGGTGGTTCAATGAACCTTCTGCCAGGCACTTAAATGTGATTCGCAGAGTATCCATGTAGATGTAGATGTAGAAATATTAAAATGATCATTCAATAATTACCATGCAAAATAACAACAACAACATTCAATTATACAGTGGGATATGACGAACCAGCCACATCCGTGTATTCTGGTGATCACGAGTTGCTGCGCACTGCTACATTGACTTGCTGATATTTTCATAGTGATGCCCAAAAGTTGACAGAACTTGCTCATGATGTAAAGACTGAACATTCACAAAAGTGTACCTCAGGATTTCATTGGGAAAAAATACTTCTGTTGCAGCCTAAACACATTAAAAGTTAATGTACACAACTGTAGTCAGAGCGCCTGAAAGGGATATATTAGTTCACTGGCATGATCTACATTATATATGGTGGGTCATATGATTGTCTAGTACCAGTTCCTCACCATCTACATTGCTCCTAAACGACCAAGGACTCTCTTAAAGTGGTGACAAATACTTTGCTCTGTGAGTTATTAGAGTTATATTTGGATCACCCCAGTAATTTTACGTGCCTTGATGAAGGCCGATTGCAATTGTGGCCTAAATGTTGGTACATGATATTACAGCAGGATGCTTTCTGCAACCAAGAAGAATTTTGTGGAGGATAATCCTTTTTCCAACGTAATGGTCTCGGCACAGGGAGTGAGAGAGAAAACAAATGGTCGTCACAGGGGATGCTGTGTGCTACGCTCGGCAACCGCGCGCCGCCTCTGACCTTCACCCACTTCTGGGCAGGACGAGGCTTCCGGTGCCACCAGCGCCGAAGAAGCCTCGCATGGGCTGTCCGGGACTTCTCGCTGAGCTCGTAGCCGTATAAGCAACACGTCACTTTCAGCTGCTTGCGCTACGTGTGACTACGCAGCGCGCCTTGCAGGCTGTGTAGATGTAATATCCGGGTAGGCCATTTGTAAGAATCCACTTCCTCTCTTTGGCAGTTGCACGAAATCATTAAAGCGCGTCCGTGCCGCAATCCACGCGCCTCACGCCTCTGCGACACACGCGGCACCTAAACGCCGCCCAATGTCACCACTGTCGGAGAAGAGGCTTATTAATGAGCGGGCTCCAATCATATCTTCGCGCTAATATGTTGTTCGTATAGTTTTTTCAAGCGTTTCCAGCCTTGCTTCATTCCATGATATCAGATTTTAAAGTCGCAACTCTCACACAACTGATCGTTGCCCTTCAACAATCCCATTTCAATCTCACAAATTCCAGGGTTTGATGGTGCAACGTTAACCTTTTCCCCGTTCCGAAGGATGCTCTGCAACGTTCTCGGCAACCTCAGTAAATACAGAAGATTCAGATAACTAATCAAAGATATAAATGTCAGAAAGTTAGTCCTCCCATAACAGAACACTCCAGTCTCCACGGAAAGAATACGTCTGTCTACTCATTTTTATAATAGCTACCAATCATTGACTTTAATGTAGTAGTTGTTATAAGTTCTTTTTTTAGTTTAAATTTAAGAGTGTTTTACAACAGACACGTTTCGCTTTTATTGGCGAAGCGTCATTAGTACTAACCTTTGTATAACTTCACAGAAGTTGTTCTGCATTCAGGCCTACATTTTATCTGTTGGATTGTTAGTACTGTCACTCTTGTGAATGCATTGTTTTCTATGAAAATGGTTCAAATTTTACGAAAGTGAAGTGAAGTCTAAAGAACGAAAGTGCAGCTAACCAAAATGCTGATTCCTAAAAGTGGAAAATTACTAAGGATGAAGGTGCAACTAAGTTTTTTCGTTTGCTGCCTTTGCTAACAACGAAGAAAAAACCTGGCGACTTCAGAACATGTAAAAAAGAAAAATAAGCACTGTAAGCAAATTGTTTATTGAGTTTATAAAAAAATCTATTTTTAATCTTAATATAGCAAAATGTAGAAAAGTATAAAGTATGCTTTTGAGTACAAAACAACCACTATTGATGATTTGTAAATAAAAGCGAAACACGTCTGCCGTAAAGCACTGTTAATTGCTGTGTGCTTAAGATAAAAAAAACAAAGAAATAATAATTGGTTTTATTTACTAGTTGATAGCTGCTACAAAACGTGTTTTAGCGTACAACAAAATATCTCACAGAATGACGCATACAGACGAAACAACTAAACCCGTTTTCAACCACCTTTAATAAACCCCACGAAGTCTGCTTCTTCGATTAATCTTCCTGCAACTATTAACTTCCTCATTTGATACACATCAGCTTGAGGCTAGTCGCTATATTGTTCGGCAAAGAGAATCGTATACCGGATACCCGGTTTAAGTATTGTGTAAGGTCACAAGCTTCCGTGCTGGAGGTCTTTCATTCGATCCACTTCCAAAGCAGATCTCGTTTATCTTATCTCTTTTTCTTTATTCGTGCTTTACTCCCACTTTTGATAATAGCTGATAACCGCTTCCACTACGTTTGCTACAAATCAGATAACAATCAAAATAAGATAAAATGATTTCATATTTGATGTGCCACACAAGTGTACAAATTTATTTATTATATTACGATTAATAATATTAGAGTGAGTATCAACATAGGAATATCGGTAACGAATTGTTCTCGGTCCATCAACATTATATGGAGGACTTCTTGCCACGACGATGTTTAAGTTTAAATACAATTTGGGAATCTTGTGTCATTAATATTCTACAGTACTGGCTTTTCGTACATTACTTTTGAAACAATTACCAGCATCTAATGTAAATTCAGCTGTCTTTTCCCTATTTTTGGTCATATATGCCAACGCATTTATACGACGACAAAATTTTAAAAATAAAAATATTATGTGAGCAGTGCCCAACTTAAGGTGTACAGCATACCGGTGTGATTCTATACACGCTCGGCTATCTCGCCATTCTTAAATCACTGTCAACATGTATATACGACTTATATGTAATATATACACTCCTGGAAATTGAAATAAGAACACCGTGAATTCATTGTCCCAGGAAGGGGAAACTTTATTGACACATTCCTGGGGTCAGATACATCACATGATCACACTGACAGAACCACAGGCACATAGACACAGGCAACAGAGCATGCACAATGTCGGCACTAGTACAGTGTATATCCACCTTTCGCAGCAATGCAGGCTGCTATTCTCCCATGGAGACGATCGTAGAGATGCTGGATGTAGTCCTGTGGAACGGCTTGCCATGCCATTTCCACCTGGCGCCTCAGTTGGACCAGCGTTCGTGCTGGACGTGCAGACCGCGTGAGACGACGCTTCATCCAGTCCCAAACATGCTCAATGGGGGACAGATCCGGAGATCTTGCTGGCCAGGGTAGTTGACTTACACCTTCTAGAGCACGTTGGGTGGCACGGGATACATGCGGACGTGCATTGTCCTGTTGGAACAGCAAGTTCCCTTGCCGGTCTAGGAATGGTAGAACGATGGGTTCGATGACGGTTTGGATGTACCGTGCACTATTCAGTGTCCCCTCGACGATCACCAGTGGTGTACGGCCAGTGTAAGAGATCGCTCCCCACACCATGATGCCGGGTGTTGGCCCTGTGTGCCTCGGTCGTATGCAGTCCTGAATGTGGCGCTCACCTGCACGGCGCCAAACACGCATACGACCATCATTGGCACCAAGGCAGAAGCGACTCTCATCGCTGAAGACGACACGTCTCCATTCGTCCCTCCATTCACGCCTGTCGCGACACCACTGGAGGCGGGCTGCACGATGTTGGGGCGTGAGCGGAAGACGGCCTAACGGTGTGCGGGACCGTAGCCCAGCTTCATGGACACGGTTGCGAATGGTCCTCGCCGATACCCCAGGAGCAACAGTGTCCCTAATTTGCTGGGAAGTGGCGGTGCGGTCCCCTACGGCACTGCGTAGGATCCTACGGTCTTGGCGTGCATCCGTGCGTCGCTGCGGTCCGGTCCCAGGTCGACGGGCACGTGCACCTTCCGCCGACCACTGGCGACAACATCGATGTTGCCACAGTTTTGGATATCCCATTTTCCCTTATATATGGGAACCAGTATACTGCTCCTCCATGCATGCGGCATTCTTTCTCCTTTCCAGATCTTCTGCATTAGATCCCAGAGAACATCAGTTCCCTATTCTTCCAGACTTTTCCATGCTTCTATTGGGATTTGGTCTGCCCCTAGGGCCTTTCCATTTTTCATTTTCTTCATTGCATGTTCGACTTCATCCCTATATATACTTTGGGTCATTCCCTCGTTTATATCTCCATCTTCATACTTCTTATCCTCATACTTCTTTCGTACATTTTCCCCATTTTTTACTCTTCTTTTATGACTAGTTTATTCACTCTATTACACCATGTTAATTATTTATACAGTTTCCAAATTATTTGCCCTTGTATTGGGATTGTTGTTTTTACTGGAAGTAACTTCATATGAGATACATGCCATTACTGTATACTCAACTACATTCCATTGACTTCTGCCATGTAGATTGTTAGTTAATTTATATTTATAATAAATTTCATTTATGTTGTTTTATTCAGTTAACACATACTTCTTTCATTCCGTCATAGTCTGTTTGGTTACATTAGGATGTAGAACTGTATCTCTATTCACTTTAATATTTTGATGAATTTAGGGATCTTTCTGATTACAGATAATTTTCTAATTGATTTCACATTTTACCATTGTTCCTACATGTTCACTATTCCTTCAGTCTAAACTCACTCACTGTATAATTTTATGGCTAATATCTATTGTGATACTACAGTACTAAATTTTTCAGTTTCATTTTAGTTTTACCTTAACTTTTAGCACATGCAGTTTTGCATTATTAATATTTCTTGTGTTTGAATCATATTATATTGCAAGTCTTGTGCATATTTTCCTTTAAACATTGATACAATATGATATAGATGACTTTTTAAAGTTCTTTCCTAGCTGCTTCTCATCAAATAGATTTTTACACATATTGCATTGTTTTATGATAACATAATCACACATTAAACTGAACATTTTGATTTTTACTCCTGATAATGCATACAGCATGATTCTTACAGAGCTGTTTTAACATATGAATATGTTCATTATTCACATGTTATATAACAATTTTCTATAATTACTTATCCATGAATCTGTACAGAACCCTTGTATTACTTTTTCTATAGGACCATTTGTATAATAGAAACTTATCATATTTCATAGTTATCATGTTTTCAACATAGTTTTTGGTTTTATGGTTTTTCTCTTAAACCATTTTTGACAGTAAAATATTGAATATAGAGGAATTTGATAAAACATTGACATACATTGATGATGTAATACACAGTAAAATGCAAACTACAACAATTAACTGTGAAAAGAAGATATTTAAGTTAAAACACAGTCAAGGCATACTACACAAGGCAGTATATACCTATAGAGGGCATATTTTTTTTGACAGATCAGTTAACTAAATAGAAAACACTTTTAGTGATCAAGAGTTCATTAACTATGAAATGATAATAAGTATGCTACTGATAAGACACTACAAAATAAAGACATTAAATTAATGTTAGCAGAAATTGTTTTAAAGGTAATAAGGTGCAATACTATTTTCTCACCAGCTGAGTAGCATAATCAGTTGTTAAAAAGTTTACTGGAAGCAGGAGAACAAATGACAAAAATTTAGATAAAGATGAAAGATTAGTATATAATACTATTCTCAAATGAAGAGAACATGAGGCTTACATTGTTAAAGCTATTAAGGCCACACCATTGCAATGCTACCTGTAAATGAATGTAGTGCCAAGATCTAATAATTTTTTGAAAGAAATGATGTTTCACATTTTAACCATGATCCTACTATACTATTTGTTATGCAAATTAAAAGTACACTTAAAGTGACATATTTACTGTTTGATGGTGATCTTTGCAAATCTCTCAAAGCAATGAATCCACATGCTCTTTGTTTATGAACAGAACCTAAGATTCATAAACAAAACTTATCAAGGAGACCAATTGTTGACTACATAGGAAACCATGCACATGAACTTAGTAATAAATTAAATGGTATTTCAGTTAAAAACTACATTTTTAAGCAACAGTTCTCAACTGAAAATATCTATGATTTAACTGAGAAGATCAAGAAAGTCCAGATAACAAAAGACTGTAAACAGTTGGCACTGTACATAGTAAATCCATATACAAATGTTCCTGTACTTGAGGTTCTTTCTCTTGTCAGTAAAACTTTTTTAAACACAACAGAATAAACTGATGACTTCTTAAGACTATTGGAATTAGTATTATCATACAGTTAGTTCTTATTGAATGGTGAGATATTTAAATAACAAGATGGGTTAGCGAGGGATACTGCCTGTCAGGAATATTGCTAATATTTTCATTAATCACCTTGAGGTAAAACTTTTCACACAATAGCAGGAATTGACTGGTTTGATCCTTTGTTACTGCTGTTACACTGATGATACATTTTTATCATACAAAGAAAAAAAGGTGATAGAGAAAAAATTCCTGAAGCTCTCAATAACTTACATCACAAGATACAGTGTACATATGAAAACAGAGAAAGAGTAATTTTAATTTCTTAGATATACTAACAAACAATGATGGTAATCACAAGTTGACCATTTACATCAAACCAACAAACACAAATGCAATTATCCCAATTTGTTCAGCACTATTGGACAGATATAAAACCTCATTTTTCTACAGTATGATTAGCAGGTTCACAAAAAATGCCTCAGAGACTTCAGAAGAAGTACTTGGAAAACTTGCATTTAGGATCTTAGTGTTCAATAATGGGTTTCAACCAGAAATAGTTCACCACTTGCATTCAAAGACAATTAGGAAAAATTCTGATCTATTAAACGAAATTTATCTTGAGTACTAAACAACGAAGCATAAGGTTTTGTTCAGTGTGGATTACATTCACCTGATTTTTACTGGGATCACACATATAGTTCATAAAATAAATATTAATGTAGGTTTTAGAAATAATAACACACTGTTCAAATTATTGACATATTCAATAGAACATCCTGACTCATTTCATTAATCAGGTGTGTCTAAGATCACCTGCGATGATTGTGACTGTGTGTTTGTCAGCCAGACGGGTACAGCCTTTAGAGAGATATACCAAGGCCACACAACCTTCATACTGTAAGCATTCAACATTCAAAGAGCATTTAAAAATGGAATAAAAATGCTGTCACAAGTTTCACTGAGAATCTAAGTACTACGTTTTGTAAATAAGCACGGTCCAATGGACCTTCAGGAGGACTTAGAAATTTACATCTGTTCATGTAAAGAACCCTAGAACACATTGAATGGCCACACCGAATCGAAGAACTGCTGTTTTTTGACTATTTTCTTAATTTTTATGTATGTAATTTTTTAATGTTTCACAATTGATATTCTAATATTTGCTGACAAATTACTTTAGATTTTCAGTGTATTTTACTGGTGATAGATTGTTTGCTTTCCAACATTACAATATTGTATACATTTCATTCATCTTTAGTATATTTTTTCTTTTTTACCTTTGTGGACGTATTTTTTATTTTGCTGTGGGGGCAATCTACATGGAATATTTATAATCTAGATGTGTATCCCACACACAGTAAATCCAATGTGTAGATGTTTCGAATAGCCCAACACAGAATTTTATGAAATCACCATTGCATGGTATCTTTACTTCATTTTTCGATAAACACATTATTTAACTAATACTGTTATTCCTCTCACTCACTTCACCTTAAGTGACGACAAACTGTCTGTATGTTACTATACAGATTTAGATTTTAGTACTCACCAGCAGTGCTTCTCTACAACTGTTACGAGATTCCTCTTTTTATGTTATTACATTACATTCAATATTTTTCTTTTGTTTATTTCGCTGTAGTTATGTACCTTATTTTATATTTTTCATCTTTATTCTTCTTTTTATACGATTTTTAAATGTAATATTGATACAACTTCATCCTTACCCTTGATTTTGTATTTCCATAACTACATTAAATACACGACATCCTGAGTACTATAAGATTGTCACAAACTCGACTCACCTCACATCAGAGTTATTGCCCAGAAAGTAAAGCACCGCATTTTTTTCCTCAAGAATTCTTTACTGAACATAATGAGAGTTACACACACTAAAGAATGGTGGTTTACCTATACACCCTATTTTTCCACTTAATTTCCATCCCATTGTATAGCCTTCTTACGGGCGAAACAAGGGCTTGTGTGTCTTGTCAGTACGAATCCTTGTCCTTGTGGCGGATCCAGTATTTCGCTGTGTGAATCACCTCCTCGTCGTCCTCGAGCTGTCTAGTACGAATGGTATCCTTTAATGGCCCAGAAAAGTGGAAGTTCAAGGGGGCTTGGTCAGGGCTGTAGGGTAGATGGGGTAAGACTGTCCAAACCTGGCTTGAGATTTGTTCAGCAGTCCTCCGATTTGTGTCGGACTGAGCATTATCGTGTTGCAGCAAAACATCTCCTGAGTTGCTATGGCGCCGAAGTCACCGGAAACGCATCTTGAGTTTTATTTATATGTTGACGTATGCTTCTGAATTAATGGTACCGCCTCTTGGCATCACATCACTGAGAATCAAACCTTTACAGTCCTAGAACATGGTGAACTTGACCTTACCAGCGCAAGCAGTTGCTTTCAATTTTTTCCATCTGCTGTCGTTTTGTTCGGGCACAAAATGGTGAACCCAGTTTCATCACCTGTCACAATCTGGAGCAAGAAGGCCTCCCCCTCAGCTTCAAAACGTTGCAACAAATCAAGACAAATGTTTTTTCTGCGCGATTTGTGATCCACCATTAGACACCGCAGGACCCATATTGCACACACTTTTGAATATCCAAGAGTGCGGATAATTGCATACACACTTCCTTTGCTGACTGACAGATGCAACGCCTACTGCCGAGTCATAATGTATCGTCCTCGCGAATGATGTATTGAATCATATTATTTTTCTTTCTTTTCTTTTTTTGTATATAAGCTATACGTAAACTGAATGAGCTATAAACCAAAGACAACACGAAAGGTAAATTAACAATTTGTTTTGTTGCAAGGATAATGTTTTGATACATCACTAAATTCTGCATGAAACAAAGTAAGAAATAGTTTTTCAATTTATTAATTCATGTATCTTCACCCTTTTTGTTTCGGGAAGCGGTAGCGTACCGAAATATGCTTGCACCCGTCGTGCCAGCGTTATTAAAAATGTATATTTTCACCGTTCATCAAAAGTATTATAAAAAGTTATTAGCAAAGGAATCTTTATTCGCAGGGTTATAAGTTCAAATTCTGTCTGTTCATCATTTCACTCACCGTCGAGATCCTGCATCAAGAGGCTCGGTGCAAACAAAAATAATCCACGCGGCATCTGTAGGAGCATTCCTGCAACGACATTGACACACTTAGGACTGGACACAATGAAATTAATGTGAAGGTAATGATCAAACTTGATAGGCACCTATTGAGCTTGGTTTACTTATACTAAAAAGTGACAGATCAACAGTTTCAACGGTTGCGGTAAATATTTCGTACCGCATACTACTGGAAGCAGCAGTACGTGATGTAAATTATGTATTGACCTTGAATGTAATGATATTAAAGGTCTGCTGGTATTGGTATCAGTTAAGTTCACCCAAGATTGTCCACAGATTCATAAATTACCTTCAAAATAGTTTTCAGCTATTCTTTCCAATCATTTTTTCCAATTATTCAAGCAATTATTAATCTATTTCCATTTACTATTCATTGACAACATCAACTCGTTGCAACATATTAGGTGTGACAGCCAGGGATGGTCTTCCCGATCGCTGCAAATCGTGGAGCTCCGACGAACCGCCTTCTGATGACCTCACCCTCCGTGCCCAGCGACTAACTGTACTTCTGTCGACAGCACATGCTCCATAGACTTTGCACAAGCGTTTGTGAATATTCCCCGCAGTTTCCTTCTCTGCAATGAGAAATTCAGTGACGGCACGTTGCTTTTAATGTACATCACCTACGGACAATATTTTGAAACTGTCCTGCAGCTACGCTATCTGTCGGAAGTGACGGAAACTTGACGCGCTCTCTCAGGAGACTTCAGATAATGCATACGTAACGCTTCGAATTCATAGCGTTGTCTTCGGGTGCGAAAAAAAATGCGGTGCATTACTTTCGGGACAACCCTCGTTTTCATTGGTATACTTTTCTTGACTTGACCAGTGAGTTTATGTGCAGCTGGTTGTGCTTTTAACCTTTCTGGTTTGAAGGTTTATTCCAACTGTTGGTGGTAGATGCAAGAAGTGATCACACTGTTTATGTCAGATACATGCATTAGTTATACTGCCATTTGTTGGTTACTAATTTGTCTTCATCTGAATTTTAATTATCCATTTTCTGATTTTAAATAGATACCTGCAGACACCGATTATCTTATTGTGGTTCCTATAATGACTACAAGCAATTCGATTTTATTCGATCTAATTTTCATTTGGTAATGAACATTTTATGCGAGAGGTCGCACAGTTATTTTACAGTGCTTTTACTTTTTCGATCTCTCTAGGTCAACTATAGAACTGATCTCATATTTAGAGTTTTGTGAATATTGCGTAGCAGCTTGACATTTGTCGATATTTGTAACTTTTACTACTTTTGCTCCATGTGTAGAAACTTTTCTCAGAAATGTGAGAGGTCTAAGACCTCCTAATGTTTTTTTTTTTTTTTTTTTTTTTTTTTTAAATCAGTCTTCTGACTGTTTTGATGCGGCCCGCCACGAAATGCTCTCCTCTGCTAACCTCTTCATCTCAGAGTATCACTTGTAACCTACGTCCCCAATTATTTGCTGAATGTATTCCAATCTCTAGCCGTGCGGGGTAGCCGTGCGGTCTAGGCGCCTTGTCACGGTCCGCGCAGCTCCTCGCATCGGAGGTTCGACTCCTCCCACGGTCATGGGTGTGTGTATTGTCCTTAGCGTAAGTTAGATTAAGTAGTGTGCAGGCTTAGGGACCGATGACCTAAGTAGTTTGATCCCATAAGAATTTACCACAAATTTCCAATTTTTTTATTCCAAGCTCTGTCTTCCTATACAGCTTTTGCCCTCTACAGCTCCCTCCAATACCATGGAAGTCATTCCCTCATGTCTTAAAAGATGTCCTGTCATCCTGTCCCTTCTCATTACCAGTGTTTTCCACATGTTCCTCTCCTCTCTGATTCTGCGCAGAACCTCCTCATTCCTTACCTTATCAGTCCACCTAATTCTGGACCGTGCGAGGTGGTGCAGAGGTGGCGCAGTGGTTAGACACTGGACTCGCATTCGGGAGGACGACGGTTCAATCCCGCGTCCGGCCATCCTGATTTAGGTTTTCCGTGATTTCCCTAAATCGCTCCAGGCAAATGCCGGGATGGTTCCTTTCAAAGGGCACGGCCGACTTCCTTTCCCGTCCATTCCTAATCCGATGAGACCGATGACCTCGCTGTCCGGTCTCCTTCCCCAAACAACGCAACCCAACCCAGACTTCACCTAATTTTTAACATTCGTATGTAGCACCACATCTCAAATGCTTCGATTCTCTTCTGTTCCGGTTTCCCCACAATCCATGTTTCACTACCATCCAATCCTAAACTCCAGACGTACATTCTCAGAAATTTCTTCTCAAATTAAGGCCGATATTTGATATTAGTAGACTTCTCTTGGCCAGGAATATCCTTTTTGCCATTGCTAGTCTGCTTTTGATGTCCTCCTTGCCCCGTCCGTAATTGGTTATTTTACTGCCTAGGTAGCAGAATTCCTTAACTTCTTCTATTGCGTGACCATCAATCCTGATGTTAAGTTTCTCTCTGTTATCATTCCTACTACTTCTCATTACCTTCGTCTTTCTTCGATTTACTCTCAATCCATTCTCTGTACTCATTAAACTGTTAATTCCGTTCAGCAGATCATGTAATTCTTTTTCACTTTCACTCAAGATAGCAATGTCATCAGCGAATCGTATCATTGATATCCTTTCATCTTGAAGTTTAATTCCACTCCTGAACCTTTCTTTTATTTCGATTATTGCTTCCTCAATGTGCTGACTGAACAGTAGGGGCGAAAGGTTGCATCCTTGTCTTACAGCCTTTTTAATACGAGCACTTCGTTCTTGGTCGTCCACTCTTATTATTCTCTCTTTGCTGTTGTACATATTGTATACGACCCGTCTCTCCCTATAACTTACCCCTACATTTTTCAGAATTTCGAACATCTTGCACCATTTGAAACTGACGAACGCTTTTTCCAGGTCTACAAATCCTATGAACGTGTCTATATTTTTCTTTAGTCTTGCTTCCATTATTAACCGCAACGTCACAATTGCCTCTCTCGTGCCTTTGTCTGTCCTAAAGCCAAACTAATCGTCATCTAGCGCATCCTCAATTTTCTTTTCCATTCTTCTGTATATTATTCTTGTAAGCAACTTGAATGCATGAGCTGTTAAGCTGATTGTGCGATAATTCTCGCACTTGTCAGCTCTTGCCGTCTTCGGAATTGAGTGGATGATGCTTTTCCGAAAGTTAGATGGTATGTCGCCAAACTCATATATTCTACACACCAATGTGAATAGTCGTTTTGTTGCCACTTCCCCCAATGATTTAAGAAATTCTGATGGAATGTTATCCACCCCTTCAGCTTTATTTGGTCTTAAGTCCTCCAAAGCTCTTTTAAACTCTGATTCTAATACTGGATCTCTTATCTCTTCTAAATCGACTCCTGATTCTTCTTCTATCGCATTAGACAAATCTTGCCCCTGATGAGGCTTTCAATGTATTCTTGCCACCTACCCGCTCTCTCCTCTGTATTTAACAGTGGAATTCCCGTTGCACTCTTAATGTTATCCGCCTTTCTTTTAATGTCTCGGAAGGTTATTTTGACTTTCCTGTATGCTGCGTCTGACCTTCCAACAATCATTTTTTTTCGATGTCTTCACATTTTTCCTGCAGCCATTTCGTCTTAGCTTTCGTGCACTTCCTATTTATTTCATTCCTGAGCGACTTGTGTTTCTGTATTCCTGAGTTTCTCTGAACATTTTTGTACTTCCTGCTTTCATCGATCAATTGAAGTATTTCTTCTGTTACCCATTGTTTCTTCGCAGTTACCTTCTTTGTACCTATGCTTTCCTTCCCAACTTCTATGATGGCCCTCTTTAGAGATATCCATTCCCCTTCAACTGTACTGTCTACTGAGGTATTCCTTATTGCTGTATCTATAGCCTTGGAGAACTTCAACCGCATCTCGTCATTCGTTAGTACTTCTGTGTCCCATTTCTTTGCGTATTGATTTTTCCTGACTAATGACCAGCACTTCATCCTATTCTTCAGCACTACTATATTGTGATCTGAGACTATATCTGCTCCTGGGTACACCTTACAATCCAATGTCTGATTTCGGAATCTCTGTCTGACCATGATGTAAACTAACTGAAATCTTCCCATACCATTCGGCCTTTTCCAAGTATACCTCCTCCTCTTGTGATTCTTGAACAGAGTATTCGCTGTTACTAGCTGAAACTTGTCACAGAACTTGATTAGTCTTTCTCCTCTCTCATTCCTTGTCCCAAGCGCATATTCTCCTCTAACTTTTCCTTCTACTCCTTCCCCTACAACTGCATTCCAGTCCTCCGTGACTATTAGATTTTCATCCCCCTTTACGTACTGTATTACCCTTTCAATATCCTCATACACTTTCTCTATCTCTTCATCTCCCGCTTGCGGCGTCGGCATGTGTACCTGAACTATCGTTGTCAGTGTTGGATTGCTGTCGATTTTGATAAGAACAACCCTGTCACCGAACTGTTCACAGTAACACACTCTCTGCCCTACCTTCCTATTGATAACGAATCCTACTCCTGTTACACCATTTTGTGCTGATGTTGATATTACCCTATATTCATCGGACCAGTAATCCTTGTCTTCTTTCCAACTCACTTCCCTTACTCGTACTATATCTAGATTGAGCCTTTGCATTTCCCTTTTCACATTTTCTAGTTTCCCTACCACGTTCAAGCTTCTGACATTCCACCTCCCGACGCGTAGAACGTTATCCTTTCGCTGATTATTCAATCTTTTTCACATGGTCACCTCCCCCTGGCAGTCCCCTCCCGGAGATCCGAATGGTGGACTATTCTGGAATCTTTTGCCATTGGAGATATCATCATGACACTTCTTCAATTACAGGCCACATGCCATGTTGATACACGTTACGTGTCTTTTATGTAGTAGTTTCCATTGCCTTTTTTGAATACTCATGCCGTTGATCATTGCTGATTCTTCCGCCTTTAGGAGCAGTTTCCCATCCCTAATACAAGATAGTGTCCTGAATCTGTATCCGCTCCTCCGCCCTCTTTGACAAGGCCGTTGGCAGAATGAGGGTGACTTCTTATGTCGGAAGTCTTCGGCTGGCAATGCTAATTATTAATCAAAACTTAAGTAGCGTCGGGATTCCAACCCGCGACCGAAGACGTTTTGATTAGGAATCAAAGACGCTACCGCTACTCGCGGGATATAACCATGTATTTGACCCCATATGTTTCAGTTTGTATACATAGACAAGGACTTAACATTACCGGTCGAAATAGTCGACTCTCAGTAATTTTGCATCAAGTGCAGAAAATTTTTGTGATTCATATTATTGTTCTAATGTCCCAACATGTACTACAGAAATGATATCCCAGATGCTGCATGAGCAGATCACGTTCGTAGAGCCACGACACCTGCTCCGTTCACCGCGACCACTTACCATCATGGTACAAATAGTCTGCAGATGGTCACATTCGGAAAAAATCGGGGTACCATTACAAAGAATTTTTTTATTGAAGTTGAAACTGTTTTTAATCCGTTTTAAATGTTAAACATTTCCAGTTTAACGGCACACACTGAACTCGAGAAGAAACAATTTACATCTGTAAACTGACAATAAATGTAATCAGTTTCACTGTATTTTTGACAACCACAACTAATGTACTGTATTCTGTTATTCTCCTTTTCTGCATGCAGTTGGACTCAGAAAACAGTCAAAAACTTATTATTTAGTAACAATGGAACATTTATCTTTTTAACTCTCTTCTCTGCTGAGACTGATGTTAATAAGCGCGGGATTACGTATATATAACTGTTGGCTGTCATTAGAACACAAAGGAGCAGTCTAAAACACAGAGATGCAAGAGACAGAAAATCTGTAGTTATCGAGCTCTGAGTGTTCTATGTGCAGCTACTAACGCTAACTTCTGTCCGCAGAACACAGATCAACACTCATTATGGGTAAGCTTGGCAGAGCAAGGTATCGAAGGGCTATCGACCGTAAACAGAAGTAGACGCCCAAACCCATACGGCAGTATTTCATAACGGCTACGAGGTGGTGGACCTTGCAAATCCATGTGGCCTCGTTTGAGCGTCGTCCGGATAGGCGTCAATCGTGATTTTGGGATGACATGCAGCATCTGCGCTATTGTCAACTACTGATATGAAGCTATCGATGATCGATGGCACTCCTCTGCCCCAAACCTTCACACCAGCAGAGTGCAAGAAAGCGGAGCACGATTACGGGAGGAGAGAAAGCCCACGCAGTTGCAGGTGCAGGACCTAAGACTGTAGTCAGCACCACCCGCATCTTACCATTCTTCGTGTGTGTGGCCAGAAAAGTAAACCGGAAAACCAGTCACAGGTTGTGCGACAGCATCTGTTGTGGTGTCACCGCCAGACACCACACTTGCTAGGTGGTAGCTTAAATCGGCCGCGGTCCATTTAGTACATGTCAGACCCGCGTGTCGCCACTGTGTGATCGCAGACCTAGCGCCACCACAAGGCAGGTCTCGAGATACGATATAGCACTCGCCCCAGTTGTACGGACGACATTGCTAGCGACTATACGGATGAAGCCTTCCTCTCATTTGCCGAGAGACAGTTAGAATAGCCTTCTGCTAAGTCCATGGCTACGACCTAGCAAGGCGCCAGTAGCCTTACCTAGTTTGAGAGTTATCGTATAAATGTCTCAAGAAGAACGTGTAAACCAACAAAGAATAAAGTTAAGTATATTCCAAAGCTACGTATTTTCTTGATAGCAGTCATAACGTATCCTGTTCCAGACTTGACGCCAGTCGGCGTGTGTGTAAGCGTGCCTTTCGGCTCCCTTCTCAGTGTGGCGTAACTAGCTTGTTACGCCACAACATCTGTAGGTGTAGACACGGACATGGTCCCAGAAGGAGCACTAAAGACGGCGATGGGAACTTCTGGAGCACCAAGCTGCATGATCAGATGCAGCTTCTGCAAACGCTGCGGTTCAGGGTAAGCTTAATGAGTTGCTCGTTCGTTGAAGAATTAGAGTTGAGCAAACTAGTTAATATAATCTGCCTCTCTGGAAATCATGTAACTACTGGTATAGATATGTTAAATGTTGCAGGATTCAAGTTATCTTCTTACTGCTGTAGAGAAAATATGGAGAAAGGAGGAGTTCCCACATTTGTCAGACACTGTTTTGATTTCTAGAATATTGGTATTAATAAATTTTGCTCAGAGCAGCACTTAGAAGCTTGTGCAACAGAAGTAGTGTTTCATAATAAGTCCTTTATAATAATAGGTATATACACATCACCTTCAGGAAATTTTAATCTCATCATAATAAATTTACAAGCTCTGTTGTCCCATCTCATGGTAAAAAAAACAAGCAAATAGTGGTTGCTGGTGATTTTAATGTGGATTTACAGAAAGGCTCTATCAGTGAACAATTATTGCAGTCAATAACACTATCATTCAATTTAGTTCCTGCAACTGCAACTAGGATATACAAATGCGCTGAGACTGCTATTGATAATATATTTGTAAACAAATATTAGGATTTAGCCTTATCATAAAATCGATAGTAAATCGGCTATCTGATCATGACATGCAGCATCTTGTGTTAAATGACGAAACTTGTCATGAAAAAAAATCTATTAAATCGGAGTAGGGCAATAAATAAGCCAAAAATTGATAAATTCAGGAAATTGCTCGAAGACATGAGCTGGATAGATGTTTACAATACTTCTGACTCAAGTAGAAAATACAAAGCATTCATTAATAACGTTACCTCCAATTTTCAAAATTGTTTCCCCCTAAAGGTAACTCAAATCACACAGAAATCAAAAAATAATCCATGGGTTGCACAAGGAATAACGATATGATGTGGGACAAAAAGCAGACTGTATCTCCCAGCTAGGAACAGCGCTGATTTTAGCATTGTAGTGCATTACAAAGAATACCGCAAAATATTGAAGCGAGTAATCCAGAAATCGAAGCAACTTTATTATGAGAAAAAGATAATTACATTGGGCAACAAAATAAAAACAGTATAGGATATAGTGAAGAAAGAGACAAATGGGGCTAAAAGGGAAGAGGAACAGGTAGCTCTAAAAATAAATGAGACTTCGGTAACAAGTGCTTGTAGTGCAGCAGACCTCTTAAACTAGTACTTCATTTCCGTTACTGACAGCTTGGGGTTATCAGTTTCAGTGAACAATGCAATGGAATATCTGAGAACAGTGTTTAAAAATAACTTAAGTAAAATGGAAATGACATGTCTCCCAAAGAAGTAGCATCCATCATAAAATCGTTAAAATCTATATACTGCAATGGATATGACAACATATCAACGAAGTTAATCAAACAGTGCTCATGCAAGTTAGTTTCATCTTAAGCTATTTATGTAATCAATCTCTTATCAGCAGAACATTTCAAGACTGGCTAAAACATGGTAAAGTTAAGCTTCTTTATAAGAAGGGGGATAAAGAGGTACCATCAAACTATCGATTAATTTCACTTTTGCTGGCTTTCTCAAAAATATTTGAAAAAGTTGTGTTCAAGCATCTACTAAAGCATCTGACTGCAAATATATATTGTCCAAGTCGCTGTTTGGATTTCTTAAGTGTTCTGTTATAGAGAAAGCTATTTACACTTAGAGTGAGGATATACTTAATTCATTACATAATAAATTAGAGGCTACTGGCGTTTTCTGTAACCTGTCAAAAGCCTTTGACTGTGTGAACCACAACATTCTCTTAAGTAAGTTAGAATATTACAGTGTCAATGACAGTGCTGCGAAATGATTTGAGTCTTATCTAACTAATAGGAAACAAAGAGTGTCAACTGTGAAATATCTGTACAGTAAGCAGCCAGTTTTCATCTGACTGGGAATTAATTATATGTAGTGTTCCTCAAGGTTCCATCTTGGATCCATTGCTTTTCCTTGTGTATGTTAATGACTTCTCGTCTGTTACATTGCCTGATACTAAGTTTGTTTTATTTGCAGATGATACAAACATTGCGATAAGTAACAAGTCAAGTACAGATTTAGAAACAGCTGCTAATCAAATTTTCACTGATGTTAATACATGGTTTAGAGCTAATTCACTGTAATTAAACAGAACCTGTAAGAGATTTCCTTCCAGCATGTGCATAACATATGAAGACATACAGATCAAAGAAGTTGACAGCCTTAAATTTCTGTGATTACAGCGCGATAACAAATTCAGTTGGGAAGGGCATACCACAGAATTGCTTAAGCACCTAAACAAGTCTGTATTTGCAGTGAGAATGATGTCACTTGTACGAGATATAAATATAAAAAACTTGCATGATTTGCTTACTTTCATTCTATTATGTCACATGGGATCATATTCTGGGGTAACTCATTAAACTGAGAAAAGCTTTTAGTGTTCAATAGCTTGCAATAAGAATCATTAGTGGGTTAAATCCAAGAACCTGTTCAAGGAACTTTATACTCTAACCACTGCTTCTTAGTTTATTTATTCCTTAATGAAATTTTTTGCAAGTAATATATCTCTGTTTCCCACCAATAGCTCAATACATAGTATCAATACTAGGAATAAAAGCAATATTTGTCCAAAAAGGGGTCCAATATTCAGGAACACAAATTTTAAATAAATTGCCAGGAACCATCAAAAACTTGGTTTCAAATAAAGCACAGTTTAAACAGAGTTCGAAAGACTTTTTGATAGGCAACTCCTTCTAGTCTATAGATGAATATCTTAGCAGAGACTATTAGACCAGCTTAAGTAAAAATGTCTGTTAGATTCCAGTTTTGACAGCACTTTGTCGCAACAGTCAAGATTAGGTATTTTGTGTATGATAAATTTCATTCTGACAGAGTATTAATTTGGTAATATTTGCTGTTCCATTTTACTGTATAGTATTCACCTAGTTTTGACAATCCCCTGACAAATGATCAGGGAAGTAAGTATTATATTCAAATTGTTTATGTTTTTTATGTTATACTTTCTGACATGTTCCACATCCTCGAATGTCATCTCATTTTCTGGGTCTACGGAACGAAAACGGATCTAATCAGGCTGCCAGCATGGTAGCGACACTGTAAGCGACTCCAAGTCGACGTGCGACCGGCATCTCCGACGGAAGAAACGACTGTTCTGCAGAGGAGGCGACTATAACTGCGACAGCGGCTGCTGCAAGCCCTGGTGACAAACTAGGTCTACCAACAATATGTATGTGGCAGTATCACGAAAGTAACAGGCCAAAGCTCGACGCAGGGTTCATACCCCAGATGGTGTAGGTGGATCGCGAAAGCGATTTAGAAACTGCACCTCTACCCCTTTGGTACCCTTGTACCCTTGTGCAAAACCACTTACTGAAGCTGAAACTTAGAGAGAGTGTTGGAGCATAGATCCTTTGAGGTGAGCGCATGAAGTGGAGCAATGTCCTATGACGATAACCATGATGTCATCGCCTCTGTGAACCCATTTCCGGCAATGGAGCCTTGCTAACTGTTTGATACAGACTACACCCCAATGTTCCTGGTATCACAGTTTGATTACTTCCCACTGGAGGGACGCGGGTTTTGCCACTTTCAGTGCGAAGCAGGATGCTCAGCTGCAGCTAGTGATGGTGTGCAAAGTAGCGGAGTACCACAAGCTGGCACATTTCCTTAATGTAACGAGGCTACCGACAGTGAACGATGTCCAGAATCAACTCAAACCCAGATCTAATGTCATTCCACTCACCGCATGTGAATCTGCTGAGTGTCTGTGTGGGATCGACAAGACTCGGACAGATCAAACCTGGTTTCGGAGCCCACTGCTGCTAGCCTGACAATAGGGCAGCATTGAAATACCCAGTGGTGCACCATTAAGTCAGTTCATAACACTGATTAGACATGCGTAAGGCCCGCTGCTGTAGTTTCTGCACTGTCGGAGCTGGCACAGGCTGAGAGCAGGCAAAAAGGACCGTCAATGGCCTGTGGTCCATAATCAAGTGAAATCGGAGTTTTTATCAATACTGACGCAACTGAGTAACCGTGTAAATGATAGCGAAAGCCATTTTTCCAACTGGCTGTAATTGCCTTGTGCCTTATTCAATGTGTTCGATGTCAAAGCAATCAGACGGTCTGTGGAGCCCATACGTTGTTATAACATCTCACAGATACTGCAACAGAAGGCGCCTAGTGCATAAACGACAGGTTTGGAGAGGTCAAAGTGTACAAGACACGGTTCACTTAACAGTACATCCTTTAAGGTCTGGAAAGCAGTCTGACAATCATGTGACCAAAATATGGACACCTTTTGAGCGGAAGAGGTTCAGTGGAGCAGCGATCTGTGCAGCGTTTGGTATGAAACGGATGTAATATGTCAATTTCCTCATGACTGCTTGCAGTGCCGTTGCTTTTGGGCGGGCTGGCAAGTCTGAAATGGAACAATAATGCCCATCACGTGACTCAGATATACTGTTTCTGCATTAGTAAAGGAACATTTGGAACGATTACAGTTTAAACCTGCCTCCAAAAACACTTTAAACAATGCTTCCAGATTCAGCAAATGTTTAGCTGGTGTACAACCAGAGACTACTATGTCATCAAAATAATTAGCACAGGATGGCACTTGCAAAATAAGCTGCTGTTAAGATCTCTGAAAACCTGCTGGAGCTGACAGTCTACCGAATGGTAACCTCTGAAACTGAAATAGGCCCTGAAGGTTCTTGATCACAAAAATCGTGGACGCCTCGTCCAGAAGCAGTTGCAGATATGCCTCCTGTAAGTCAGTTTTTGAAGGAGGAAGAAAAAGACCTTGTCTAAGTTCGTCCATCAAAACTTCTGGGCTGGGTAAAAGGAAGAAATCAAAAACAGTTTGCCGATTATAGTCATAGCCCAACTGACGGGTTCGGCAGAACGACGGAAGAGGACGCCCACTGCCTAACAGACACAGGTTTCAGCATATCGCAATCTTGCCATTGCTGCAGATCCTCAGCAGGCAGGTCCCATAGAGAATGTGGGACGTGCCAAGCCAGAAAAATTTTGTCTGTGCATTGCTTTTCAAAGTAACATGGGCCTCAAACCTAGATGTTTTTTCTAAGTCACTCTCAAACAAGGAAGTGTAATCGTCACACACCGCATCGACACTAGCAAGCAGCACAGATGAATTTACTCGGGACACATTGCCGTAACTTGACAGCCCAGCTGAATCAAAACCCTCCAGTCTCATGACATGAAAGAGAGCAATTTCCGTAGTAGCATGAAAAGTAGCAGGCGAACTACATTCACCTAAAACAGGAATATTCTGTTCATTGATTGCTGGCTGTAGGCACTTGACTGCTGGAGTTGGAGGCTACCTAGACGTTCGTATTTGTCACGGTTGAGCAACGCAACAGCCACCACAGTGTCTAATCGAAACTTTACCTTCATGTTTGCCACACGCCATTTTACAAACAATTTGTTAGACTGTCGGTTGATCACTGAAGACTGATCCGGAAATCAGATTGAGCTATCAACTTGTCCCTGTCCATACACGTCCTACGGAACAGAATGTGGCTTAAATTTTGAAAACTGCCCGACATTAGGTGGTTGAAGAAACAGTGCTCGGATATGGCACGGCCTGCCACAACCGAAACATTTTGCCTGCTGGTCCAGACACTGTGCCTGTCATGTGTACTGAGCGAGGGGGCGCAGTGGTTGGCACACTGGACACGCATTCGGAGGACGACGGTGATTTTCCTAAATCGCTTCAGGCAAATGCCGGGATGGTTCCTTATTCTTCCCTAATCCGATGGGACCAATGACCTCGCTGTTTGATCCCCTCTCCCAAATCAATCCATCAGTCAATCAACCTGTCATGTGCACTAAAATACCGTGGGTCGACTTCCTTACTTGCCTGTGCTGTGCCGTGCTCTGACAATGGGACCTACCAACACGAAACTGAGACCGCAGACTACATTCAATCTTTGTGAGGAGGAGGAAGGGGGGGGAGGGGGAGGGCTGCCCTCTAATGTTGCTCACTTTTCACCTCCTCACAACAGAAATAGCTGACGCCTGCATATCAAGTTCAGTAACGTTTACTGTGTTTTGAGATTCAGTGATCGACAACACGGTTTTCAAGTTCGGAAGCTTCAGAATAGATGCCTAAATGCGAAACTCTAAAATATTATGGGCGACAGCATCCGTGATCTAAGGGATATCTGGCATTAGAAGCCGAATGGTGCGGACGTACTTTGAGTTTCCGCCTGCGACACGTACATCTTGCCTTGTTTACTTTTGCGGACTTAGACTCCGCTTGACTGTGAGCAGGAACATGGCAAAGCACTGTAGGGAAGCAACACTTCGATTCACCTTTAAAATTGAAACACACGACCAAAAGTACTCGAAGTAGAACGCTTCCTCCGTGATGAGGCATAGTTACTGCCATCAGACATACTGGGAATACACCTTTCCATCCTTAGTGGTGTCGTGTATGTCAAGGTCGTTGGCAATGCAGCGGTTGATACGATATTGAAATCTGCGCAACATGGCTTTCAGCTCTGTCACACTGACGGTAACGTTGGCATGATCACGGTGCCACTGAACCCTGCCGGCTCGTTTTCCGAGCTGTTATATCTTTTCTTACTGGCACAATCCGTTTACCTGTCACGTCACTGGGTGGCGCTTCGGTCTTCTTGTAGTTGGCTCTTTGGTTAGAGAGAGTTGGAGGCAGCTTGTTGACGGAAGGTGGGACAGTGATGGAAAGGAACGTGTGACAAATAGCGAGCGTGCCATTACGGGGCCTGGTCGGCGATTGCTCGTCCAAGTGAGCGGCTACTCGTACAGGGCCGCGTTGGTGTGTTGCTGTTTGCGTCTAGGGAGAATACCAAGTGGGCTGAAATACGAATGGAAATTTGCACTGAGTAGGGAGGTGTACTAGAGTAGTGAATGCAGTTGTGCAAAGCCACTGTGCCAGGTTGACGTAGTAGTCAGCAAATCTACCTACTGTGCGGGAGACCCTGGTTCGAATCCCAGCCTTTGTACAAATTTTCTTTCGTCGCTTCAATCTGAGTACATACATCGTAGATCATGAGGTCCCCGAACCTGGTCATGCATATATGGAATGTGACAGAGTTTGGTCTCTGAAGAGGCAAGAAGCACTTCAAACACGTATTTGTTCCTGAAGACAGACGTGAAGCAGTGAAGCAGATCAGCAGAAAGTTTTGCGTAGAGGATTTAAAACAGAAAACTTTTTTTCAATTAAAGTCATGGATGCCATAGCTGAAGATGAAGTTGCTAAAGACACAGAAGGAAATAAAATACCATGAAGGAATAACAGGTGGGTCTGAACCAGGAAAGAAAATTCTCTAACAATGGAATTCAGGATTCACTAAACCATGATTTTGTCTGTGTAGATACGTATTTTAGGAGGCTCAATATTTGACCGCAGCAATATTTGGAGCCTTTGCATAAAGATGAGTCTGAAATAAAATTTCAGAAATGGAAGAAGCTTCAGGAGGTGAAGAACTGCATCTCTCCGCTTTATCACGAGTTCTACAACAATATATCTCGTTCACAGATAACACAGTGGGTGTAAAAAGAGAGTGTGGAGGAAGAATAGAACTTGGTCAAAGAAGGGAATGACGAAGACTGGAAAATGCACAATACCACAGAAAG
Organism: Schistocerca americana; assembly: GCF_021461395.2. Taxonomy (NCBI): domain Eukaryota; kingdom Metazoa; phylum Arthropoda; class Insecta; order Orthoptera; family Acrididae; genus Schistocerca; species Schistocerca americana. Next base: position 524,009,257 of record NC_060121.1, on the reverse strand, counting down.
AAATGACTGTAATTGTATAGACAGTGACTGTGAGGGGATTACAGTAAGTGAGTGTGAGTAATCTGTCATATATGTTGGAACCACATCTATATATTTTTATTGTGGTATTTTAATTTTATTTGCTATTTACTTCTTGTTTTTCAGATTTTATAAAGACACTTATATTGTACTATGTACATCATGTATGTTGCACTAAAGAAATCTTCAAAACATAGCACAGCAAACAAAATGCTTTGTACTGGTATCTGTTTTATTCTAAAAGTTTTAGGACACAAGGGTATAAGTATTTTTAATATTTTATAAAAAAATAATGCAGGGAACAACAGTCTTTAACAATACCTAGAAGTATATACAGACTAAAGGACCATTGTTAAAAAATATCTTATGTTTCGATAGTAGCTCACGTAATTTATAAATAGCCATTTAACGCTGACATTCATTTACTCACTATGCTTCGACAAGCACTTGTACCACTTGTACTGTCAGCACTTCAGTTAATACCGAAAAATAGGTCACTTTCAATTGTAACTGCATACAGATCCACACTGGGAAATTTTTAACTGTTTATAAATAATTTGAATTCTTTACTTGCTATTTGTCAGACAGCAGCAAGCATTTTCTCTTACAATTTTTCTCTGTTTATGCTATCGTGACTTCCTCGAAATCAACAAACAATACTGTTATTGTTGTGTGTTATTCCCAATGTTTTAATACAGCTTTGTTCAGTTCAAATATCTGATCAGTAGTGAATCGATTCTTCACAAATACCGTTGCTTCTCATTTATTATGTCTTTTAAATACGGTTCCAATGTTTTGTGGAAAATCTTGGAGAACAGTTCATAGTTAATGGGATGCCTCTATATTTTCTGCATTATTGTTTATCACCTATTTTATGAACTGATACTACAGTCACTTCTTTCCACTCATACGGCATTCTTTCTTCATCTGTTTTGTGTATATGTTTTGAAACTGTATCTTCTTCATTTTTAAGTATTTTTTGTGTACTCCAGCTTTCCCTGTACCTTTGTTATTTTCTAGTATTTTTATTGCGCCTACTGTCTCTTTCAATTATGGTGGTGCAACTAGAACTATAAGTCCTGACATTTATGTTCTTTCTCCATTTCTGTAAATCCACGTTCAGAATTTAAAAGTTTCTCAAAGTATTCCTTCCAAATTTCAATATCTTTTATTGTTTCCAAAACTGTAATGCCACTTTTATTTTTAATACTGTACACCTAATTGATTATGAGAGGAAGAATTAATATCAGTAACTAACATTCCAACAAAGATGTATAGAGAGAGTAGGACTCTGATTGATAATGTTTCCTTTGATGAAGCTTAAAGCGTGAGAATAATTGTGTATCCAGTAGCAGATGTTCTCTCTGATTATGATGCATAGTTAGGATAAATGAGATTGGGCCTTATAGTTCAGGTGCTCCTCGGTGGATATCAGGATAATTAATTACTCCAAAACAAATGTTTTTAAAAATAGTTTACAGAAGATGACTTGGGATGAAACTTAAATTGAGCCAAATGTTTATACAATATTTAATCTATTCCATGATAAATTTAAATAATTATTCAAAAATAGCGTTCTGCATAAGCTAATCAGAAATTACATTCAACAGCCATGTAAAAAACCACGGATCACTAGAGGGATTTGAGTATCTTGTGAGAGGAAAACGAAATTGCATCTGTTGGTAAAAACAAGACAAGATCCTACAGCAGTTGCACACTACAAAAACTACTCAATATTACTAAGAAAGTTATTAAAACATCAAGGAACTTGCACATTATGTCAGAAATCAGCAATTCCAACAACTGACGTAAGACTAAATGGAATGTAGTGTAACGAGAGACAGGACAAATGAGCACAGAACCAGATAACACCACTATTGAACTGAATGGAAAGACTATAAATGATGAGCAACAAATAACAATCGCATTCAATAATCATCGCTTAAATATAACAAAAAATTTAGAAACAAACAGTTCAAGAGATAAATCACATTAGAATATTGAAAAAAGCAACTCTCACAAAATTCAGACATATGAGTGTATCACCCACTTCTACCCCCTGAAATTAATAAAATTGTATGTTCCCTCAAAAATAAAAGTCAAATGTATTTAGTGATGTTTTCAACAGAGTACTAAAGACTTTTCACATATAATAAGCCGTGTCTTTTCTGAAATATGGAATGCAAAACCTAATCAAGGCAGTTGCCCATCAAATTTTACAAGTATTAAATAACAACATAGTACTGGCTGGTATTTTTTGTGTACTATATAAGGCGATTGACTGTGTGAACCGCAGTTTATTCCAAGATAAAGCGAGGTTTATGGAATTAATGTATAGCCAAACAATGAATAATGTCATATCTAACCAAAAGAATGCAGAAAGCTGTACTTAGTAATTCAAACAATGTAATCAGGGGAGATTCTTCTGACTGGGGAGAAATCATGTATGGAGCTTCTGAAGGCTCAATCTTGGGTTCACCATTGTTCCTCATATATGTTAACGACTTTTTGCTTAATACACAAAAAGCTGAATTAAGAGCCTTTTAGGTGGTCATGTCAGTTCTCAGTTTAATTTCAGTTTCAGTAAAACTGTCAGTTTTTCCTAAGTGTAAAAATTAAACTGTGAGAGGAGAACTGAAACGGAGACAGAACTGATAGTTTGGCTAGCTCTATTTGTTTCATTTAAGTTCCTAGAATTCGTCAGTGTAAACAAGTTCGTTCACTCACGTCAGTTCTCTTGAAAATCTTGTACAATGCACGTATACAGCTTCCAAGGATCACGATTTTGTTATGGAGTTCATTGACGTTTGTAGAACTTTACCGTGTTTGTGGAACAAAAAGGACGCACACTGTCACAATACTAACAGTAGGGAAGCCGCTTATACTGTCCAATTAAAGAAATACCAAGAATACGATAAAAAGGCAACTAAGGTTATGCTAAAATTCAAAATTAATAGCCGACGCTCAACTTATAACAAAGAATTTAAATAAGTCAAAAACAGATAATAAGTCGAGTAGGGACTGCAGAAGCATACAAACCATCACTATGGTATTATGATCTCCTTTCGTTCGTCAGCGACCTATAGCCGATTGTAACAAGTGTTAATAAAATAGACGACGAGAACGAAAATCAGGAAGTGGTAAGTAATTAAAAATCCATAGAGGCAGATACATTTTTATTTCTAATTGATACTTTATTTCAAAATTCTTTATCTCCACTACAAAAAGTATTCAAAATATGATTTTTCTGCCGAGTTATATTTCATTTAAACTCATATAATCTAAATCGGGTGTAATCGATGAATTTTGAGATCATATTAATAAGAAATTGTGAGGATAACATCACGTCAAGACGAGGATATTCCTTCAAATTTACAGCAGAATGGCAAAATTCCAAATCTATTTGACAGTATGCCAAATGCATTTTCGACAATTCTTCTAGCCCTCGATGTTCTGTAGCTGAAGACTTCTTTGTTAAACGGTTCTAAAAAGTTTCGCATTAATGAAAATGCCTCGTCCTCCACGAACACATACGGGAGCCTAGTGGTACTACCTTTTGGACTTGCATCAGGAGGCAACTCAAACTGTTTGTAGTTAACTGTTCGTAAAATTTAGTATTGATAATTACGTTCCAATATTTCCATTTGTTCCTACTTCACACATCTTAAATTCGTTATTCGAATCCATAACACCCCTGAGAACAATACTATGGAACTTTGTGTTATTCAGGTTCAGTGATCCATTTCCTGTTGATCGATTTATGCGTACGTGCTTACCATCTACAGCTTCCAGACAATATGGAAACTGCCATCTATCATGAAAACCCTTAGCATGTTTTCTCCATTACAATTCATTTCGTGAAAGCTAAAACGAAGACAAACATTGAAATTATTTACACAATATTACGCAAATTTCTTTATTCGTATTTCTTTTTTTTTCTTTCAGGAGCACTCGCAGTCCATCAGTGACAAAGATGGAGATGATGATGAATGTTCTGTGCAAGATCAAACATCATATCAAGAATTAACAAGACCCACCCCATCTCCATCATCAGAGAGCGATCGGTCGATGGGAAGTAAACCGTCAGCGGGTAGTAAAAGAACGAAGGTGCTTCACACAAGAAGGTGCTACAATTGAAGCTGAAAAAGACTGACGATATATCAGTAGGAAAGCATGATAGCTTTGGAAAGCATGTTGCCGATAAACTGAATAATATGCTTCCAGAAATGGTACCTTATGTCAAGAAGCTTATAAACCTTGCTGTATTTCAGAGGCATATGAAAACCTTGAATGCATTTTCGTCACTGGTAACGTCGCAGGTGGCAGATGAACCACTTTTCGATATCGCAACCATCACAAAATTATTTTTCGTCACCACTGTCGACAACGGAGGATTTCTCAACGTCGCAGCCAGCCCAAACCCCTTGAACCACTCTGTCACCAATGCAAGGCCAATTTTCCACGAGTATAACACCTACGGAGACATAAGGAAATCATGCATCTGTATCAGATTATTTTTCACAATTTGCTGACAGTGTTCTTACTCGTACAAAAAAGACTGATTTAATAAAAAGTATTTACTTTTATCATTATCTCCGAATTAAAACTTAAAACGTAACACTTAGCTTTATGTAATCCTTGAGTAACGCAATAATGACATTAAAAGTTTCAGGTATTATTTTACTTAGACTTGGAGATGATATCACTGTAGGAAACATAAAAATATCTGGTTTGATAAAAAGAGTTTACTTTTATCATTATCTCCTAATTAAAACTTTAAACGCATTACTTACCATTAAGTAATCCTTGAGTACCGCAATAATGGCGTCACAAGTTTCAGGTATTATTTTATTTAGACCTGGAGTTGATATCACTCTATGAAACCTAAGACTTAGGCAACAACTTCCACTTACCAAAAAATCTCAGTTTCACACTGAGACTTTCATGAGGATTAACAGCTTCCCTCCTACTGGTATCCTGTTTCTTGCATAGTAGGCGTCATAATGCTTAATAACGGGAGATACGCATCCTAATTCATCAGTAAATACTGCAGCCAATCACATTAAATTTACATGTGACAACGAATTTCTTTTAAGAAGTCCAGCTGTCCTCCATTTCATTTTGTTGTTCCGCGCTTTCTTCAGCTGTAAAGCTAAGGCTGTTGCAATGAGACAGGCTTCATCCATGAGCTATGATATTGCCACGTATGTACACTTAATTTAAGCAAACTTAACTAAAGGGAAACACGTGTTCACTCTATTCAGAGCTGAAAATAAACGAGATGACTGAGAACAGCGAAAGATTTGAACGGATCTTGTGAGAACAAATGTACTTCCGAACTGAAATGAAACGAGAACGGAAACTGAAACTGAACTGAAACACGATATGACCGTCTAAAACGACCTTTAATTCTTTCTGTGGAAAACAATAGCATTGTAATCAATCCAAGCATACAAAGAACAACAGAAGTATTGGTAAAAATGTTCTTAACAATGTCATCGACTGGTTTTCTGCGAATCGTCTCATTCTCAATTTTAAAAACACACAACATACTCAGTTCTGCACATCTAGACATCCTGCACCAGTGATAAGTGTACCTCACAGCGAGAAAATAATTAATAAGGTGGAAACTTCAAAATCTTTATGTATCCTTATTCAGGAGAATTTAACTGGAAAAATCACATTTTGGAACTCCTAAGACAACTTAGTTCAGCCACATTTGCAGATAGAATTATTGCAAATCTTTGGGAGAGACAAACTAATAAGCTGACAGATTTTACATATTTCCACTCGATAATCTCAAATGGAATAATTTTCTGAGACACGTCACCTTTAAGAAAGAAAGTCTTCACAGCTCAAACACGCGCTGTAAGAATAATATTGGTGCTCGTCTGCGACATCTTGTAGACATCTGTTTAAGGAGTTGGGCATTCTGACTACTTCTTCACACTTTATTTGTTCCCTGAGGAGGATTGTTGTAAATAATCCACTGCAGTTCAAATGAAACAATGATGTACATAATTACAATACCTGAAGGAAAAATGACATTCGTTACTCCACATGAACGTAGTCTATAGCACAAAAAAGGCTACACAATGCTGCTACTAAAATTTTTTATCATTTGCCCAGTGATATAAAATGTCCAGCAGACAGCAAAGGGGCAACTTACGTTAGTTTCGCATTGAAAGACGAAACGGTGTTGAGATTTCACCACAAACGGCTCTGGGTACAGTAGATACTCGCCAATATCCCCTACACGTTTTCACTTCCTTCAAACTGGTACGTCTGTCTGGCGTGGAAGGATGTTAATCCTTCATTTCGCAGTTCTTTCTAGAACACCATTTTTTTTGTATTTGTAATTGTTCAAGGACACCAGGAAAAATATTGGAGAAATAATAAATTCTTACTTTTGGAATGTAAATATTTTTTACGCTTTGTATTTACGCACATCTGTGTGACACTTATCGTATTCACTCATACGCAACACTTGGCACTTAGGTAAAAATGCGTCAAATTTACGTCATTAATAGGCTCTTATTAAGTATAAAATCATAGTTTTAAACACCAAATGAACGTTGTGTTAGAATTAACGGTACTATCGAAAAGTAGATCTACAGAGATATGGTATCTGTCAAAATTGATCTTGTAGTTCTGGTCCCTTGGAATTTCCCTTATAAGGTGAATCACAACATTTCTAGATGATCCAATATCTGGCTCATTATCTAACATGAATTTCAGATTATTTTCCTATTCACAGTAGATTTAATTTTTTGTTTTTGCATACCCCATTTCTCCACAGAAAACGAAAAGTCTATGCCCTGTTGATGTGGTTTGTCTTTAATATACGTCTAGATGTGGTGCCTCCTTTGCTTGCAAAAATTTGTTCATCAAGTGACAAACACTCACTCATTACAAATGAGAGACATTTTTTATTCACATGATCAATTATAGGCCTGATTTGGTACTATTTGTCATGATCATGACTCTCAGGGTTTGGTAACTGAAATGCAAAGTTGTCATCAGACTCTCATAGTATCCAGATATCGTATTTTTTCTAGCTCAGCACCAATAACATCATTCCAGAGATCACAAACAGCGACAGAAGGCGCTGAAGAGCTATTAACACATATCCTCTAAATATATAAATGTCACGAAAGTTGCAATTAAATGTTTTGTTTGGGTTTTCCCGTGCTCTGCAAAGATTGATCTCTTTGCAGTCTGAAATATGGTCTTCCGGCTGATACACAAAGTTGAAATATGATATCCCAGCTGAGACACAAAGTTGAAATATGCTCACTATTTTTTATTTACTTAAATTTGGCATATTTCGTGACAGTACCTGTTCCGTTAGATGTTTACAAGGCAATATTGGTCTTGGCTTCAGTTGTCTAGTGGAAGTATGATTCCACAATGCATCTTTGTCAGCTGCAGAAATGACCTGGTTCAATGTGTTTGCCTCATTTTTGGTGCTTCAAATACCATTTCTTCGAATGTAGTTTCTTCTTAAAGTTTATATAAAAAATAGTAACATAATTCAAAATTATTTATCACGGCGACCTGCACATTGTTCTACCGTCAACACACACCAAGAGTTAACTGCCGACTGACTATAGTCAAAGACGACTCCAGCGTCAAAGACATTTTACACAATACACAAACTTCCACTTGTAATCAGTCTCTTTGCTATTCTTCGACACATTTACTAATAGTAATCAATATGCTTTCACTCTCAAAAATATAAGTAAATTAACATATAATAAGGCAAATTATAATAAAAAAATTCTGACAAAAAATATAAGAAAACATTTACAATTTGGTATCGACAAATCCGGTAGAAAATAACACATCTCCGAGATCCATTACAAGTCTTTGCTATTAATACGTCAGTAAAAAAAATTAAAGAACTAATACGGTGTAGACAACTCTAGCACTAACTGGGGCAGTACGGTATATCCTTTGAATCTTGAAAAGTCATTTACAAATGAAGCACTTTGTTTTTTTTTTCTTTCAAATTATTCATTTATTCTTGTACCTTTGGGGGTTTTTCAGAAGATCGTTTTGTTGGTATATCAGCAACAAGTTCATTATTATTATACATGTAGTAGTCTCCGGTTCGCTATCACTATCTGCAGATTCCAGGCCGTTTACATTTATAGTTGGATCTTCATCCGAATCTCCAAAATGTAACTCATCTTCAGTATCAGATGGACATTCTAGGAGCATTAATTCTTTGTAAGCCATCACTTTACGTTGCCTATTTCCTATATACGTGAATGACTCCATTCCAACACTCGACGAGAAACTAGAAGAAAGTCGAATAAAGGAAACACTAATTTGTTATCATTCGAGCGCACATATGCAAACAAAATTGATTCATATACCACTTACATATTTGACTTACTTGTTAGGAGAAATACAAGCTGAACTGAACAGTATACTCTCCAAAGGTTAAAGAAGCACTGTAAACTATTAACAATCACCATCAAAAGAGATCACACACATTGGCACTGCCACACAGAGTAACACACATTGTCGGATCATGAGTTCAGAAGCGCATTCTAGCGGCAAATTCTTGCAGTACCTTCATAAAGTAACACTGAACGTCTGCAAGGCGGTTCCAGTGTTAAACGTGAAGGACAACTGTGAAAAGAGAATTAGAGATTTTCACTGCACATCCGCCAACAGCACAGTGAAGGGTTAAGGCACAGCTATCCTCCATTTTGAGGACATGTGTCTTACTGCAGTATGGAGTTTATTCCGTTACCTAGGAGTCACACCCAATGATTTTTATTACAGCTAATAAGAAGGAGAAACCGTATAGTCCACGATTAACTACCGTTTCACAGTGAAGCAGACCGCAGAAAATGAGCCAGATAATCTGTCATCGTATCTTATTCGATTATTCACCTCTCTTCCAATCCACTATAATGATCGACTTGGGTTTAAAACTTAGTTGAATCTGAACAGAACTGTTTGCATCATGATGAAACACAGCCCTGGTTTCTCTTGCGAATTAACACCAATTCTACAGATAGAGCAGTTATTTTTCACTTAATGTCATTCAGATCAGTTGCTATGTGCTGAATAAATATGATACTTTTCATGACTCATGCAACGACCCTGATGTTACTTGATTATCTGTAATTGAATACCCACAATTGTTGACTAAGTCTAACTACAGTTCCTGAAACTTTCTTCCTCTTTTCCACAGTTTTGTTTTATTTCAAGAAAAATACACTGATCGAAAAAAGTCGCAGCACCAAGGAGTTGTGCGACATAAACGAAAGTTGGTAGACTTGTTTCCACATCTGAACGATGATGATTATTCAAATTTCGAGCCAGTCGCATGTGACATTAGTAACGTCACTATGAGGATTCAAAGTACATTTACTTTAAATGTACGCAGATGTTGAGTTGCTCTCAGTGGTGCTCCACCCCCGTGGGTAAAAACCCAATCGAAATAATGTGAGCGCGAAACGACAAACGATACCGACTGTTGCCACCAAGTGGTAACAGAAAGGCTCTGCTCGGATTACCGTGACAGCAACAATTCAGACTCTTGCGATCACTTTCACTCTGGCTGACTAGAAACGAAGAACTCTAACGTTCGCTCTGGTGGTCCAGAAGCGAAACGCGACCGATGTCTCCGGTCGTCCATAAGAGAATCGCTTGAAATCTTCAATTCGCCTCCACACCGAAAGATTGGCGCCTTGTGCCGACAACACAGGAAAACCTACAACTGTGGGAGGACACAGAAACAGCTGCCAATCATACTCTTAGATGCTGCCACTCCTTTCCCCCTCCCAGCCATTACAACAAATATTCCTCCTATCGCAGATCGTTCCGCCAAATTCGGTGTATGCTTTTTTTCGTCATCACACGTCGTATCGGTCCACCAATCAGATGGCTTTTTTCGATCTATGTGTGGGCAAGCGTAGGCCTGAAACTGCTTCTGGCCGTTGGATGGCATTGGTCTACATGGGCGCCGTTCTGTCGATCCCCCATGGAGGCAGACATTAAAATTCTCCGAAGCGACGCAAACAATGTGGCCATTCAGCATCGTCTGGTAGGCAAGCGGCAGGTCCCAATATACTAAAACGATTTGCAAGGCGCCAGCCCGACGCTGCCCCCATGCCAGGCACTTTGCTCGCCTCGCTACAAAAGACGAAAACTCCGGGCACCGCCTTGTGGTGCGACGAGCGGGCCGTACTTTGTTCTTGTCACTCAGATAGCCGTAGCGCCACACATCGTCCCATGCCTAATAAAGTACTATCTAAAGAAAATGAAATCTTTCATCCTAGATTTCATTACTCCAATAACCTTAATTGGCGGTCATCACTTGCTAATTTACCGGAAAAAGGGAAACGAAAAAGCTACGAGAACTTGGGGTCTCTCATAGCCCCTCACTCACAAAAGATTTCGTTTTATAGTGATTGGCTCATTTAGCGTTAGGGTATCGTGGCGTTTACATGAAACAAATCTGAGAAGTGTACAGTTGCATCTTAATCAAATCAGAGAAAGTCAGCTAGGACATGAAGATAGGTGGAAGGGTTAACGATGTAGCCAACCTCTCTTTCCCACTAATTACAACAACTCGCCCAACACAGGCTTATGCTCAGGGATACGACACACACCCAACGAGCAAGTCATCCACACAAATGAATGCTGGACACTTGTCAGAAGGCCGTGCTGGAAGTTACTGTTAATTATAGAACCACCTGGTGCCTGCAAGTCCACAGACACTTTTAAACAGTGAAGAATCCAATTTTTGTGGACTCAACACATACACAATCGTCGTCCTCCAAGAAGGCAAATGTCTTTGTTACAATGGTTTAACCTTCAGAGTTGTTCTGTTGACACACACAGGCAATGTCCCTTACGAAATGAGGATTGTATATTGAATGCAGGTGACTGACGGTCCTTTCAGCTGACGGTCGACACTTGATACAGGAAATTTCCAACAAATATTCACCACTCATACACCTGACAGCACAATGAAACATTGTCAGTGATCGTGTGACATCTAAATAGTGTGACATTTTGTAGATGGTGATAAACTATCATAGTTATATATCACATTATATGAGATACTCCGAAAGATCAAAATAACAACATCACATACCCGACAGAATTAAATATGTTGCCACAGAGGCATGAAATACACGTAAGAAATTCACACTCCCAGACTGAAAAAAAAATTCATTTTTCAGTAATAAAGTCATTGACAGTGAGTGTTGTATGAAATCCTCCGAAGGAGGGTACCCATTAAAGGAATCTCTCTTAATCGATTTAGCAAAAACCTAAATTAAAAATAGAATTATCTTAACGAATTATTTAAGAAAACATGTAAAATTAAAAATTAAAAAAATAGTGTTTAGATGCTTGAGAGGCACAGAAAGATGTGTGTCCAGTGCCATCTATTATACAGAAACTAAACAAGAAAAATACTTAAGAGATGAGGAATACCAAGACTTTCAAACAATACAACCCACAGTTCGTAGGGTCTCAAGGTTGGTGAACGATCATCTTGTCTTGACAGGGCGGAGGGCGGGGTCTATGTTCTCCAGGACTATGGATTGCTATTCGCAGTATCAAAATTAATAACGTATCACACGCTTACTCTTCACCGATCCACTCACTTCAAATGGGTTGTCTTCATCCACGACAGTGGCCCTGGGATGTAAGTTGGTGTCGGTGCGCTCACACTGCCAGGAGAAGGTGAGGCTAGTGGCAAGAGCCATCAGCCAAATGTCTGTCAGAAGACGCAGGATAAGTACCAGTGGGAAGCAACAGACATCCTTCCGTGTCGATAGAAGTACTGACAGTCAGATCAGGTGGATCACGTCAGAGCTAGGTAGGAAGTCTTTAGAGGTGTCTCAGTCGAGACTGAAACGTGGTATTTGCTTCATTCCTGTGTGAGCTTCACCTCAATGGTCTAATGAGAGAATAGTCAGACAGCTGTCTGACGAGAGGAAAGAAAATGGTCAGTTAGGGCTGCGCAAGTAACAGAATGGCCTGGATGGGGAAGTACCAATGATTTTTTAGTCAGCGACAAGGATTTGAAAGCTGGTTTGAAGATCGAGTCATTCATTATCGATTGCTCGTAATTCAGTCTCTCTAGCAGAGGAGAAATCGAATTATGATACAGGTCCACACTCTTTAGCACAAACTGCATTGAGCTTGCGGTCCGGCCGATTGCAGTGGAGATTGAAGTATGAAAAGAGTAGACTGTCGACAGTGCACGTTATCAGCGTGCACTAGCGATCTGATTCCATGCTCTATGTGATCAAAAGTATCCGCACACCTGGCTGAAAATGACTTACAAGTTCCTGGCGCCATCTATCGGTAATGCTGGAATTCAGTATGGTGTTGGTTCATCCTTAGCCTTGATGACAGCTTCCACTCTCGCAGGCATACGTTCAATCAGCTGCTGTAAGGTTTTGTTGGGGAATGGCAGGCCATTCTTCACGGAGTGCTGCACTGAGGAGAGGTATCGGTCGGTAAGACCTGTCACAAAGTCGGTGTTCCAAAATATCCCAAATGTGTTCTATAGGATTCAGGTCAGGACTCTGTGTAGGCCAGTCCATTACAGGAATGTTATTGTCCTGTAACCACTCCGCCACAAGCCGTGCATTATGAAAACGTGCTCGATCGTGTTTAAAGATGCAATCGCCATCCCCGAATTGCTCTTCAACAGTGGGAGGCAAGAATGTGCTTAAAACATCAATGTAGGCCTGTTCTGTGACAGTGCCACGCAAAACAACAAGGGGTGCAGGCCCCTCCGTAAAAAACACGACCACACCATAACACCACCGCCTCCGAATTTTACTGTTGGCATTACACACGCTAGCAGATGACGTTCACGGGACATTCGACATACCCACACCTTGTCATCGGATCGCCACATTGTCTTCCGTGATTCGTCACTCCACACGACGTTTCTCCACTGTTCGATCGTCCAATGTTTACGCTCCTTACACCAAGCTTACATCAAGCGAGGCGTTGTTTGGCATTTACCGGCTGATGTGTGGCTTATGAGCAGCCACTCGACCATGAAATCCAAGTTTTCTCACCTCCCGCCTAACTTTCATAGTAATTGCAGTGGATCTTGATGCAGTTTGGAAACCCTGTGTGATGGTCTGGATAGATGTCTGCCTATTACTGACGCTCGGTCCGGCTTCTTGCTTTCTTCCGCCACCTTCCGCTAAGCCACTCTGGAATTTGGAAGGGCCTCGATATTCGCTCCGCGGGATGCCTGTCAGGACGTTGACACAGTCCCAGGATTTTCCCTTGGCCTTGGTGACTCCGGAATTGGGTTCAGCTTACATTGTGCACCCTGCACCACTTCACCTGCACAATACTGATGGATTCCCTGTTGATCGTCGTAGCCAATACCTTCACAATGCAATTTTACAAAATACGTTACATAGAAACAAAATAAAAGACAGTCTTCACCGTGACAATATTAATCACTAGTGCTCAAATGAATATGTAATGTTGACATTATCGTGTATGAAAAATTCATGACTGAAAAGCTTACAGTAGAATACACTTTTTACAAGACTTTGGCCATCTTACGTACTAACATTAACGTTGCGCAACGTAGTTCTATAGGGCCCGACTAACCTAAAGTACTGGTACAAGGGTTGAGCTCTCTTACGGCCTAGAAAACCTTCACCCGAAACAATAAATAGATGCAAGTTCAAGCCACAGAAAAAAATACTAGTCGCATAATAACCCTATTCAAAAATGGTTCAAATGGCTCAGAGCACTATGGGACTTAGCTTCTGAGGTCATCAGTCCCCTAGAACTTAGAACTACTTAAACCTAACTAACCTAAGGACATCACACACATCCATGCCCGAGGCAGGATTCGAACCTGCGACCGTAGCGGTCGCGCGGTTCCAGACTGTAGCGCGTAGAACCGCTCGGCCACCCCGGCCGGCAATAACCCTATTCCCGGTATACATTATTCTGATAACACGATGAAATCCAGCTATTGTCTACCCATCACCATATGACTAATTGTCCATTATACTGACTACTGCATGACTAACTGCTGACCTATGCCTTGTTGGTGACACCGTCCTCGATGCTGACTCCAGTCACGTCTGAAAACAGCATGTGAAGGCACAGCGTAGTACATACCACAAAAAAGAACACAAGAAATCATCTTTGTATGATAAAGATCTCAATGATCGTAATGCAGAACTTTCAAATAGTAATGATAAAAACATTTTGAAAAATACCTACATATTAGGCCGACCAATACAGTTAGCACTACCATGACTCCTGCGCTGGAGTATCCTGAAGAGGCGACGTTGCCCTTGTTATGATCAGCAGGGCTTTTCTCACCGCCGCCCCCGCAGCAAGTACGCTGAGTGATGTTCTTTGAGGCAAGACAAAGATTCTTGATCTTGTATCATACCCCACATATTCTCCTTCACCTTCTTTTGCTGGCCGTATGTGCATTATGTTAGTGCTTTTATTACGAGCGTATTCGCGACTTCACCTAATCATAGACAAGATTTGGTCGAGAAGATGCTTCTTACGCCCCTTGAGTGATTGTCCAGTGCTACAGTCCACCTATGTGGCATTAGCGCGAGAAAATCGCTACTTCCTCGAGCTGTAATGGCGTGGGTGGTCTCGGTGGTCACTTTCGCCTCATACTCCCTCTACTGCAACGCAGCCTGTGGCGTGCCCATACCCCAACGAAAAATTCCTCCGAAAAAGTGATGGAACGCAATCAGTGGCGTGCCCGCACTCCAACGAAAAATAAGACGAGCAGCTCCCCAACAACACCCATGCCACGAAATCGATCAAGTTTCAATACTCACAAGAAATTTATCCCTCCACCCCCGCATCCCTTCCCCCCGCAACAGCATTGTTTGTTGTGAACGAAAAGGAACTCAGTTACATTTCATTCACGATCAATGATGGCGCACAAGATAACATCGCCCATCTTGTTTATTTTATTGGTCTCCACAACGACAAATAACTTGGTCAAAAATTATTCTACACATTCCTACATCTACTTTATGTAAATTTCTGTCCTAAATACTTAAGCCTAAACTTACTCGACAGGTGTTCACTACGCTAACCTATTCTACAAATGGCTTAATGTGACAGACATGGTAGAGCCCAGTTCATTTTTTGCTCTTCATCAATTCCAGTTCAAAGGCATTCTGGTGCAGATCCTCCTGATTCCGTATGGTCCATTGTACACCGAAATGAATTTTTGACTTTTCTGCTTCATTTGTTTGATAGCCGAAACGATTTCAGTAAATCCTTTTGGCCCACTTAGAATATTCTTTTTTCGTGCTTTCTTGTGGCACATTCTTTTCTTCTCCGAGCTGCGAACTGAATTCTGCGGAGAGCAATGTCTACAATTTTCTGTTGCCGCAGTCGAGTTCGCGATGGGAAGTATACCACCTTCTTTAGTAAGTTCTGAGGCTGTCGATTCTTTAAGACTGTTATCGGCGCTAGATGCGTGATCCTATGAGGGTCTTCATTGGTGACATTTTGGAAATTCTTGAGGAAAACGTCCCAGGAGGTGTGTTGCTTGTGGCTGTGTAGGCGACGCAATCTGCCTAGCTCCTTTAAGACACGCTCTGCCGAATTCGAACTCGGGTGGTGTAAAGAGATAAAGATTGGTTCACTCCTGCTTCTTCTTAGAGTCTCTTTCCACAGCCCTGACTTGTATTGCGGCTCATTATCAGAAATAATTGTCTCCACGTCCCACCTGTGGCAGAAAGTCTTTATACAGAGTTCGTGACTCGCAACTCTGAATCCTTTTTCAGCGGTGTGAAAGTCACAAATTACAATGTCAGTTCGGCAAAAACCAACACGTAACTGCATCCTATCCGAGTTTTCGGTAAAAGTCCATTAAATCTGTGGCCGCTAAGTGTTTTAATATATTGGGAACAATTGGAACCAGAGGCGCTCGCATATTAACAGTCGTGCCTTGCCTTCTGGAAATTCTTGCACACCGGCAGCACACGCCGAATTCTTCGTTCCATGTTCCTGAAGTTGTAAGGTGTCTTTAGCTTCACGAAGCACTTTCTCATACCGGAATGTTCGTAACGTGAGTGTGCCACACTACTTTTTTGGTCAATTGTTCCAGTTGACACAGACACCATTTCCATTCCCCCAACATTATTTCTGTGGTAGAGTGTACCTTTCCTTAGCAGATAGTATTGTCTAGTGGCAGGATGATTCCGATCTTTCAACTTGTCTTTGAACCTCACAAGATCTGGGTCCTTATCTTGCTCTCTCCTAATGTCTTTCATACTGCAGGTCCCAAAGTTTTCGAACGCTACTTTTCTCATGTAGTAGAGACTGTAATGGATTCTCTCAAGATTCTCTTTGACACTGGACTGTACCCCTATAGGCAACCTTGATGATGCATCTACTTTTTGACTGCCCTCTGTGTATTTTAAGTGTGAAATTGTATTGCTGCAAATATGTTACCCATCTTATTAGCCTTTTGTGGGTTAATTTCGCAATGGGCAAAACTTCTAGGGCCTTGTGATCTGTACAGTTTCTGGTCTTCCTCCGGTACGAGAATATTTAAACTTTGCAAAGCCCTAGACAATTCCCAATGCCTCGAGCTCTGTGACAGAGTAATTGTTATCGCATTTTGAAAGGACTCTGCTCCTAAATGCAATAGTTTTCCAGACTCGACTTCCATCCTCAATATAATCCTGTAAGACCATCAGTCGCTCTAATGTTTTAGGCTTAGGTTTAATTCCATGTGCTTTTTTGATGTGATCAATTAATTTCACGGGTGACGTTCCAAATACTGATTTTGTAATGTTCACAGTGACTCCAAACTCCTTGAAGGCGTGAAGAAATTCCCGCATACCGTATAATGTTCTTGCCATGTCTTTTCGGCTATTAGTAGGTTGCCAAAGTAACTCTCGGGTCTATCTGTCTCTCTATCAGTAATTGTGTTGATCTGACGTGAGTCAAGAACAAGACGGATAGCTCCATCTGACATCTCGACTAACTTGCGCGGGTTATTAGAGGTGAACCTGACGGGCTCTGTCACCCAAGCCGCAAAAGTTTTCGTGATTTTCCTCGCCACTTTGTGTCTGTAAACCAGAGGAATGCCGTAGGTTGGCAAAGGAATTTCTTGTACTGACGTACCTTGAATTCGTACACGAAATTTTTAATCGAGCCTGGTTTAGCCAGACCCTGCGCTCCTCAGGTTCAATGCAAAAAACGGACTCGACCTTTTTTTCTGTGATCTCTTCGATTTCTTGGGCCATTAATTCCTCTTCCTTTTCGTTTGATTGCTGAAGAGACTCTTCCGGATCGTGGTCTTTTCTGTAATCACTATTCGTATAACTGAGACGGACGCAGTTGGTTGGAAGCTGCGCTTGTATCGCGTCCTCTTCAAATTTTATGCAGATGTTACTGCCCTTGCGCAATACAATTTCTCAGACTAAGAAGTTGGTTTCTAGTTCGTCTCTTGACACACGAATTCCAATCGCAACTGCAGGCTTACTTTTTGCATTTTCCTCCAAGTCATCTTTCTCATTGATAATATACGCCAGTTCCTCCTCTCTGAACAACGTTGGTATGCTGCCTCCGAAATGGCCGTAATGTGGCTCCCACTGTCGATTATACCATGCAAATGCACGCCACTTATGGTTGCAATAATCATGGGATGAAGGTCCTGCCGCGTTATCGTTTTCTGCTTCTCCAGCTGTATCTCCGATAGGTCCTCATACTGTAACATGTGTACTCGGCTCGGTCCGAGTGTATTTGTGGAGTCGTTTCGAGCCGTCTCCTCATGAACCCGGCGTCAGTTTCGCGTCGTGTGACTACTT
This sequence comes from Schistocerca americana, assembly GCF_021461395.2. Taxonomy (NCBI): domain Eukaryota; kingdom Metazoa; phylum Arthropoda; class Insecta; order Orthoptera; family Acrididae; genus Schistocerca; species Schistocerca americana. Next base: position 523,991,405 of record NC_060121.1, on the reverse strand, counting down.
CGTTGTTGGCTATTGCGGTTAGGTACCCGAATTTCGACCTCCTAGGCTCCCTGAGAACCTCGGTTCGCCTCTCGACAGTTTGGCTCAAAATGCCGCTCATTATTACCTATTTGGAATCGGTTAAGGTTTCTCGTTCTCCCCGAATTCTGTTCTCGGTGCTCTTGTCCTCCTGACAGTCCATACCTATTATTTCTCCCCTCACTCTTCGGGTGTTGTCCCTGGTAGTTGTTATTCTGTTCTGCGTCTCACTCTCGAGCAGCTCAAGTTCTCGTAGTAGATTCTTAAAGTTCTCGATATTTGTACCATGATTACCAACTAAAGCTTGCTGGTAATTACTTGGTAGTTTAGAGAAGGTGAATCGGATGATTCCACTGTTATTGTGTGGCGCGTCTAAGAACTGATTCATTTTTATTAGTCCTTCGAGTAATTTCGTAGGGTTCTTATATCTTGACGATTCAAGGTCTGGGCACAGGATATTTCTTGTTTCATTTGGTTTTGCATTTCTCGTTACCAGTATATTTCGAGAAACGCATCTTTGAATTTCTGGAACGATCGGCAGTTTGCCACCACTCCGCACATTTTCCAGTATGTCAGCAGTAAAATTCCAGTTTTGCCTCTAGTGGCCACGACCCCGGTAATGAGTAGCTAAACTGAGACAGTCAAACTTTCGCGTAGCGCAGAGTTCCGTTTTTCCGAATATTTTGGAATTTCAGCATTGACTGCACTCGTGCTCGCTCTAAGCCCCGAGTCACACATCCTGTTTTGCCCTACGTGTCCGATACCTCCGGCTGGTTGTAGTCACCGACGAACCGTGCGTTAGTCTGGTACTTCAGCTCCGCATTGTGCCTTCTAAGTGGCCTTCAATTGTGCGGGAGATCACTGTCTTTGCCAGGGAGCGCGCCCTTTGACGCATTTTGTCTTTCTGACCCCACACACGGCGACCGTCCTGCCGATAACACCATTCTCCCTGCCGCTCCTGTGACGTCGGAGCGCAAAGCCCGCCTCTGTCCTGCTTGTTCTATCTGAACAAGGCGTTCCTATATTCCCTGTATTTTCTGTTAGGCACCCGCAACATGCTCTTCTACAGTCGCCAGTCTTTGTATACTACCCGCAACATGCTCTTGTCTCGCTGTGTTTTGAAGGATTCAGTATTGCAAGCGCATTAGTGTCTGCAATTCGCCTCGTTATGTTGGCTCTGTTATTTGCTGTTACGGCGGTTCTTTTGGCGACTGCCGCTTCTACCCTAGCTGAGCCAGTCTCCCTCTTTGATGCTAACGAAATTTGCTTAGCCTCGCTACTGATCTTCTCCAATACTGTTAGGTGATCATCGACTTCTCAACTTGACACACCATCTTTTTTTCTGCCACCTGACGTCTCTTGCATTTCCTCTTTTCTTATTCTTACTGCTTCTTTTATTTCTTACAAAATCTGGAATATTAAATCCGACTCCCGCTGGCGCTCAAGACCACTGTTTCGTGACATTACACGAGATTCCTGTGCGGTGCTACATCCTCTGGGCAAGATTGATCTTTTGTTGCTACCGTCTTCTTCTTCTCCCACATTATCACCTTCACTTACTGAACCGTATCTCACAACAGTGTGTCTATCATTCTTTTCCATGAGAACGTGAATCAATCTCATCCACTGACCCGTTTTCGTTCACACCTTCTGCTCTGTCCATCACGCTTCATCTTTCGGACTAATTCCCTTTACGCCTCAACCTAGCCTTACTTCGCATTAACATTCACACGAGTAGACAACAAACCACAATATGCAGTGCACGACATTTGGTAAAAATTTTAAAGTTTACACAGAGTTTCCTAGTCTCCCGGTAAAACTTGTCGCATCAGTTTGCATTATCAGTTATCATAACCTCCAAAATTGATCCACAACGCTGATAACGACGCCGAATACCAACTCACAGAAAACATGGGAAGTGTTGCAGAAACCCATCCATATGAACAACAACAACAAAAGAATCACAGCTAAATGAAAATAGCAACACAATGAATAGCAAATTCGCGCCAGCGTCCTATACTAGCGCGGTGTTGAAATAAATGAAGGGAGGAAAAAACTGAACTTTATTAAATGCTGACTGCCTGTCACAGCAAACCTGGAAGGATCCTAGGCAAGGGTCGCCATATTATGGGAGGTGCGGGGGTTGAGAGGTGGACATGTCACTCAAATTCATTAAAGTAATTCGTATTAGTTAGGCTAATACACTCAAACCCAACTTCACTATCACAGTTCCTATCACGCAACAGACAATTTACGGAGGAAATTACGATATGGCCCTGTTAGTGGTCAGTTTAAGAGTTGCGCCTCCGACATAATTCTATTTATCATAATTTAATGTCTGATCATCGTATCTATAAAAGGGCCCTGATACTAGAGGTGAAATTCAACTACTAAATAATACAAAGATTTTGGTGTCACAAAGTGATCTATTGCGAGAATTCCTAAAGTATTACAAGGCACAAATATTGAATGGAACATAAATTATTATTATTATTATCGTGTCAGAAACATATAGATACATGTACATACATTTTACACAGTTATGATTAAATTACTTTTCACAAAAACTTGGCCATTTCCAGTGCGTTTTCTGTTGCTTGATGAAGATCATCTTCCAGTACAGGAGACTGGGCACAATCGACACCGAAGCACGTGCCGAACTGTCTGTTCTTCTCCAAAGTCACACCGAATATCATTTGGATCAGTGTATCCCCATCTTGCCAAGTTAACATTTGATCTCAGTCTATTCAGGGATTTCGAAGTTGTCCATTCCCCGTCATGGCGTGGAGGTAAAGCTTCAACATCTCTTTTCCAACCAGGGGGAAGGTAGGTCATAGCCCTCCATAGACGTAACGTAGCTTTTTCAGCAGTGGTTCTAAGTTCCTTTGATATCCGAAGGAAACTCTTTCTTGACTTCAGTCGTTGTGGATGCGGTTCATGCCCATACAGAAGATGGGTTATTTCCTGTTGAAGTGCCTTTCTTTCCTTATTCGCAGCTATCTCCCTTCGAACAGGTGGTGGTGCTATTCCTGCGAGATGGTAAAGTCATTCGACTCGAATGGATTTCAAGCAAGCTGTTATAATTCTGCAGCTTTCGTTGAGAGCTGCATACCTGTTTGGCATGGGTTGAATTATACCAAACAGGACAGGCATACTTTGCCGCAGAAAAGCGCAGTGCCATAGCAGATGTTCGGATTGTTTCAGGTTGACTACCCCACTGTGATCCGGCCAGTTTCCGTAGGAGATTGTTCCTGGGGGAAACTTTCGACTTGCATTTCATGCAGTGCTTTTTATAGTGAGAGATCTGTCAAATGTCACTCCTAGGTATTCTAGAGTCTCGTAGTGTTCCAGTTCGACCCCCGACCATACTATTTTCAACATGCGAGTGGCTTACTTTTTTCTCGAACGAAAAGCACACACTTGGGTCTTTCAAGGTCTGGACAGATCATCAAGGGCATTCGTGAGGATGTTCTCCACTGATTCAAAATCTGTGCTCTGGGTGGCTCGTCAGCATATAAGAAACTCCTGGTGTTTGGGGCGATAGGTTGGTTGTTCGTGTACATATTAAACAGACCTTGACTAGTAGTAGCTGGTGATTGACCGTATCATACGCCGCTGATAAGTCGACAAATGCCACTCCTGTCACCTTCCGAGCTTCAAAGCCATCTTCGATAAAGTGTGTGAAAATGGTTCAAATGGCTCTGAGCACTATGGGACTTAACTTCTGAGATCATCAGTCCCCTAGAACTTAGAACTACTTAAACCTAACTAACCTAAGGACATCACACACATCCATGCCCGAGGCAGGATTCAAACCTGCGACCGCAGCAGTCGCGCGGTTCCGGACTGCGCACCTAGAACCGCTAGACCACCGCGGCCGGCAGGTGTGTGAGATTTAGCAATTGTCCAGTACAGCTTTTACCTAGACGAAATCCAGATTGCTAAGGTATAAGTGAGGGGTCAATTGCAGGTGTTAGGCGATTTAAAATCAGTCTTTCCAGCAATTTTTAAAGATGACAAAGTAGTGGAACTGGTCTAAAATTCTTTGTAACATCTTACTTTGTAACTTCAAAGCGACTAGTTATCAATAAATATTTCCATATCCTGCCCAGAGAAGGACCAAGAATCAAGTAAGAAGCAGCGAAAAAGCAGGAAGAACAGAAGTTGAAGATTCGCAAGATTGAGACCAAGAAAGAAGATAGGTGAAGAATAGACGACATACCTTCCCAAATCTCTATCCTATTGTAAACTAATCGTCTGCGAAGTATTACAACGAAAAACGACCGCTTTCAGCGACACATAGCGATGACTTTCACGCATACAAAGCCAGTAAACCACGAGATTCTGCACTCACAGCTCCATTCCATTATGGGACCTCCACAACAGCAAGACACACTTGCAAAGCCAACAAGGAACGACGAACGAAGCTGTACATCAAATATTTGCCCACATCCATCTCGCTCAAGTCCACCACCTTCGTGCAAAAACATTCGCCAACCTCATGCTTGAACATTCATAGGATTGTGTGAATGCGTGAAATCAAATTATGTGATGTAGGAATTGTGCAAAAGAAACGTGTGAAATACTAAATAAGTTAAGCACACCAGACAGCTAATAAACTACAAAATAACAAAAAAATGGTTCAAATGGCTCTGAGCACTATGGGACTTAACATCTATGGTCATCAGTCCCCTAGAATTTAGAACTACTTAAACCTAACTAACCTAAGGACAGCACACAACACCCAGCAAATAATAAAAAATTATCTTGTTGGATGTTTTCCATTTTTTTAAACATTTGTACCATTTGTTAGGATAATATCTCAATACTTGTGTATGTATATTTCTTTGACAAAACAATTCTTGGAAATAATTCTTATTTGTTAGTGTAACAATGCTGAAATGAGTGTCTAGAAACGAAAACATTTTGCTTGTACATGATATTTAGAAAATGTGTTAGGAATAGATTTTACTTAATTACTACATTTATAAAAAAAATATTTCTAAGAAAATCGATGTGAAAGACTCCTCAGTTTCGATAACAAACTTCTCAAAAACAAACTTCACACTTATATAAAGAAAGAAAATAATTAAAAAATAATTATTATAATAACATAAAAATATTCTTTTCTTGTCAATATTAACATATTTTTGAGAATAATGTGGAAGAATATAAAAATATAAATTAGTAATACAAACTAGCATAGAACCAGAATAACGTGGCCGAACAGTATGCAACAAAATTCAGATAAAGGAATAATTTTTGACTGACTTAGACAACGATTCAATCATTACCTAAATTCAGTGCAAAAATTAAGTTTGAAGGGTGGTGATATGTAAGGTGTCAGGTAAATCTAACACCTTCCATGAAAACCCTGACATGATAAGCAAATCCAGTAGTATGTCGCATAGCTCCGAATAAATCGTGACATTAAATTAACCAAAGTAATACGAGTAACGAGTGAGCAGATGGAATACCACAGACTAACACAAGAATGCCTAAATGCATGTCATACCTTCCCACCGTGAGACAGACGCAGTTCCGAGGGGAGAAACGAGAACAGAAGCCGAAAGCAGAACCGTGTTAAGCTAGAAGGCCCTACGATAAGGGGCGGACACCTACGTCGCCGGCTAACCACCAGGACCACCCCCCAGCCCATGTTAAAAGCTAGAGCCCTCAGAAGAACAGTATAGATCTTACGATAACACTAAAAGGGCCACACAAGCCGCAGGTTTTAGCGTGAGACTTTTTCGCGTCTCTGTTACGTTGCAAACCTAAAAAAAAACATTGCCCCACCACGAAAAGTAACCGCTAGGACCACCCTCCAGCCCATGTTAAAAGCTAGAGCCCTCCAGAAGAAGAGTATAGATCTTACGATAACAGAAACAGGGCCACACCAGCCGCAAGTTTTAGCGTGAGACTTTTTCGTGTTTCTGTTACGTTGCAGACTTTAAAAACATTGCCCCACCATGAAAAGTATAACATTTCTCATTGGATAGACAGAATTTTTGTAGGCGGAGCTTAAGGTTAACATTGAGACCCTGATTGGTCAGATGAAAACACAGCCAGACAGTTTTTTAAAAACCAACTTCGGTAAATTGTAGTAAGGAGAAGTTAGGAGAGAGTTGCTTCCGAGACGGCGAGCTGGATGGAGCTGCGCCGGCCGCCGCCCCCTGACGAACACCGACAAGGTAATGAACGCACGCGATGCCGCATTTTTGAGCGCATAAGGCTTTACTCAGAACTGCAGAAGTCTCAACTGTTACATCCCCTTTTTACATAATACTAGTGTCGTCAATTAAATCTCATGGTGTTCACATTTGCCACTTGAAGTAAAAATCTGAAACGCGATGGTTTTTCTGTTATATAATGATTAAGAAGCCACATCAGCCACTGTAATTTACGACAAGATAGATAAGTAATTATAGATAATTGAGGGTCACTTTAGACTATTTTGATAGTTTTCTCTTTTTTGAAACTTAACTTAAATCTAGGTTATAGATGTGATATGGCATAGGTCATCCTTCGATCCATTGTAGAACTTGGAAACCCACTCAGGGAATATTCGTTCACATTTTTGTTGAACGCAGTTGGTTTTTATCATCCTGTGTTAAAACATTTCCTTTTATCAGTAGTGCAATTTATAAACAATGTTTTGTGAGTAGAATAAAATTTCCAATGGTAAACTTAACTGCTTTTTCGACGTTATTTTACCAGCTAACTAAAAATTGGAAGCCTTGAACCCCTTCCACTAAATTTAGTTAGTACTAAGATTCTTTTACAGGGAGTGCAGTGGAGCTGACGCTGAAATCATTAAGTATTTGGTTATATCATCGCTAGTCTCACTGAACTCTTCTGAACTCTACATGTCATGTGTGGTCTGGCGTCTCCTTACCAGCAACAGGTCCCAGGTTCAAACTAGTCAATTCCCTAAAAAAGTACGCTCAGAGCGTCGTTGCGCGAAAGTGTTTGGGAGACACGACTTAGAACAAACAGAAACCACGCACAATGTTAGAACTCTATAGAGCCCTGCAAACTTTGTGAGTGAGGGTACGCCTTAACAAGTTACCCCTGACTATTATGAACAACATCGATCGGGAACGAGAGCCCTTGATACAGATCACACATTCAAGCCGTGGCTATGTATGGCGACAAGTCGACAGCGTAAGCTAGGAGGCGTCAAATTAATAATAGTACTGCGCCTCGTGATGACTGGGTGTTGTGTGATGTCCTTAGGTTAGTTAGGTTTAAGTAGTTCTAAGTTCTAGGGGACTGATGACCAAAGCTGTTAAGTCCCATAGTGCTCAGAGCCATTTGAACCAAGTACTGCGCCGCTGCGAATGCATTACCACCTGCAAGAGTGTCCGCGCACCGACAGCTCGGAGCACAGGGATGTTGTTGCAGCTGTTCTCACTACGGTCCGCGCCCGTGGACTAAGACTCGACCGAGAAAGTGCCAGCGTGAAACGACAAACAAAACCAACTGCTGTCAGCAAGTGGTAACAGACAGGCTCTTGCCGGACTACCATGACAGTAATACTTCTGATTCTTGCGAGCACCTTCACTCCGGCTCCCCAGAACTGAAGAGCTCCAACGTTCGCTCTGGCGGTCCTGAAGCGAAACACGACCGATGTGTCTGGCCGTTCAGAAGCGAATCCCTTGAACTCCTCACTTCACTTCGCTTTCACAGCGAAAGATTAGCTCCTTGTCCGCCACACATCGTCCCACGCCTAATAAAATGTGCAATCTCCGTCAGCCTGTTACTATCCAAAGAAAATTAAAGCTCTCATTACAGATTTCATTACCCCAATGACGTTAATTGGGCGTCAGCACTCGGGAGCTTAACGAGAAAAAGTTGAATCGAGGCAAAAAAAAAAAAAAAAAAAGTGGAAGGGGACAAGCCTCGAGAGCTTGGTGTCTTTCAACAATGAAACTACCGAGGACAGAAGTAGAAATATACGTTTTCAAAAATAATTTCAGGGTCTGGAAGTTTTATATAGTGAATAATTCACACAATGTGCCCTGAAAGTCAGATCACGAAGATGTCGATATAAATCAATTTGAAACCGTTCCAGCCTGTGGTCTGTGACACCGTCTCAGATACTCAAAATTTTCAAACACGGAAAGGATACTGTTTCCTGGTAACATGTCAATACAGGCACTTACAGTACCGAACAGCGTGTTGTACCAACCTTAGTCACGGTGATGGCGACGACAGGTGGTAGTATGGACTCCGCGAGACGGCAAAAGTTAGTTTAGCAATTAACCACGAACCACAATTCGCCGAGATTTGTCGCAGCAGGGTGTGAGTCGAGCACACTCTGCTCGATTTCGTCCTTAACGTGCCCGATAGGGTGGACGGTCAGATGACCTTAATAGCCTCACTAGAAACCTCGTGTCCGTAGACTGTTTATTAAACATCATTCTGACGCCCTTCGATAGCGATAAGGTGGTGCGTTGCCTTGCTACAGTTCCAGGTTGCCTGTGTGTTGATGTAGACTAATACGCGCGTAATAGGACAATACGTTCCTGTGTCGTCCGCCAGTGGGTGAGAATGAGCCGCTTCCAAGCTATATGTATACTCCCACTCGAGAATATCATTATCACCTGCGTAAACGGCGTTCTGTTGGATGACGGTAAGCATCGCTTATAAGCTGCCACCGACGTGTTCCATGGTGTAGCACGACTAATCTGTCCAGCCACATTTTTATTTACTTAGAGAGATAGCTGTCGGTTTCCCAACAATCATGATAATCTCTGTTCACAGTGGTGTGCGGTAGATGTGTAGGGCCCTGATTATTGTACACCATACTGAGAAACAAGTTGTGGATGGCAAGGGTACTGTTGCTGCAGTCCAGCAGTAATTTGCTGCATAGTGACCCTACTATGTGACAGTCGCCTGATACTGAACTGCATGGGAATACTTGTCCCAAGGTTCCGGTCTACCACGTCTGACCACCACTGGGCAGGGTCGCATCCAGGAACAAGTAATGGCCTCCCTATAACATCCTGTGCTGTGCCTCCCGTACCGTTGATCGGAGACTAGCAACAGTCGGACTAGGGAATTACCATCTTATGTCCATGCTGGCGTTAACACAAACGACTGCGTTTGGAGTGATGCCGTTTCTGGAAAGCGTGGTGTCGCACTGTGTTCATCGACGAATTGCGGCTCTATACTACCCCGGATGATAGTCGTCGGCGTCTACGACGGCGACCTGGAGAGCAGTCCCAAGTTAACGTGATTTGCAGAGGTACAGCAATGTTTGTTACACCAGTCACTGGGTGGCTGGTATGACTTTAGGTCACGTCTGGTGGTAGTAATTAAGGGAACTCTGACGGCACAACGACACGTCACAGGTATCCTGTATATTCAAGTGTTGCCTCTCATGCGACAGTTTCGTGATCGCATTTTTTACAGAACAATGCTTGCCTACAAATGGCACGTGTCTCCATGAGCTGTCTGGGTGATGTCAGATACTCCAATGGCCAGCAAAATCTCCAGATCTGACCTCTATAGAGAAGGGTGTGGGACCAGCTAGGACGTCAGCTCCTCGTCTGTGCCAATATCGAAGACATCGAGGAGTGGATTTTGTTATATTGACATATAAACGGGTACAACTTGTCATACAACACTTTCAAACACAGTTTTATATGTAATTCTTACCATACAGAGTTTCCTATGAAACACACATCCACCTCCTATACGTAGTGTATACACTCCTGGAAATGGAATAAAGAACACATTGACACCGGTGTGTCAGACCCACCATACTTGCTCCGGACACTGCGAGAGGGCTGTACAAGCAATGATCACACGCACGGCACAGCGGACACACCAGGAACCGCGGTGTTGGCCGTCGAATGGCGCTAGCTGCGCAGCATTTGTGCACCGCCGCCGTCAGTGTCAGCCAGTTTGCCGTGGCATACGGAGCTCCATCGCAGTCTTTAACACTGGTAGCATGCCGCGACAGCGTGGACGTGAACCGTATGTGCAGTTGACGGACTTTGAGCGAGGGCGTATAGTGGGCATGCGGGAGGCCGGGTGGACGTACCGCCGAATTGCTCAACACGTGGGGCGTGAGGTCTCCACAGTACATCGATGTTGTCGCCAGTGGTCGGCGGAAGGTGCACGTGCCCGTCGACCTGGGACCGGACCGCAGCGACGCACGGATGCACGCCAAGACCGTAGGATCCTATGCAGTGCCGTAGGGGACCGCACCGCCACTTCCCAGCAAATTAGGGACACTGTTGCTCCTGGGGTATCGGCGAGGACCATTCGCAACCGTCTCCATGAAACTGGGCTACGGTCCTGCACACCGTTAGGCCGTCTTCCGTCACGCCCCAACATCGTGCAGCCCGCCTCCAGTGGTGTCGCGACAGGCGTGAATGGAGGGACGAATGGAGACGTGTCGTCTTCAGCGATGAGAGTCGCTTCTGCCTTGGTGCCAATGATGGTCGTATGCGTGTTTGGCGCCGTGCAGGTGAGCGCCACAATCAGGACTGCATACGACCGAGGCACACAGGGCCAACACCCGGCATCATGGTGTGGGGAGCGATCTCCTACACTGGCCGTACACCACTGGTGATCGTCGAGGGGACACTGAATAGTGCACGGTACATCCAAACCGTCATCGAACCCATCGTTCTACCATACCTAGACCGGCAAGGTAACTTGCTGTTCCAACAGGACAATGCACGTCCGCATGTATCCCGTGCCACCCAACGTGCTCTAGAAGGTGTAAGTCAACTACCCTGGCCAGCAAGATCTCCGGATCTGTCCCCCATTGAGCATGTTTGGGACTGGATGAAGCGTCGTCTCACGCGGTCTGCACGTCCAGCACGAACGCTGGTCCAATTGAGGCGCCGGGTGGAAATGGCATGGCAAGCCGTTCCACAGGACTACATCCAGCATCTCTACGATCGTCTCCATGGGAGAATAGCAGCCTGCATTGCTGCGAAAGGTGGATATACACTGTACTAGTGCCGACATTGTGCATGCTCTGTTGCCTGTGTCTATGTGCCTGTGGTTCTGTCAGTGTGATCATGTGATGTATCTGACCCCAGGAATGTGTCAATAAAGTTTCCCCTTCCTGGGACAATGAATTCACGGTGTTCTTATTTCAATTTCCAGGAGTGTATGATGTCTTAAGATATTGTCATCTCGTTCCATTCTGGTGTGAAAGGATGAATGAGTGTGAGTATTTGTAGTTGTATGCTCGGTGTTGGGGGAGAAGTTTTGTCTGCTAGAGAACAGCAGTACCAACGTCTGAGTAGGTAGACACGATTCCTAAGGCAAAGAGGTTTGTCTCCTTGATGTGGATCTGTCCGTCCCTTGTCAGGTTGGTAAAGGAAGCTACCTCTCTGGTTACTTCCTATTGTATCCGTGGGGATACCCTCAGACGAGGCCCACAGTACTTAGTCTGCAGGCTGTTTCTCATGTGATAAATCGTCAGGTAAGCGCGTGTTTGGTGAGTCCGAAGCGCAACGAAATTCTTAAGTTTTTAGCCTAACTGAAATATTAATTACTTTTCTTACAGTTTTATATCGAAAAAGTTTTTTATATTTTAAATCACGATGCAATGCGATTTCAGTGTTGGCTTCGGAGTTTATTGCGGTAGTTGCTTGGTTTCCACTCCAATAAAGGAAAGTGGCTCAAATGGTTCAAATGGCTCTGAGCACTATGGGACTTAACTTCTGAGGTCATCAGTCCCCTAGAACTTAGATCTACTTAAATGTAACTTACTTAAGGACATCACCCACATCCATGCCCGAGGCAGGATTCGAACCTGCGACCGTTGCGGTCGCGCGGTTCCGGACTGTAGCGCCTAGAACTGCTCGGCCACCCCGCCGGCAAAGGAAAGTGGAAGCACGTTAAGTCATGAGGCGTAATTCTAATTAAAATCATCGCGCTTTAGTGTGCATTTGCGTGAAAGGTTTTCTCTCGTTGAAATTCTTCAAATTAATAATTTCTCGTTGTGCTCAACGCACGTGGTGTGTGCTTTGTAGTAACAGCACCACGTGCCCGTAAAATTGTTTAACGAGCCATCAGGTCAACACTATGGCGGTATTAACGCAGTTCGGAAGTTTTCTGTAAGTAATCTGTTTGGATTTGATTTCTTCATTAAAATCGTGGTGGAATCACATATTTTCTGTAAATGTACTTTTGCACGTGGAACATGTGCTGTAGTATCAAAACCAGCCCTCAGTTGCTCTTTTGCATAATATTTCTTGTATTCAAACTTAATTAATCGCTATCGCGAGCAGTTTTCCTATTTCACAATTTCTACAAAGGTTTTTTATAGAGTGTTTTGGTAAGATTGCGGTTATGTCGAACCATGTGAACTTTGTCTTAACTTCCAACACCAGTCTGTGGTTAGCCATTGGGAACACGACTACGCTAGGAGCGGAATTTCTTTGCCTAAATAGAATGGATTGGTTATAATTCTTCAGTTCCTATTTTTGTGTACACTTGAACTATCTTGGTGTGCTTATTTGAATGTGGTATCCCACTCTGTTTCCTATTCCTTGAAAACCACGTTTTATGCTAATTGAACCCCCTCTGAGTAACATTTTTCTTAAGTAATTTACAACAGTAAATAAGGCATCAGCTTTGAGACAGACTTAGCATGTGTTATCCGTTTTATTGAACATTGATGAATTTTAAAATAAATATAAAAGTTTAAGCTTACTTTACTTTTCTTTAATCTAATTTTCGCCATCAGTTCACTTAAAATAATAATAAAATGATTTAAAAAATGAGCCGATAGTGTCTGTGACTTTGCATATATTGAAAAATTTATAACAGTAGTACAAATTAATATATCAGTTACCCACGCATGCTTTCCACCCTACTAGGCTCGGAAGGTGTTTTAAAAACACTAAGCTCATTATAGGTTCTCAAATGTTAAGTTTTTCTGAACAGCAATTTCTTGGATGTAAGCCTATTATTATTATTATTTCCTTCACTTTCTCAGACGTTAAGTCCGGTTAAAAATGGAGTGACGCGGACCTTGATCAAGCGTCATTTCCTTTTAACTGTACGGTATGTGTTATATTGCATTTAGGAACTTTCGGGTAATTGAACATGTATCAATAATTACGGATTTCTGTAGTTGTATATATATGTTTGGATGTAGCTGTATTGCATTGATGTACTGGTGGATATTGTGTGGTATGACTCCTGTAGTTGATAGTATGATTGGTATGATGTCAACTTTATTCTGATGCCACATGTCCTTGACTTCCTCAGCCAGTTGGATGTATTTTTCAATTTTTTCTCCTGTTTTCTTTTGTATATTTGTTGTATTGGGTATGGATATTTCGATTAGTTGTGTTAATTTCTTCTTTTTATTGGTGAGTATGATGTCAGGTTTGTTATGTGGTGTTGTTTTATCTGCTATAATGGTTCTGTTCCAGCATAATTTGTATTCATCATTCTCCAGTACATTTTGTGATGCATACTTGTATGTGGGAACGTGTTGTTTTATAAGTTTATGTTGTAAGGCAAGCTGTTGATGTATTATTTTTGCTACATTGTCATGTCTTCTAGGGTATTCTGTATTTGCTAGTATTGTACATCCACTTGTGATGTGATCTACTGTTTCTATTTGTTGTTTGCAAAGTCTGCGTTTATCTGTTGTGGTATTGGGATCTTTAATAATATGCTTGCTGTAATATCTGGTGTTTATTGTTTGATCCTGTATTGCAATCATGAATCCTTCCGTCTCACTGTATATATTGCCTTTTCTTAGCCATGTGTTGGATGCGTTTTGATCGATGTGTGGCTGTGTTAGATGATACGGGTGCTTGCCATGCAGTGTTTTCTTTTTCCAATTTACTTTCTTCGTATCTGCTGATGTTACATGATCTAAAGGGTTGTAAAGGTGGTTATGAAATTGCAGTGGTGTAGCCGATGTATTTATATGAGTGATTGCTTTGTGTATTTTGCTAGTTTCTGCTCGTTCTAGAAAGAATTTTCTTAAATTGTCTACCTGTCCATAATGTAGGTTTTTTATGTCGATGAATCCCCTTCCTCCTTCCTTTCTGCTTAATGTGAATCTTTCTGTTGCTGAATGTATGTGATGTATTCTATATTTGTGGCATTGTGAACGTGTAAGTGTATTGAGTGCTTCTAGGTCTGTGTTACTCCATTTCACTACTCCAAATGAGTAGGTCAATATTGGTATAGCGTAAGTATTTATAGCTTTTGTCTTGTTTCTTGCTGTCAATTCTGTTTTCAGTATTTTTGTTAGCCTTTGTCTATATTTTTCTTTTAGTTCTTCTTAAATATTTGTATTATCTATTCCTATTTTTTGTCTGTATCCTAGATATTTATAGGCATCTGTTTTTTCCATCGCTTCTATGGAGTCACTGTGGTTATTCAATATGTAATCTTCTTGTTTAGTGTGTTTTCCCTTGACTATGCTATTTTTCTTACATTTGTCTGTTCCAAAAGCCATATTTATATCATTGCTGAATACTTCTGTTATCTTTAGTAACTGGTTGAGTTGTTGATTGGTTGCTGCCAGTAGTTTTAGATCATCCACGTATAGCAAATGTGTGATTTTGTGTGAGTATGTTCCAGTAATATTATATCCATAATTTGTATTATTTAGCATGTTGGATAGTGGGTTCAGAGCAAGACAGAACCAGAAAGGACTTAATGAGTCTCCTTGGTATATTCCACGCTTAATCTGTATTGGCTGTGATGTGATGTTATCTGAATTTCTTTGAATATTAAGTGTGGTTTTCCAGTTTTTCATTACTATGTTTAGAAACTGTATCAATTTAGGATCTACTTTGTATATTTCCAATATCTGTAGTAACCATGAGTGGGGTACACTATCAAAGGCTTTTTGGTAATCAATGTATGCGTAGTGTAGCGACCTTTGTTTAGTTTTAGCTTGATATGTCACCTCTGTATCTATTATCAGTTGCTCTTTACATCCTCGTGCTCCTTTGCAGCAGCCTTTTTGTTCTTCATTTATAATTTTGTTCTGTGTTGTATGTGTCATTAATTTCTGTGTAATGACTGAAGTTAATATTTTGTAGATTGTTGGTAGGCATGTTATGGGGCGATATTTAGCTGGGTTTGCTGTGTCTGCTTGATCTTTAGGTTTCAGATAGGTTATTCCATGTGCAAGTGTATCAGGGAATGTGTATGGGTGGCGCAATGTAACTGTTAAATAATTTAGTTAGATGTGAATGTGTTGAGGTGAACTTCTTTAGCCAGTAATTTGCTATTTTATCATTTCCAGGGGCTTTCCACTTGTGTGTAGAATTAATTGCTCGGGTGACTTCATGTTGCAAAATTATCACTTCAGGCATTTGTGGTATCATCTTGTATGTGTCTGTTTCTGCTTGTATCCACCGTGCATGCCTGTTATGTTGTACCGGGTTTGACCATATGTTGCTCCAGAAGTGTTCCATGTCTGTTATGTTTGGTGGATTGTCTATTTTAATGTGTGTGTTATCTATTGTTTGGTAAAATCTCTTTTGGTTTGTGTTGAATGTTTGGTTTTGTTTCCTTCTATTTTCACTTTTTTTGTATCTTCTAAGTCGTTTGGCCAATGCTTGTAATTTCTGCTTCTTTTCATCTAATTGCTCTATTGCTTCTTGTTGTGAGATTTTACCTAACCTTTTTCGTTTTTTGTCTGATATTTCATTTCTTATAAATTGTGTTAGCTGTCCGATGTCTTTTCTCAGTTTTTCTATTCTGATCTGTAGCCTGTGTTGCCATGCTGGTTTTGTGGGTTTCTTCTGTGTATTGGTTTGTTCTGATCTCTGCCTAGTGTGTATATTTAGTGTAGTGAGTGCTCCTATATAAACCAGTAGTTGTAACTCTTCCATAGTTGTATTTTCATTTATTTTGTTGTGTATGATTGTGTTGATAGTTTTTATTGTTGTTTCGACTTGTGGGTTATTTGGCGGTCTATGCAAGAATGGTCTAATGTCTGTATTTGTGTCTTTGTATTCTATATATGTCAGCTGAAATTTCTCTTCTATATCTAACACGTGTGTCTCTTCGTGTTCTATTTGTGCTTGTTCTGGTGGCTGTCTTAAGATTTTGTTTTCCTCTGATTGTTTAATTGATGCGTGTTGGTCTTTGTTTGTTTGCTCTGGGATGTTTGAGTCCATTACTGAATTTTCTTCTTCTTCTGATTGCACATTATTTTGTTCCAGTATTTGTTGTACTTGTTGTTTGATGTTTTCTAATTCTGACTGGGGTATCCTGTTATTTTTGATTATTACATGGATCTGATCAGCTAGTCGTTGTTCTGTTAAAAATTTTAATTCCGGGTATCTGGTAATAAATATTGTGTATACTTGTGATCTGTATCCAGTTGTGTTGGTTCCTAGGTTTGTTGCTTGGTAATAACAGAACATGAGGTGTCGATTAACTTCATCTGACCATCTCATCCTCTGTCTTTGTTTTCCTTCTAGGGTGGTTGCAGGAAGCATATCCTGCAAAACACCTCTATTTGGATTTAAATCATTTTCCAGTTGGCTAGCAGTGTCGTTACCATTGTGGGCGGGCATAGGGTTCAAGCGTCGTCCCCGACCATGACGGCGCTTGTCCGAGGCTTCTTTAGTTCTGTCCTGAACCAAGTAATCACACTAAAAGGGGGGTTAGCCCTATTAGTGGTTTGTTCTTTTCGTCGCCTTTTACGACTGGCAGAACATACCGGAGGCCTATTCTTTATTTATTTATTCTTTATTTAATTATTATTATTATTATTATTACCGTTATTATTTTGGTTGTTACATTACAACAATTATATATTTTACGTTGTTTAAGAATTTCTTCATTACTACAATATATTAAAACATTTTATATATTTTATTGTTGATGTTATTATTAAGAACTATGGCACTTTAAAGTGGGAATGACGGGAAGTTTGGTGGGAGAGAAGGGAGACTTAGTCAGCCATAAATTGATTCTCCCACTCCCTCTCCAGAATCATTTACTGGAGCTATGCTTGCGGACACCCTTAGTAACTTGGCACGTAGGAGGTCGGATACCCGCACATCCTTGGAGACGATTGTCTCTTGCGTCTGGCGCAACCATCAGACATCTGCAGCTCGTGGTCTGGCGGTTAGCTTAGATGCCTCTGGATCACGGAGTCGCAGGTTCGATTCCCGGCTGAGTTGGGGATTTTCTCCGCCCGAGGACTGGGTGTTTGTATTGTCCTCATCATTTCATCATCATTTGTGAAAGTGGCGAGATTGGACTGCTTAAAGATTGGAAATTTGTACGGCCGCTGATAACTTCGCTGTTGAGCGCTCCACAAACCAAACATCATCAACGATCAGACCGCGGGCTCGGCCTAACTGTCTTTCTTAATTGCCTTCTACCACAGGCATTAGCGAAAAATATGGAAGGTGTCGTTGACTACCTCAGGAAGGTGAATCGTAGGAGACAATTTTATAGAGAACCGACAGAACTAACCGCTAGCTATAGTGCAGTGTAAAATATATTATGCTTATTTCAATAATGTAAATGAGTATCTTGGTTACACCTACACAGAGCTGCTGCCGGTACGATTTAATCTTGAAAACCACACGAGAGAACTGCTCGGAATTTGATACATAAGCTTTGAAAAGCACACGTTCAGTAACTTGAGAAGTAAATATGTCACGCCAGTTCTAACTGATTTGAAGGAAAGTGAACATAAATTTTCGTTCAGAAGTAGTGCAGTTGGGTCCATTAATGGAGCTTTCACACGTAAATCAAAATAGCTCTTTACAAGATGCAGGTCAATGAAATGAGGAAGGTCGCGAACAAAAAACTCAAGAATGGTGGAGAATGGGATTAAAAAAAAAGAAAAAAAAAGAGCTATTGCGAACGCAACATCATTTCTAAGTTTCTCAGTCTTTCAGATCCTACTGGTGAAATATTTCATTTCTTAAATACTTTTCTCGAGGAACAGCGATGAGCTGTCACGATGCGACAGCGATAAACATTCGTTGCACAGTGCTTCTGACGAATAAATTCAGAACTATAAATTCAGAAGATGCAAGTCTAACGTTAAGAAAGCGGTAGTACTATTAAAGGGTTATACAACAGCCGTTTGCGGTTTATTTTTCAAGAATGCGTATCTTAAGCTGCGGATGCACCTGTTCTAAACTTTTGTAGAACCAAAAAGTTTTGTTCATTCTTGAAACAATCACTTTTTATGAGAATCGTAACAGGTTTAGTCTCACTATGGCCACCTTCAGATGCTATGGGTGCATTTGGTGAACAAATGTTCATGCGATACCAAACGCTGTCCACAGCATCTGAAGGTGGCCATTGTGAGCCGAAACCGGTTGTTTTGTGTCATAAAAAGTGATTGTATTGAAACTAAACAAAAATTTATAATAAGGCAGTGAGGTCAAAAATAAACAAAACTGTGTAAGAAATCAGTCACCGTCACCTGGGACGGAATGTCGTTTTTTTTTTTTTTTTCCCTACTCCTGGACCGCTTATCTGTTGCGTGAGCACCAAGTTGGGCTGAGCAAGTCTCAGAACGGAAACAAAGGATGCGGCGGCCTGCCCGCATTCCCGGTGCTCCTCTCGTATGCATACGGACCACCACTGTCCCTTTCAGACGCGGAGGGGAGGAGAGGATGACTCAGGAGGAATAAAAAAACCGTAGCAGAGCAGGAACCGGCGGCTGCACGGCGTGGCGCAAAGGAAAAAACACTTTCTCCGCCGCATCCGGGTCGGACGCCCCGCTCCCACCCGCCGCGTTGTTTCCGTAGCTGCGTTGCCACCTGGCCGCCAGCTCTCCGGAAGTCTCCGCTGCCCATTGACCAACACCGCCTAATCTCTGCTGTCTCATTCCTTGCAGGAAGCTCCAGAATTAAAAACTGTCCTCATTTTATGCCATGGCACTTTTTTCAGTTGATCCACATGACCTAGACTGGTTAGTATTGGCACCGTGGTATGAACACCTACACTTCCAAAGCCTTCATCCTTACCCCAACGACTTTATTCTTGTGTTCTCCGCGTACTAAAGCGTTGCTTTCAGCGCACACTTAAATGCAGTATCTGTGGTAACAACAGCCACAAATGTGTCTACACTTTTTGTACTGTCATGGTAGCAATACAGCTCATTGTAAAATTGCGTAACACAAAAGTAGAACAATTAAATTTGCTGATAAAGACAGGAACAAATAATCAGGATTTTCACATTAATATGAAGACGGTTCTCAGTAAAGTAACTGCTGTATTTGATTTGGCTCTGGAGAATGCAGCGATGACTGAAATTGCACAATGGAAACCGGATAAACAGTTGTTGATTTTCTATACCCAAGTGTGTTATCGACCAAAAAGAAGTTTCACTAGACACTTGGACTACCTATCACTGAAAACACATAACCGACCCTCCGAATATACGTTTACGCCGTTACGTACCGCAAGAAGTAATTACGTGCCAGAACACGAGAGGATCAAATGGTTCAAATGGCTCTGAGCACTATGGGACTTAACTTCTGATGTCATCAGTCCCCTAGAATTTAGAACTACTTAAAGCTTACTAACCTAAGGACATCACACACTTCCATGACCGAGGCAGGATTCGAACCTGCGACCGTAGCTGTCGCGCGGTTCCAGACTGAAGCGCCTAGAACCGCTCGCCCACCCCGGTCGGCTACGAGAGGATCCATAAGACGCAAAATGTAGTTTTCGAGCTCTGAACGGTGAGGAACGACTGATAATGCTTTGCACGATTCTGTCGTTATCATCGATGGACCCTACAGCCACAGTGAAATGAAAGCTATAGGGTAATATCTGTGAAATCATTCATTAATTGATCAATGAGTTTTTCGAGTCGGATTGTTTCTTCCAAATTCACACCTGCTGGAAATGTTCAAGACTGGCATGATAAACACATCCCCTGGGGCCGCCACAATCGCCGGATTTAAATGTTATCGAGCCTTTGTCAGGAATACATTCAGAGGCCCACTAGTGTCATCCAGGAACTTTCAAGGAAAAGTAACCATTGATATGCGTGGAATGGTTTGAAATTCAGTGAACCACTATTCAGGATTTAGGTCCATCGATATCCAGAATGGAAGGAAATCCATAGATGTGATGTACATGTACAGAAAAACAAATGGTTACAATTTTAGAAAAAAAAAAGGTTTATTCAAGAAAAAGAGCTTCACAAATTGAGCATGTCAGTAACGCATTGGCCCACCTGTGGTCGTTGTGCAAGCACTTATTCGGCTTGGAGTTGATTTATAGAGTTGTTGGATGTCCTACTCAGGGATATCACGCCAAATTCTGCCCGATTGGCGCATTAGATTTTAAAAATCGCGAGCTGGTTAGTCGACCCTGCCAATAATGCTCCAAACGTTCTCAATAGCGGAGAGATCTGACGACGTTGCTGACCAAGATAAGGCGTGGCAAGCACGCAGAGCAGTAGAAACTCTCGCTATTTGCGACCGGGTATTATCTTGTTGAAGCCATGTGTGGCCAGGCATTATCTTGTTGAAATGTAAGACCACGATGGCTTGCCATAAAGGGCAACAAAATTGAATTAGAATGTTATCGACGTACGGCTGTGTTGTAAGGGTCCTGCTGTAAAAACACCTGGCTGTCGGGCTTTATGGCGAAGGACGGTCAAGTTGGTATCCCACAGCTGCACAGGGCGTCTCTAGACACGTCGTCGCTGGTCATCGGGGCTCAGTTCGAAGTGGGACTCTCTACTGAAGACGATTCTACAACAGTCAATGAGATTTCAGGCCGAAGACGTGTCTGTAAGTGTCTCGGACGGCTATGTGATACCAACCTGGACTCTCACCTTAAGGCCCATAAGGCACGCCAACCAGGAATGATGACCTGGGTGCCATTTCTTTTCATATCAAGGCCTCTTTGGTTATCATTCATGACGCCCTTTTCGATGTCATTTGCAATGGACAACCATACTAATCGGTTGTTCATAGTACAACTCCTGCATACTGTTTATGACTGAAACGTTTAGCCAATCTCTGAGACCGATAGTGGTATCTGTGGTGCTGTGGTAGCTGATCAGATGGACTAAGGGTGTTTCATTCGTTGTTTGCATACAGCGTATAGAAATTGTGTTAGTGGTTACTTACTAACATGAACTTCTGTACCAGAAGAATGAACAGAGAGAAACGTAACTAGCAGCAGTCCAGGTAGTGAGATATATTACGAATTTCAAATGCAAAAAGCTTTTCGGAGACATTATACTCAGTTTTGTAATTTAGGCTAAAAGTCGTACAACGGCTGCTGTTATTTTGGGTCAACTCCGGAAACTTCCTTTCAGTGTGTAGCTGATGGTACTTCTGGCATCAGAATCACTTTGCTCCCTTCCCTGTTCTGTTCGCGAAAGGTGAGTGCGAAGAACAACTGACGATAAACATCCGTACGAATTCTTATTTCGCTGACTTTCTCGTCTTGGTAATTTCCTATACATATTCTTTTATGAGGGGAAAGAGTATGTTGTCCAACTCGCCTTTGGACTCACTTTCTTGAAATTTCAACAGTAAAACTCTCCACGACACGCAGCGCCTCTCTTGTAGCGTCTGCCGCTGCAATTTATTGAACACCTTCATAGCCCTCTTGTACTTACCAAACGATCATCTTGCGAACCGTGTCGCTCTCCGTGGGTCTTCTATATCTGTTCTATTAATCAAACCTGGTATGTGTCTCGGGTGACCAATCTTCAGAATCGGTCTTTCATGTATTTTGAAAGCTATTTCTTTTGTGAATGAATTAAGATAATCATAAATATTCTTTTAATGAAACTAAGCCTAGCATCTGCTTTTCCTACGATTAGTTTTATGCGTTAACTGCAATTTAAGCCACTCTGGATGCTTACTCCTAGCAATTTTACGACTTTCCAGTGATTATAATCAATAGAGAAACCGAATAGCAATCGATTTCTTCGCTTATGCACGTACATAACACTTATTTACGAGCAGAGTCTAAAGCCAGTACCTGCACTAATCATCGATTCTCAGCAGGTATTCCTGCAGTTTATTACTTTTCTGGCCGGTCGGAGTGGCTGACCGGTTCTAGGCGCTACAATCCGGAACCGCGCGACCGCAACGGTCGCAGGTTCGAATCCAGTTGCCGGCCGGTTTGGCCGTGCGGTTCTAGGCGCTTCAGTCTGGAACTGCGTGACCGCTACGGTCGCAGGTTCGAATCCTGCCTCGGGCATGGATGTGTGTGATGTCCTTAGGTTAGTTAGGTTTCAGTAGTTCCAAGTTCTAGGGGACTGATGACCATAGATGTTAAGTCCCATAGTGCTCAGAGCCATTTGAGCCTCGCCTCGAATCCAACCTCGGGCATGGATGTGTGTGATGTCCTTAGGTTAGTTAGGTTTAAGTACTTCTAAGTTCTAGGGGACTGATGACCTCAGCAGTTAAGTCCCATAGTGCTCAGAGCCATTTGAACCATTACTTTTCTGGTCTGGAAATCTTCCTATAGACAACAACATCTACATCTACATCATACTCCGCAAGCCACCTCATGGTGTGTGGCGGAGAGTACTTTCGGTACCACTATCCGATCCCTCCAACCCTGTTCCACTCGCGAATAGTGAGTGGGAAGAATGATTGTCGATAAGCCTCTGCATTGGCTCTAATTTATCGAATTTTCTCTACGTGGTCAGTGTGCGAGATGTATGTGGGGGAAGTAATATGTTGTCCGACTGCTCCTGAAAAGTTCTGTCCCGAAATTTCAATAGTAAATCACTCCGTGATGCACAACGCCTCTCTTGTAACGTCTGCTAGTGGAGTTTTTTTGGCATCTCCGTAACGCTCTCTCGCCTGCTAAATGATCCCGTGACGAAACGCGCCGCTCTTCGTTGGATATTCTCTATCTCCTCTATCAATCCTACCTGATAGGGATCCCAGATAGACGAACAATACTCAAGAATAGGGCGAACAAGCGCCTTATAAGCCACTTCTTTCGTGGATGAGTTACATTTCCTTAAGATTCTTCCGATGAATCTGAGTCTTGTGTCTGCCTTTCCGACTATCTGTTTTATATGGTCATTCCACTTAAGATCCCTTTGGAGAGTTAGGCCTAGATATTTTACGGCAGACGCTGTCTCCAGCTGTTTGTCATCAATAGTGTAGCTGTACAGTAGTGGATTTCTTTCCCTGTGTATGCGCAATATTTTACATTTATTTACGTTCAAGATCAACTGTGCAGAGTCTGCACCATTCACAAATTCTCTGCAGGTCGTTCTGTAAGTTCTTACTATCTTCTGGCGTTGCTACTTTGGTATAGACAACTGCATCATCTGCGAATAGCCTTAAAGAGCATCTGACGATTTCTACTGGATTATTTATAGTCATTGTAAACAGCAACGGCCCTATCAGACTTCCCTGTGGTACTCCGGATATTACGTTTACATCCGTCGATTATTTCCGTTAAGAGACACGAGTTTTATCTGCAAGAAAGTCTTGAATGCAATCGCAGATCTGTTCCGATACTGCGTAAGCTCGTATTTTTTTCGTTAAACGGCAATGAGGGACGGTGCCAAATGCCTTACTGAAATCAAGGAACACGGCATCAACCTGAGCGCCGTTGTCCACTGCGCGTTGGATCCCATGGAGGAGCAGAGTGAGCTGAGTTTCGCAGGATAACATCGTCTGCGAACAGCCTCATGCAGACTACCACGCTATTCAATAGAACATCCGTATATTTTGTAAACAGGGAAGGATCTCCTGACACTCACTGGAGAGACTTCCCAAATTATCTTTACGTCTGTCGATTTCGTCCCGTCAAGAACAATGTGTTGAGTTATCTCTGTTGAGAAGTCCTAAATCCAGTCACATATCTTGTTCGATACTCAGTAAACGTGTATTTTGTTCACTAACCGACAATGTGGAACCATATGCCTTCCGAAAGTCAAGCAACACGACCTCAATTTTGGCTCACTTATCCAAAGCGCTCTGAGTTTCAAGGGCGAATAGGGAGAGCTGAGTTTCGCAAGATGTCTGCGTCGAATCCATGCTGATTTTTTTGGGAGGAGATTTTCGTTTTCTAAACACGTCACAAAACGGTAGCGTGAAGCACGTCCTGTAACTCTACAGCAGACTTATGTCACTTATATAGGCCCATAATTATGTGTACATGCCTTTCAATCTTCTTAAAAATGGGAATTAACTGTGTTTCATTTCTGGGCGCTAGGAACCGTTCATTGCTGCAGAACCTTCGATAAACTACAGCCAGAATGGGGGCAAATTATTTCGCATAATCTCTGCAGAATCTCAAAGGTATCTGATATGTTCCGATGTCTTTGCACTACTGAATCCGTTTGCTTAGCTGAGTGGTCACGCTGTTGCATGTCATGCAGCGGGCTCGGGTTCAATTCCCTGCCGGGCTGGAGATTTTCTCCTCTCGTGGTCTGGGTATTGTGTTGTCCTCGTCATCATTTCATCATCACCGACGCATAAGTCACCCAGTGTGGCGTCAGCTGGAACAAGATTTGCAACTCGCGGCCGAACTTCCCCGGATGTCGCCTCCCGACTAACAGTGCTACACGATCACTTTTCATTTCCACTACTCTGCGATTTTAACTGATTTTCTATTCCGCAATCACGTACCTCAATATCTGTCATCTAGGCGTTCGTGCAATGTCTGAAAGAAAGAACCGTAATATCATCTCCCGTGGTAAGGCAATTTCATCTGATCAAATACCGTATTTCTGCCTTCTATTTGCTATTCTCCGGCTGTCTGCCATTATGGTCACAGAGCGCCTAAATACACTCCTGGAAATGGAAAAAAGAACACATTGACACCGGTGTGTCAGACCCACCATACTTGCTCCGGACACTGCGAGAGGGCTGTACAAGCAATGATCACACGCACGGCACAGCGGACACACCAGGAACCGCAGTGTTGGCCGTCGAATGGCGCTAGCTGCGCAGCATTTGTGCACCGCCGCCGTCAGTGTCAGCCAGTTTGCCGTGGCATACGGAGCTCCATCGCAGTCTTTAACACTGGTAGCATGCCGCGACAGCGTGGACGTGAACCGTATGTGCAGTTGACGGACTTTGAGCGAGGGCGTATAGTGGGCATGCGGGAGGCCGGGTGGACGTACCGCCGAATTGCTCAACACGTGGGGCGTGAGGTCTCCACAGTACATCGAAGTTGTCGCCAGTGGTCGGCGGAAGGTGCACGTGCCCGTCGACCTGGGACCGGACCGCAGCGACGCACGGATGCACGCCAAGACCGTAGGATCCTACGCAGTGCCGTAGGGGACCGCACCGCCACTTCCCAGCAAATTAGGGACACTGTTGCTCCTGGGCTATCGGCGAGGACCATTCGCAACCGTCTCCATGAAGCTGGGCTACGGTCCCGCACACCGTTAGGCCGTCTTCCGCTCACGCCCCAACATCGTGCAGCCCGCCTCCAGTGGTGTCGCGACAGGCGTGAATGGAGGGACGAATGGAGACGTGTCGTCTTCAGTGATGAGAGTCGCTTCTGCCTTGGTGCCAATGATGGTCGTATGCGTGTTTGGCGCCGTGCAGGTGAGCGCCACAATCAGGACTGCATACGACCGAGGCACACAGGGCCAACACCCGGCATCATGGTGTGGGGAGCGATCTCCTACACTGGCCGTACACCACTGGTGATCGTCGAGGGGACACTGAATAGTGCACGGTACATCCAAACCGTCATCGAACCCATCGTTCTACCATTCCTAGACCGGCAAGGTAACTTGCTGTTCCAACAGGACAATGCACGTCCGCATGTATCCCGTGCCACCCAACGTGCTCTAGAAGGTGTAAGTCAACTACCCTGGCCAGCAAGATCTCCGGATCTGTCCCCCATTGAGCATGTTTGGGACTGGATGAAGCGTCGTCTCACGCGGTCTGCACGTCCAGCACGAACGCTGGTCCAACTGAGGCGCCAGGTGGAAATGGCATGGCAAACCGTTCCACAGGACTACATCCAGCATCTCTACGATCGTCTCCATGGGAGAATAGCAGCCTGCATTGCTGCGAAAGGTGGATATACACTGCACTAGTGCCGACATTGTGCATGCTCTGTTGCCTGTGTCTATGTGCCTGTGGTTCTGTCAGTGTGATCATGTGATGTATCTGACCCCAGGAATGTGTCAATAAAGTTTCCCCTTCCTGGGACAATGAATTCACGGTGTTCTTATTTCAGTTTCCAGGAGTGTACATTGACGAATAAAATCGCAACACCACAAGTAATTAATGGAATGAAATTTCTGGAAGACATTTGTCTAGGTAACATATTTAAGTGATTAATATTGCAAGATTACAAGTTAATACGAGTTGAGACAAGCCATTGAAAATGCGAAAAACCGCTAGAATGTTGGATGTAAGTAAGCAAAAGTACTTCTGTTGTGCTGTACAGGTGTCGCAGGCTAGTCTGTGGTACGGAGTTCCATGTCTGCTACACTTGGTCGGTCAATACAGGAATGGTAAATGCTATTTTTGGATGACGTCGGAGTTGTCGTTCGATGATGTCCCATGTGTGCTCGACTGGAGACAGATCTGGTGATTGAGCAGCTCAAGGCAACATGTCGACACTCTGTAGAGCACGTTGAGTTACGACGGCGTTATATGGACGAGCGTTATCCTGTCGGAAAATAACCCCTGGTATGTTGTTCGTAAATGGCAGCACAACAGATCGAATCACCAGATTGACATAGAGTCAAGATGAGTGGGGTAACCACGATAGTGCTCCTTCTGTCATACGAAATTGCACCTCAGGCCACAACTGCAGTAGTAGGTCAGTGTGTCTAGCATGCTGACAGGTTTGGTACAGATCCTCAACTGGCCTCCTTCTAACCAACACTAGGCCATCAGTGGCAGCGATTCAAAACCATCTTTCATCAGAAAACATAACAGACCTACTCCCTGCCCTCCAATGACTCTCACTTGACACCACTGAAGTCGCAAATGGCTGTAAATGGAAATGAGCGTTTGGCGTCATTGGCCGGGAGGCCCCTTACGGGGCAGGTCTTATTACATTCGACGCCACATTGGGCGACCTGCGCGCCGGATGGATATGAAATGATGATCAAGACAACACCCAGTCCCTGATTGGAGAAAATCCTCGACCCAGCCGGGAATCGAAGCCGGGCCCCTTAGGACGCCAGTCCGTCACGCTGACCGTTCAGGTATCGGAGCGGACACAAATGGCACCGGTTTGGGGTCAGTGAAATGCACGCTACAGGGCGTCTGGCTCGGAGCTGTGCTTGAGGTTACTGCTTTGTAACAACTTGTTGTGGCACTGTGTTGCCAGGTGCCGCTCAGATTGCTGCTGTAGATGCAATACGATGCGCCGTAGATATGCTTCCACGTTGGTCTTCCCTCAAGGGTAGTGCCACGTGGCCGTCTAGAGTCTGGTCTTCTCGCGGCCGTACATTCTCGTTACCACCGCTGCCAGCAATCATGTACAGTGGCTACATGCCTGCCAAATCTTTCGCTAATATTGCACGAGTAATATCCAGCTTCTCGTAGCCCCATTACACGTCTTTGTCGCCTTAAAGGCATTCATGACTAACATCAACTCACCTCTTTCGATCTCAAAGGTTACAGCATGCATTTAAACCAAACCTGATTTTCATCCTCATAATGGCGCTACTAGCGCCACTCTTACGTGATTGGCACGAAATCTGAGTTGACATCATCTGTCAGATGTAGAAACATCCCTACCAATTTTCATCTATGTCACACAACTCATTCTTGTTGTTGTGATTTTTTCTGTCAGTGCAAATGCATTTCGATCCGTTTACTGATTTTACTTCCGAATTAACCGAACGCTTCTCTATTTGCTTCACTCACGCTCATTTTGGCTCCCTTCAGGTATCGTTTGTCAACCAGACCTCGAATTAGGCTAAACCTCTAAAACTCTCTTTGGTTTTGTAGCAACTTTATAACATCGGCATTTACTGCCCTATGCTGCAATTGTACACTTATTTTGAATTTCATCCATTTGTGCCGCACAACTGCGAACTCTCAGCTGAACAGTTTGTTTCCTGACACTCTTACTAAAAATAATGTTTTCCTACCGTTCTTAACATTCTTTGTTGTAACTATGGGATGCCACTATAGTAGCGTAAGCGACCCTCACTAATACACATCTGCGTCTACGTCTATGCTCTGCAAATGACTGTGAAGTGCAGAGGGTACCAGTCATTAGGGTTGCTCCCGGTTCCACTAACGTACAGACCACGATAAGAGCGATTGCTTGAATGCCTCTGTGTATGTTGTAATTATTCTAATCTTATCCTTACGATCCCTATGTGAGCGATACGTAGGAGGTTGTTGTATATTCCTACAGACATCATTTTAAAGCTAGTCCTTGAAACTTTGTTCGTATACTTTCTCGGGATAGTTTATGTCTATCTTCAAGAGTCTGCTAGTTCAGTTTCTCCTGTATCTCTGTGACACTCTCCTACGCATCAAACAAATCTGTAACTTCAACTTTTATAGTCCTGTCTTCCTCAGTTGCGTGTAATATTACGGTATATTAATAATTTTTACTTATGGACCGTCTGACAGCAACTGAATAAAACACAATTTTAGTGCCATACGCGTTTCGCCTTTATTTTCTGCAAGGCATCATCAATGGCATGGAATATGTACATATGTTAGCTATTTTATTTACATTTTTGTCATTGTGCCTATAGGTTATAAACAGTTCTGGTGGTTGGTATTTCCTATTAAGTAGTAATGTTTTGAACTGTACTTACAGGTTGCGTGGACAATTTCCTACATATTACGCTCCTCTTGCATTTTTGGTGTTGTTCTTCTTTTTATGAACGCCAATTTGCGGTACATATGTACATATTCCAGGCCACTGATGATGCCTTGCAGAAAATAAAGGCGAAACGCGTATGGCACTAAAATTGTGTTTTATTCAGTTGCTGTCAGACGGTCCATAAGTAAAAATTATTAATATACCGTAAATCTGTAACTATTTGTGCTGCCCTTCTCTGTATAAGTTCAATATCCTCTGTTAATCCTATTTGGTATGGGTCCCAAACGAGTGATTCATAAGCAATCTCCTTTGTAGACTGATTGCACTTCCTCAGTATTCTACCAATAAACCTGACTACTACTTACTTTACGCACGACTGAGCCTGTGTGATCATTCCATGACATCACCACAAAGTGCTATACCCAGATATTTGTATGAGTTGGCCATTCCAACAGTAAGTCATTGATATTATAGTCATAGGATACTACGCTTTTTGTGAAGTGCACAATTTTGTATTTTTGACCATTTAAAGCAAGTTACCAGCCTTAGCACCGCTTTGAAATATTATCAAGATCTGAATATTTATGCAGCTTCCTTCAGGAAGTAGATCGTTATAGATTACTGTGCCATCTGCAAAAGTTCTAAGTTTACGATTAATATTGTCCGCAAGGTCATTAATATACAACATGAACATCAAGTCTACCAACACACTTCCCCGTGGCACACCGGAAGAACCTATGTCAATGTACTTAACGTTTATGTGCAACCAGTAGGCTGTTTAATTTTTTATTGTGACCACCAAATGTTATCGAGTTCTATACGACAATAAACACGCCGCACCATTTACGTTGTATGTAGTTCTTATATTTCTTCTATTTCTTTTTATAATGTATATTTCAACCTGAATTTAATATTTCTTTGCTTTCACTTCACGTGTCAGCTAGCATTCTGTTTCTAATAGTTTATGTTCATACAGAACAACGAAAACACCCTTTCCTACTTATTTCAGTGCAATTACATTTGCCAAACATTGAGTTTTGTGATTGCAACTGAAGATTTGTTGTAAGCTCCATATTTATCCTTTATTTATAATAAGAGCTTTCATCATGTTAGCTGCTGCTACGTCTGGCGTCACACATGGTACACTGCAGTCTCCAGCGTGGCGCCGCACATTTATGATCAGTCGCTACATAGATGGCACACTTAAGGGAAACCACGCTATTCTCCCGCCACACAAATAATTCGTGCGATGTGCCGATACTTATGTCTGACACCACAGAAGGCGCTGATACCAAGGACTACCTCCTTCATCCGCCAAATAGTTCGCAGATGAACATTCTTCTGCCGACCGCAGGATTCACTCCATCACTCCTAGGCCCAGTTCCAGGTATAGTTGCCAATTAATTACCGTCACCAGTCATCGGACTGTCAACTCCGAGTGCCTGAATTTATTAACTGTCATCGACAGCACTCCAGGCTGATCTTCTATTAGATTAGTTAGTCAACGTTCATCAATGCCGCGACTTCTCATCAAACTAAATTTGAAAGTTTATTGTGTACATTGTTTTCATAAATGGTTGTTATCGTTTCTCATCGTGTTGCTACGTCATTTTTGTTATAATCGAACATGGTCCTGTGATCACACAATTGCAGCGTTCAACCACGCCAGGTCAATAAAGCAACTACTTTCTGTGGTAGTGGGCTCGCTTTCTTCTACTTTTAGGTTGTGTGCTAAACTTATATGGTGAATTCAAAAGTTGTTGTTAAACAGAAGTCCGCAGTCAGTTACACACCTGGCAGTACTATTAAAGATGGACATCAGATTATAATTGGATCCTTCTGCCGAGCACTAGAGTCACCGCCTGGTGTAACCGAAAACCTTAGAGAAAACTTCAGTTCCATTGTATGTGTTTTCCAATCATATTGTAATCATCAGGGGAAGCTTTACTCATACAAAAATCCAGTGGGATAGTTACAGGTTTGTTAGCGACGGGCGTGACATGACAGCCTATGAAACAGCGTAGAACACATAGTTCATAACCTCGTCAAACAGACCTGACCTCATCGAGGATGCCCGTATCGAAACTGATATTAGTGACCATGAGGCATTTACAGCAACTATGAATACAAAAGTACGAAGGGCAGCTAAGGCAAGTGTAAAGATGTACGCTGACGTGACAATAGTCGTGGGACACCGCCTAATATGGTGTCGGACCACCTTTTGCCCGGCGTAGTGCAGCAGCTCAACGTGGCATGGACTCAACAAGTCTTTGGAAGTCCACTGCGGAAATAATGAGCCATGCTGCCTCTGTAGCCGTCCACAATTGTGAAAGTTTTGCGGGCGCAGGATTCTGTGCACGAACTGACCTCTCGATTATGTCCCATGAATGTTCGATGGGATTCATGTCCGGCGATCTGGGGGTCCAAACCATTAGGTCGAGCTATCCAGAATGTTATTCAACCCAACGGTGAACAATGTTGTGTCCTGATGACATGGCGCAATGACGTCCATAAAAATTCCATCCTTGTTTGGTCTCCAAGTAGCAGAACATAACCATTTTCAGTCACTAATAGGTTCAGATGGATCAGGGGATCCATTCCATTCCGTGTAAACACAACCAACACCATTATGGAGTTACGGGACCACTACCAGCTTGCACAGTGCCTTGTTGACAGCTTGGGTCCACGGCTTCGTAGGGTCTGCGCCACACTCGAACCCTACCATCAGCTCTTACCTACTGAAATCGGGTCTCATCTGACCAGACCACGTTTTCCCAATCGTCCAGGGTCCAACCGATATTGTCACGAGCCCAGGAGAGGCGCTGCAGGCGATGTCGTGCTGTTAGCAAAGGCACTCGCGTCAGTCGTCTGCTGCCATAGCCCACTAATGCCAAACTTCGTCGCACTATGCTAACGGATATTCGTTGTACGTCCCACATTGATTTTTGCGGTTATTTCACGCAGTGTTGCTGTAGTGTTGGCAGAAGAGCCAACACCGTGTTACTAGAGGAGGCCGAAATACACGCGTTTAGCTCACGCAGGCTGGTGTGAGGAGGGAAGAACTATACTGACCTGAGGTCTGGAACACGACAAGGAATTAGAATTCAGAAAGCGGACGTAGCTAGTTTGATACTTAACTTTAATCCATTAATGATGAACGTTGCTCTTAACGGTAAATGATTTACAATATTATCTGTTCAGAAAACATACACTAACTGAATATGGCGCCTTGCTAGGTCGTAGCAAATGACGTAGCTGAAGGCTATGCTTAACTGTCGTCTCGGCAAATGAGAGCGTATGTAGTCAGTGAACCATCGCTAGCAAAGTCGGCTGTACAACTGGGGCGAGTGCCAGGGAGTCTCTCTAGACTAGACCTGCCGTGTGGCGGCGCTCGGTCTGCAATCACTGATAGTGGCGACACGCGGGTCCGACGTATACTAACGGACCGCGGCCGATTTAAAGGCTACCATCTAGCAATTGTGGTGTCTGGCGGTGACACCAAAGTTGCTGGTCCGTTAGCACTTACAACTCTACGCAAATTCCATTGCTCTCGGTCGTCGAGTGAAGGCGGGCGGCCACTGCGTTGTCCGTGGTGAGAGGTAATGGCTGACATTTGGTGTTCTTGGCACACTCTTGACACTGTGAATCGCAGAATATTGCAGTCCCTAACGATATGCGAAAAGGAATGTACCATGCGTCTAGTTCCAACAACTATTTCGCGTTGAATATCTGCTAATTCCGGTCCTGCGGTCATAATCACGCCAGAAATCTTTTCACATAGGTCTAAATCACCTGAGTACAAAAGACAGCACCGCCAGTGCACTATCCTTTTATAGCTTGTGTTCGCGCTACTACCTCAATCTGTATATGTGCGTATCGTTATTCTATGACTACCATCCCAGCGTATATGTTCAGCAAACTAGACAAAGAAGCAGTAGTGTCATATCTTAATAGGGAACCTGAAACTTTTAACTCATGACAGGAGCATGTAGAGGATCTGTGGCTCAAGTTTAAAAGAATAATTGGCCATGCAATGGGTAGATACGCATCCAGTAGAACACTTCATAACGGGAAGGGCTCTCTATGGTATACTGTCACTGTAATGAAACAGAAACTACAACATAAGACGTATAAAACAAAGCATAGGGATTCAAATAGTGAAATTCTGAATGAAACGTGCCAAGAGAGCAATGTGTGAAGCTTTCAGTGACTATCGTAGCAGACTATTGTCCAAAGATATTTCACAAAACCCAAAGAAATTCTGATCATTTGTAGAGGTTGAGGAACTGAATTTGATGTTAGCAAAGTAAAATATCTTTGTTTTAAAATATTTTTTTACAAAGGAAAATCCAGGAATATTGTCCCAATTTAATTATCATGCCAGAGAAAAGATGAATGAACTAGATATTAGTGTTAGTAGCTTTAAGAAACAGCTAAAATGGCTAAAATTGAACAAAGCTCCGGGACTCGATGGAACTCCTGTCAAATTCTGTACCCAATTTGTGGTTGAATTAGACCCTCAGTTAACTACACCTTAGATCCCTGGAACAAAAAACCGTGCCCAATAATTGAAAAAAAAAAAACACAGCTCACAACCATCAACAGGATGGGTAGCTGAAGTGATCAACAGAATTACAGTCCAATATCCTCGAAATTCAGTTCCAGTAGACTCTTAGAACATATTCTGAGCTCAAACATATTGAGAACCACCGCTTCCATGCCAACCAGTATAGATATCGAATGTATCGATCATGTGAAACCCAACTCTCACTTTTCTCATAAGATATGCTAATAACTATGGGTCAAGGCAGTCAGACAGAGGAAATTTTACTTAGTACCACCCCCACACTTATTATCAAAGTACGATAGTGTAGGGTATCAAACGAAATTTGTGAGTGGACTCACAGTTTTTTGTCATGGTGGTCGCAGTAGGTTATCCAGGGGATATGAACCTCCAGATGTAGAAGAAACTTCGAGTAATTAGGAAAATGTGCTGGGTCTTTTGCTGTTCATGATGTGTGTTAATGAAATTGCAGACAACATTAATAGTAATAAACTCAGAAGCAAAACTTCCAAGATCGCTAAAGCATTTATTTCAATAACGGGTTTTGGTAAGACTACGTTACCATATTTCGATCTACAACGGCTAGAACCGAATTGACAGGGTAATAAGTTTAAAAGTCTGGCTTAACAATGTACAAAATTAATTGCCTATACACTTGGAAAACTAACATATCTTATGCTCTACATAATCTCCTCCATCTGTGAATGCGAAGTGGAACCGAGATTTTAAAATCTCTTAATGGAAAACTGTGTAATAATAGATCCATTGCAATAAAATTTGACAAGAGTAATGTCACTATAATTATCTATGATCAGGCTTACACAGGCGATACTGAACAATTTTTAACGATAACAACATTATACAGGTAGATAAAGATTCAACCAGAAAATTTAATGTTGCTCTTGGGAATAAAACAAGCAAATGGTTTTTAATTCTGACTGAAAAAGAGAAACGATACATATAAATGGGGACTATTAGTATACCCAGACTATGGTCTTAGGCCATTACACGTAATCCTATGAAAAAAATAAGGCCGATTCTTGACATCTGGTCTTCTCCAAATTACGAGTTAAGTAAAATATTAAATAAAATATTAAAAAAGAAAAATTTGTCTTTGAGAATCCAACTAAGATAACAGACAGGCACTGGTACTATTGTTACAGGACATTCAAATAACTAATGATTCAATTCAGCCTCCTTTGACATCACAAACGTCTTTACGAATAAACCTATTAAGAAATATCTTGAGGTTATAAAAAATAACTTGCTAACCCATTGTAAGTTACGTCAAGGAGAGATTATTGAGTTGATATAATTACTTGAATTGTCGTTATATTATAATTACATTCAGTTTAACAATAAATATTACCGTCAAAATGAAGAATTTGCCATGAGTAACAGCTTAGCTGTTGTCATGGCCGATATCTTTATAAGTAATTTGGAAAATAACACCGATTTAAAAGAGAAACTATATAATTCAAACGGTACTGCGTCGACATTATTGCACTGATAAAAGGTGATGAAACAGATGTTCAAGATTATTTAGCACCTTTAGATAGCATGCATAATAAAGTTCATTTCACATTAGAAATAT
Organism: Schistocerca americana; assembly: GCF_021461395.2. Lineage (NCBI taxonomy): Eukaryota > Metazoa > Arthropoda > Insecta > Orthoptera > Acrididae > Schistocerca > Schistocerca americana. Next base: position 523,956,519 of record NC_060121.1, on the reverse strand, counting down.
GAAAAGATGAGGCTATCAACTTCTTGGATAAAACTATAAGGAAACAGAACGGTAGGCTCATGTTTAGCATATTTGGAAAATCAGCGAATACTGACATGATTATAGATGCTGCATCATGTCATCCAACACGTTACAGCACAGTTTATTTCAATATCATGCTGTACAGAAAGGTAAGATTGCCGTTCAATGAGGAAAATATAGAGCAAGAATTGATGGCGCTTAAACACGTTGCGGCTTCTAATGGCTACACTCATGGTTTGGTTGATGACGTTTATAGTACACTAAATAAGTAGCTAAATAAGAAAAAGTACACGGATAATGTCACTGCAAAGCAAAGTAGTATAAAATCAAAACTGAATCAAACTATGTTGTCACGAAAGAGAGGGGGGAGATTTCAAATAAAATTCAGCGGCAGTTCCGGATAGCGATTGTTATCCTTATATTTAACACTGCTATTACATTGAAATAAAAATTCGACACAATATTGAGAATAACGAAGACAAATACAGTATATCGGAAATGTATAAATTAAACTGTGGTGCATGCAACGCCTTTTACGTTGAACAGACAGATAGGTCCTTCTTCAAGAAGTTTAAAGAATATACGAGTACTCATAATAGAATTACACTTTCAGGGATCAGTTTGTGATGAGAAACATAAGATTACTGACATTCGTCATAATATGAAAATCCCCCCTAAGGGGGGAAAACTAGATATTTTTGAAAACTTGCAGGTACACCGTAACAGGAAGACATGCCCGAGTTAACTATTAAATGATCGTTTGGAATTTTGTAAAAAACTTTTTTTACAATTTTTGACGAGTTTTTGTAATGTTAGATAGTTTCATTTTGTAGAGTGCTTGAATTTGTCTCACGTATTTTACGTTTTTATGTACTTGTTGGCAGATTTCCTTACTGTGACTGTCAAATGATTACCTTTCAATCTCTTGAAGCCTTACAGTTTGACGGTGCATCAAGTAAATCACGGAGACATCGGATCTCATGCTATTGAGTGGTGGCACATTTAAGTTATGACTTTATCGTTGATTACATTATAGAAGCATATCGTTTTGTAATCATACTTTGGGCTTTGAATGTCAAATTCACAGTAAATATGGTTCTTATTCAGTCCTTAAACAGGATGTTATGATAATGCGTGTTGTCATAAACAATCTTCCACTACAGTAAGTTATGATTAGTGACCGGATTACATGCATCATATAAACCTTAAAATATGCATGAAAAATGGTTAAAAATGCATGAAAAGTGTCGAAATATGCAAGATCAAATTAAAAAAAAAATGGTAGTTACTGGGTGCATTCGTATCTCAAAGTCGAACCTGTGCATATCAGTTACGAGGAAGAGCGCTGCCCACGGGAAAAACCGGTACATTTCGAACGCTGATGTCATTTTCTGAATACTTTCTGGTAGAGGTTAGGAAGGGGGCCTTTCTTGGATTATTTTCGAAAAATTTACAAATTGGAGACGCATATCTTGTTTCGAGAATTGTCTCTTCTTTGCTATTGTAGTCGGTCACAAGCGTACAATCGATATGTACAAGACCAACTTCGAGATACATCGCACGCAGAGGGGCACGCTCAAAAACTCCGTAGTATTTTATTCAAAAAACAATATACAATGACGATTTTTTTTGCACAGCACTAACTTTTAATTAATACGATCGGACCAAAGCATCATTTACAATATATTTCAAATTTTTCTAATTTTGTAACCATAAACGACCAAGTACTGTTCCAAATGTTCTGTAATAAGATGGTGTCTTCGATCACTCAAAACATTTTTATAAGCAGAAAAGGACCGTTCCACAACAAGTGAGGTAACTGGGCAGTAATTAAATTTGGGTGCTACGCTGGTACTTATTGTTTCTAGTAAAAGTTCACCTGTCCCATTAATAAAAATATCGATCTGGCAAAAGGGTTCAAAGCCTGGGTTATTGTTTGAAATGTTTTAAACTTTTTTTTAAGTTTTCTTGGAAATATCTCCAGCAATGAGGAGTTCACTAGAAACAATTTTATTCATTAACTGAATAGATTCATTCAACGCCAAACCATGAGTTTCAAGCTTTTTAATACTTGCAAGTATATGGGAAAAATTAGAGCTAATCACAGCAATGTTTTTTTAATACCGGAATCACTAAAAGCTTTCTTGCTCTGGCAAACTGCCAAAGCCTCTGGACTATCGAAGTAGCTTACTTCCCCTCTAATGGCCTCGAAATGTTAATCGAGAAACAACACAGCTTCGACCCACGTACGGCGATTTACCACTGGTTCGGGAGATAAAGGCACATTTGGTAGTTTTTCTTTGTACATCTTGACACGAGCAGGAGCCTTTAGAAACACTTTATTTGTGGATGAAATCAGTTTATTTACATTCACAAACGTGGAACGTACTTCTTCAGCAGAACAATGTACTCCATGAGCAAAGCAAGTCACATGAATCAAATTGGGATAAAATACTGTGAAGGCTTTTCCTGCTTTGATCATATAGGGAGCAGCATCTGAAATAAACATAAACAGCCTTTCATTTGCAGAAGATTCTGGAAATATTTTTCTAATACCCTCATTCACAAATGTGGCGATCAGAGAATGATTTACTTTTTCAAGTTCTTTGCAGGCCGCTAAATATGGAGAAGAAGGCTCTTCTTTCAAAGCACCAACACTTAAATTTGCTATGTAAAGGCCACAAGTGTCTGTAGTTTCGTCAATTGAAATACAGATAATGCTGTCCTTGAGTTCATTGCGTATTTCTTGCAGAACATTTACATAAATTGTCGGTATGTAATTGTTATGCCGTGTTGATTCATCTGGTATATTTTGATTTAAGAAATACTTGCGCAGGAAGCCTTTGAGGATAGGGTTTGTATGTCTGTGAAGAGGAATATTACTTACAATGAATGCTTCACATAGATCCATGTTAAACCGACGTTTGCGTTTACCTTTTGACAAATCCCTGCTACTGCAACTTGCTGTTGTCAGAAGTTGTTGTCGTGGTCCTTTCTTCTGCATTCCTGCGATATGAATACTTGTCTTGTCATGCTGCTCTATTTGAAACTTTTTTTGTGCGAAACTTTTTCTCGCAAAGTCGACAACATAAAACAATTCCGTCATATGTAAATATTCCAGGATGTCCAGAAATCCACGAAACGACGTTTCTTTTTTCGGGTGGCATGACGTACAACACGTTACACAGTAAATGTCGTAAACACGTTCAACTGTGTACAAATGTTCAAATGTGTGTGAAATCCTACGGGACTTAACTGCTAAGGTCATCAGTCCCTAAGCTTACACACTACTTAACCTAAATTATCCTAAGGACAAACATACACACCCATGCCCGAGGGAGGACTCGAACCTCCGCCGGGACCAGCCGCACAGTCTATGACTGCAGCGCCTGGGACCGCTCGGCTAATTCCGCGCGGCTCAACTGTGTACATGTAAGTAGAAAGCTAAACTGAAATAATGGATATGAGACTAAAAGCTCGCGTAGTTTAATTGTTGCCGACGCGTACGGTATGACAGCAAAGGGGATTAACCGGAGGTGGGGGGGGGGGGGGGGGGGGAGGGTACGGGCGCAGCAGGAGCATTGACTCTGTCTGCCTGTTCCTGTTCCTTTTCTGTAAATTATTTTGCTAGGCAGTAGCCTCTGGGTTAGCGGTTGCACGCAGTTCTAGACCGGGGTCAATCTGTGAGACATCAAAACTAGATCGAACTGGAGACTGTCCGTCTAAATTTTTAAAATATTTGGAACATAGAACAAAAATATGCATCGTCACTAGTTTTTAGTTAAAATATGCCATAAGTGGTGAAAAGGAGCCATATGTAAAAGCATATGCAACATGCAAATGCATATGATCCGGTCTTTAGTTATGATGAAATATACTGCTACAAACTTATTTTCACAATTACATTAGATCCTCTTCACTGCGACTGGATTATAATTTATTACGAAACAACATAGAATAATTTATGAGTTTCATTCACAGTGCTCAGTGATGTATCTAGACCTTTAACTGTACAGTTAAATTACACGGAATACGACCTAATTGTATACTGTAGATATCATGTTACCAACTGTTTACTTTACATGGAAGACATCATGTATATAAGACATACGAGAATGCAGGATACCTAGATGTCGAACACCGTTCTATTGACGCTTTGGTGCGCATACTCATTCTAGATTCTAAAATATAATTTAATTACAATTATGGGTTTGTTTATACTTTCTCCACACGCCTTACGAAAGGTTAATATTTTCCATAACTTACCTATGCATATATCGGATAGCGGTTCCAGCTAGACACTAAGAACCACTACATAACAGCAATTTTACCTTATGAACGATACTGCGATCATAAATGTATTTCCATGAACTATTATATTTTTTCATGCCTGTCGTACATGGTCTAGAAAATAGTCTTGTAAATTCGATTATAGCATGTCACGGGCGTAAGTATCATGCGGACAGGATATATTATAATAACTGGGTATATTAAACAGGCTTCTAGACTCAGCATGTTTCACAGATACTGTCACGATTTGATAGAATCCTCAATTTCCAAGGGACATAGCTCTGCAACTAAAATACTTAACAGAAGATCATACCACGATTAGACGTACATTAAGATGTAATTAATTGCCTTTTATTGTTATTCATCGTTACTGATGGGGTTACCGTTGAAACTACCGAAAATTGCAAACATGGTTCGTTACTTCATAAAATTTGTTGCGTAATTAAGTGCACAGTTTAGGTAGTATGGTCTGAATTATTATTGTCTCCTTACCGCTGCATTCACCTAGATATCGGGCACCCATCAGCAGAGGTCTCAGATTGCCCTGACTATACTAGTGGCACTAGGGGAGACTTTCGTATTAACTGAGGATTTTTGGTAATTTGCCTTTTTGCTGCACATAGTTGTTGCTTGCTTGTGCACTGCAGTGATTTTGTTAGATTTGTGTATGCATACATTGAAAGTAATATTTGTATCTTTGTTGTTACCAGTTATGTAATTATTAATTAAAGACATAGTGAAATAATTAAAGTGTTGCTAATAAAATCGTCCTAGGAAAAGAAAGGTAGAGAGTAGAGTATGTCGTACATGAAATGTCAGAATAAAGTAAATGAATTTTTTTTATTAATTCCTTTAATTTTTTACACCACTTAAGGATTTTTGACTAAATCCCTCATGATCATCCAATTATTACAAAAAAGAAACATGGAAGTAGTCACATCAGTAGTTACGACAATGTATTGCGCTCTGCATGGATCACAGTCTTTCTTTTGAATTATTTATGCATGTTTCCGGATGCAGAATATTCATGCAGCGGCAAGATGAGGTAAGTTGTTAATCGTGTGTGGGAGCATTAGAGTATGATTGTTAGGAGGTGTTAGAGAATATTTTAAAAATAGCAGTCAGATGCAAGAGAATTGATTTTTTACGATTTATGGGAAGAGTAATCAATTTCGGTTTTTTGTTCTGTAATAGGATACTGACATATCAGATAGTAGGAAGTCCCAGAAAATGCTTGAATACTGACAAATCCGAAAAAAGGGTTTTCTTAATACAATTGTGTGGCTATGTATCAGATTTTATGATAATGATCATTAAGTTTCATTAGATGATCTAGCAGTTTTTAGAGAAAAATTATAGACAACAATATTATTGTCAGAGACAGAGTTTTACACACTTCTGTATGTCTGTTGCTATAATAATAATTTTTGATAATAAAACTTTCAGGTGGCTAATAATAACAATAATTCTTGATAATCAAACTTTCAACTTAGTACTTTGTTATATGGTTCTCAATCTTTCTTGTGGATGCTTGTATGGACATGTAATAATTCTTTTATACCTATTATAACTCTATGTATATTGTAAATTTTTACTCTGAAAACAATGCTTGCTATGCATATTGTGACATAAGAAATGATTCAGTTACTTGCTGTAATGTTCTGAAGCATTGATAATTAATTTGCTATTGATTGTTGAGCTATATACAAAAACACCACATGAATTTATTACAAGAGTTTCTTCTGTAGCGACAGCAGCGCATTTATATTAGATTACCATATCAATCAGTATCTGCATTTTGTTAAATGATGTACCAAGACACCGAGCAACAAACTTTACATATTATGACGTTAATTCTATAGTACAGGTTCTTTATCTCAAGTGGTCTTATTCGTACACTATCAATTTATACTACATGCAAATTAACATAATTAACGCCCCCAGTCGATATCTAGCCATAACATTACATATTACAATGTATCTAGACATCATACTCTATAATACAGTCGTGTAATATGTAAGATACTGTAAGATATGTATATTGTGAAATTTCTTGGTATGGACTCTGAATACTAACTACGAGTAGATATAGTTTCTGTGTTTGTTGTTCCAAACACAAATTTGACAATTTGGACCCTTTTTTATAGATGTATGTTAAAGAGTATGAAGAGTGTTTGGCTTGATTACTTACCAGATTACATCATAAACTGAGTATATAAACAAATTTTACATGTTAATAGAATGGAGTTTTTAAAAGTACTCCATAAAATTATTTTATAATAATTTGTTTTTTTAAGATCTTTATGGTTTCTGGTTTGGATTATGTGACAAAAATAAACGTTTTTTGAAAGCTCTTATTTCAATTAGCGTATCAACAATTAGTTGGTATTTTATATTCATGCCATTGCTTTACATAAAACGATTCCAAACTGTACTACCATAGAACCACCTGTTGGGCTTGTGTTTACTTTGTTTGCATCTCAGTCTGTAATCAGCTGTTGTGTGAGTGTGGGCACTTGTATTCAGTGCACTACCCTCATGTTTGTGCTGTCACGTATTGACCGTATTCTATCATAAAGTACTCCAGAGCGGCAGTGAGATGCAACAGAGCCACCCACAGGCAGATGAGAGTGTTATGCGGTTTGAAGGAAAACACAGCCCACAGGCATTGGAAACTGGGATCGGTATAGCAACAGCTGATGCTGCAATGTGCTAGCGGAAGGATGGAAACCTTACCTCACTTGCCATCATGGAAGTGTTTAGAGTATTGCCTTAAGCCCTAAATGAAAATAATCCGGAGTGTCCAAGTACTCAGTCATTCATGTATCAAAATATTCTCATCTCAGTTTCAAAGCCTACACCATGAGCATGTGACATCCAGAGCAACATCCCTGAATGTAGTACACTGTACGCTGTTAGATCATGGGACAGGGCAGACGCTCTGAGGCACAGGAGCAACCGCCTCCGGAGCAGACAGCCGTCTGCTCACTGGAGGGAGATCACGGCTGCCCCTGTGGTACTGTCAGCTGCGCTGCCGAGCAGTCATCACGGTGGCAGCCAGAGACGTTGCTGACAGCGGAGTGATGCCATGCTCTGCCCCTCTCTTTGTGCTGTCAGCAATGCCGGACGTTATTTGTTTCACAGTAGAGGCAACTGGATGCCTCCACCAAGCTTTTCATGATGTAAAGCAGCTGAGGACCGGTATAAAGGAGTTAATTAAAGGAACCTACTGTCTTCGTGATGTCTCATTTCATTATCCAGGGTAACAGTCCATGGGTCAGCTAACAGTACATGTAGCTTATTTTACATTTGACATCTCGATATCTGACGACTTACACGATCTTCACATGCATATTCACGATGTGACATGATACATAGCACAGATGAAGGAGATTACGTGAATTTGTAGAGCATAAGACACGTTATTTTTCTAAGTGTACAGACAACTGATTTTGTGTATTGTTATACTAGACTTGTAAACCCGTTACCCTGTCAACTTGGTGCTATTCATTGCGGATCGAAAGATGGAAACGTAGTCTTATCAAAACCCGTTATCGAAATAAATGTTTTACTAGCGATCTTGACTTACTGAGGTTTTGCTTCTGAGCTTATTATACTACAGATGGCCCAGACTCTGGCGCAGCGTCAGGCATGTATAATATTAGTAGTGCCAGTAACCTCAGACTTTTCCCAGGGGATGCAGTTATTTATAATGACGTACAGTCTGAAAGAAACTGCACAAATATTCTGTTAGATCTTGACCATATTTCAAATCAATGAAAATATTGGGAACTTGTTTTAAATGTTCAGAAATGTAAAACTGTGCACTTCACAAAACGATAAAATATAAAACCATGCATTTCACAAAACGATAAAACTTAATAGCCTATGGCTATAATATCAATGATTCGTTACATTTTGATGGGACATGAAACAGGACTGCCACAGAGGCTCAGCTGTTGGTAAAGCAGATAGTAGACTTTAGTTTCTTGGTAGAATACTAGGGAAATACAATCACTCTACAAAGGAAATAACTTACAAATCACTCGTGTGAACCATCTTGTAATACTGTTGAAGTGTGTGGGACCAATATGAAATAGAACTAACAGAGGACTTCGAACGTGTGCAGGGACAGGCAGCACAAATAGTCAAAGATTTGTTTGATCCGCCGGAGAGTATCATAGGGTTAGTGAAAGAATTGAACAGGCACACTCTTGAAGATAAACGTAAGCTATCTCAAGAAAGCCTACTAACAAACTTTCAAAAACCTGCTTTAAATGATGACTGTAGGAATATACAATAACATTCTATGTATCGCTCACCTGCGGATCATAAGGATAAGATTAGAATAATAACAGCATGCGCAGAGGCATTCAAACAACCATTCCTCCCGCGCTCCATATACTCGTATGAAAGTAACGGGGGAGGACAATAATAACTGATACACTGGAACCTACCGCCTGCCACGCACTTCACAGTGGTCTGCAGGGTCGGGAATGTGGATATAGATGTAGTTGTAAATATCCTCATTAGCAGGACCTAACAGCGAGTAGAAAATAGTGGCATTCTGCCACCACAGCGAGTCCCCTTGTTTTCTTTTCTCTACATTTCGTGTAAATTACTTCATTTATGACGTATTTATTCTCTAGTCAATTTTTTTTCCGTTATTGAGTTTCGATTCCCCCTAAAGGGGGCGGGCTGGCAGCAGCTTATTACGCCGCTCTTCAGCCTACCGAATTTGTTTTAAAAAGATGAAGATGAAACGTCCCCTTAGAAAAATTATACACGACTGTGCTTTAACTGACACACAATATTTTTAGCGCAACGCAATCTGACTTTCAAAAATCCCTACAAAAGAATGGCCCTGACTAACATTAACCTATACGTTTCACAAATCACTTACCTCACCAAAAATCTTAGTTACTCGAACTACTGCAATACAGCGAGCGCCACTACTGCCAGCTAAATAAAAGATTCAAACTACGGAAGGCACTAACTAGTGATAGGGATAGTTAGCAATTGAAAGATTTTAATAGAGAACAAACAATGTATTTACCTTAATAGTCATCAGAAGTCATAATATATACAGCAGTTCATGACATCCATTTTTACAAATTTCAAAACACCGCCATTTCTCTCCCCACATCCACCACTGCTGGCGGCTCACCTCCAACTGCGCAACGCTATGCGCTGTTAACAGCCAACTGCCCAACACTACAATGGCAGACAACAATGCAAACTAGCCACAGACTGCACACAGCACAGCCAGTGATTTTCATACAGAGCGCTACGTAACGTTGCCAATAAGAAAACATAAACAGCCTACTTACATAGCCCCCATGCTCCCCACAAAAAATTTCACAAATTGTTTTGGGCAGTGGCTAATAAAGATTTGATAAAATTTTTCATAATTACAATAACAAAGATATTAAATGCACACACATATTGATACAATGTTGGTCAAAAGCTAAAATTTTCTCACAGTCCATAAAGACAGTCCTGATCATTCATCACAGTAAAACTGCCGTTTCTTTTCTCAAAGTCTGAGCAGTAAAAGACAATGCACACGGAAGTAGTGGATTTCCATGCAGTCTTGAAGAAGTAGTGTTGTCCTTCCAACAGAAAGACAATGCTGACTCTTGACATGCTGACAGGTAATGGGTCACAACAGAGCAAACCCACAGCAGAGTCAGTCGACGTTTTCAAGAATATTGGTAGGTAGGTCATCACAGAGGAGACCCACTGTAGTCCTGGTAGAGATTACGGTATTGGTGGGCCACCAGAGGTGCAGACCCACTGCAGTCCTTGTAGAAATAATGGTAAGATGCAGACCCACTGTAGTCCTTGTGGAGATGGCCAGCAGCCATCTGTTGTGACTGTGCAGGTGCACAATCACCATTGAAGAGTCTTGCAGATAATGTAGCAAGTCCATAACCACCACTTGTACACTCACAAAGTTTTTTGGAATTGTCCTTAGAACCAGCAATGCTGTTATCCAGTCCCTTGCTGAATTATTAACACACGTGCAAACACTAACAGTCCCTACTTCACACGTACAGTGCATTACTATGACCAACAGAAATGTGTGCAGTGAAATGAATGCTTACAAGTTACTTAATTTGATGAAATGGTGTCAATTACAATTTTATAACATAAAAATACAATAACAAAGGTACAAAATACATCATTAAAAACATAACAATACAGATAACATTTGTAGTAATACAGGCTTTACAAAAGGATAGAAATAACATATACATCAGTGTTACAGGAATTATGACATGAGTACATACATAAAAGATCAGAATAACTTTCAAAACATCAACTTCACATATGATCATTAAAACAAAACAGAATAAATAATGTCTAAACATCTTTACAAAGAAAATAACATATTATCAGAAAAATTCTACAACATAGCTCTCATCAGCTAAACACATAAAGACAGGAAAAAGACAAATAAACAAAGGTACATAAACACATAGTGGGATAACACAAGGAAAGGACAGGTTTTGTTTTATTGCAGTATTTTGCAAACAAAACTTTCTTTGCTTCTTGGAGATCTCCCTTCATTCATCATTATTCCCAAAAAGTCCTATCTATACCTCCTTCCTGCATTCTATTCATATTTATTTCAAAATAATTATTTCTGATTGTACAATACTCATTTTGGCCCAAATCTTTTTCATATAACTTCGCAATGCATTCTTTACCTATTCTCCATAGTCAGTTTCTTATATAGTCTACCCCTCTTAAGCTAACTTAAATCTGCTGAGCTCAGATGCTAAACTAAGGGACGAGGCAATGCAGCAGCACAAAACAATTAACACAAACAGCAATGAAAAAAAATGCAGATTTGCGAAGCAAGCAGCATTATAGAAATTAGCAAAGCAATTGCAATATTACAACTAATATAAGGCAATGTGCAGCAAACAAGAAAAATAAATCAGTAGTAAACTGGCTTAGAAGAGTAACACAAAGTCAAATTCAGTAACACTATGCCTGGCAAACAGCAGCAGCAAATGAAATAACTTATATCTAAACATGACATAGCTCAAGCAGAAAAAAACATTACACTAAAGATAATAATGCAAACAAGGGAAATGTATATTCACATCTTAATGTCTATGTAATTAAAGTGGTGCACCACAAAAACTAATTCTACAAAAAATTACCAAGTACTTGAAAAGAAAATTGTATATGCAGTTATTGTTATCAGTCCCTTCTTATTGTTCTTTCCATCCCAAGAGCTCCTTTTTCGAAGAATGTGGATCATAAAATAATTATTTAATAGATCTGTTGACAGAAAGTGTTCACATTAGCAAATGCATCTAAGTTTATTTTATAAAACTAATGCTGCAACACAGCTGGAATCCAGATATTAAACAAAATGAGCAATCTCTCAACTACAAAGACAATAGATGTAAAATGTTTCTCATCATTTCATTAGGCATTTTAGTAAATATCATAAATTACGAGCTCCACAGTATGCTTTCAACAAGGAAATGTCAATAGCGAGGATAATGGCCTCGCCTTTCTTTTTTTCTACCTGTGCCTCTGAAAAGGCACACACTAATGGCTTTTTCTCCAGGTGTCTGACACAGCTCGGTGCCCATGACGCATTCCGTGAAGGTGGTCACTTAACTTTCTTACGGAGATATTTACGACAGCAGTTTCCGCTACAGTGATAGTCTCATATAAAAATATTTCACAGGTCAAGAATTTGCATTGCAAATGTGTAGAAACAAAATCCTATGAATATAACATTGTCCAAAAAATTTTCATCGGTATTGTAATACATTCACGCATTTACATACATTTCATAACTCTTAAAGTACGATTCTTGGTTTCCAACATCCTTTTCATAAATCAGAGTCCCTAACCACTACTCCTTATTCCTTACCTTACTACATATATACATATTCGTCGACACTTCTTCAATATTTCATCTTAATAAATATGTAGCATAATCAAATTCCTCATATAACATCGGCTTATTGATCATAAACATACCTCAACAGCATAATACACATTGTCGTCATAAAAATAACATCATAACACCTCAGTCAAATATCAAAAACGTCGTAGCTTTCTGCAATAATTTCAAAACCTAAAGACAATTCTCTGCTCATTTCAGTAGTGTCATCTACCTCAAACGTACTTTAAAAATCATGATCTCATACCAAATACATCATTCAAAGCTCTCATAGTATCACAATGGTTCCTAAAAAATATGAACAATTCACACAGTACAGACAAAATACAATTTCATAAGTGTGAAGTTACCCAACTGTGTAGTTACGTAAACATTTGTCACTGATGTAATAAAAAAATGTTTATGTCTCAGTTAAATGATCAGATAGCTGTGTAATTTGTGTGTTAGAGGAATATGGTACCGATGTGTAAAGTTGTATAAGCAAATAACATATTAGCTAGGGCTCCTTGTGCTTGCCAAACACATGGTACGCAAAGTAGGCGTGTACTCCCCTGAGAATTAATGTAATTATACTCTCAGGTGTTACAGATTACAGCAATGGAATGAAATGTATCACGGAAAACCTTTGTATCAGTGTACTTCAAATATCTTTAAAAATATATGATTTAAGTACAAAATTAATCACTCAAATACGTGTCCTGTAGCGGTAAACGTGCGTCTTGCTGTAAGATAATCTCTGTGGAAATATCATAGTTATTGTCCTCCAAAAGCTACGTTCTGCAGAAGTCAATGTACTTACCTCATGATAAACAAAAGTGAAATGCTTTGCGTATAGATATCTTAGTTATTACGCTTATTGCCGTGATGAAGAAAGTACTGTGCTGTAACTTATTGTTGTCCTACAGAAAAAGCTGTCTCATTGTAGCTATACCACAAAAGTTACTACTAAAACATGTTTTGCTTTCCAGAATAATTCAGAAAAACTGTGCAGATATAAACAGAAACACTGCAAAAGCAATAATATAAATTGTGTCACTCATTAGTAGCGTCGTGATATAATCGTGTAGCTGCCAAATAAATTAACCACTGTGTCATCTGGTATCTCACAGAAAGTACTTTAAATCCAGAATGTATTTTCAAGTAAACCAAAATGTTGCATTAAAATCTCATTAGCAGTACTGGCAAATGTTCTAAGTATGTGAGCCTTATAGTCATTACGTGATCGTGCAACTAACAAGCAAGAATGTACACACACAATAACACTGTGTCATCTGTTCACTATAACAATGCACTCGTAAATACTGTCTAAATATGTACCCTAGGTTATAGACTGGATAGTTAACTTCAAACATTGTTGCATGGTAACAGTTTCTAAGTCTGACAATGCATACTAGAAATGTGAAGTGAAACGTTTTATGGCAAAGACTAAGTTAAAAAGCAGATTATATCCCAATAAATGGTTTTACATGTGAAATGTGGTGTAACCCTTTGCTCTTCCTAGTATGCAGAGTTTCAACTTTAACGCAATTATCATGTGGTATACGTCGGTAAAGAATACTGGAATTTTTCTCAAGGTTAGCGTCTATGTTATTTTTCCTGAGCCAGCGGGTGCACGTGGCTGCCTGCGGTGCGAGTCATTGTCTGTTTCTTTGTTGGCGTGCGTCGTTACTGGGATTAGGAGACCTAACTTCTACAAATTCACCTTGCCGAGAGCGCCCAGCCTTGTTAGAATCCCGCCAGTTCTGATGAAATTCACGTTTGTCGTTATGATTATATCGTCTGTCGTCATGTCGGTAGTTCCTGTAGTTTCTTTCTTGTCGGTTAAGTGGTGGAGAATTTCTCCCTGAATTATCACTGCCCGGTGGACCGTTGCGTCTGAAGGTATTCTGTCTCCCGTGACAATAATAGTTCTGGTTGTCAAATTGTCTGTTTCTATGATTGTCTCTGTCATATTCATTACTACGGAAATGCGATCTTTCTCTGTAACTATTACTCTGCCAGCGGTTGTCATACGGGTGGTGTCTGTTTTGGTCACGATTTACGTTGTGAGAATAGCCTTGTCGTGTCCAGTTATTATTTCTTTCATCGCGGAATTGTGGCGGATGTGACCTGTAATTGTTGTGTTCCTGTTTCCGCGTTCTGCGATTGTCAGTGTCAATTTCCATTTCTTGTAACAGTCCCTGAAAAGCTTCAACGTCATCTTTGCAACGTCCTGCCAAAATAATGTGTCGTAAATGTTCAGGTAATTTGATTAAGCAAATGTGGATGAGTTCTGAGGCGCTGTATGGGTTTGAAACATATTGATTCTTATGCAACAGGTCTTCAAAATATTTGACAAGACTGGAAAATTCAGATTGTTCAAAGTGTTTCATCATCATGATCTTATGTTTTACTCGGTCTTGTGTGGCTTGAGACCAATATGCTGAGAGGAAGGCATGGTAAAATTCTCCTTCACTGTGGCTATCGTGAATGACCGATCGCATTCTTACAGCTGGTTCATTCTCCAAGTAGCCACACATAAATTCTAACCTGTGCTCCAATGACCAGTTGGGAGGAAAACAATGAGAGAATTGATGGAGCCACGCTTGTGGATGAATGTCGTTGGTGGAATTCTTAAACGTTTTAAATTTACGTGTAGTAATGAACAGCTTATAGTCAAAATCATGATGTCGGCGAGTCGCATATCGGTCATTGTTACGTCGTTTTGGCGGCTCCATTTCAAAATTCGGTGCACCTTGCCAATTTCTTTCATAATTTCCGAAATGCGCTGTGTTATTATTTTGTGGCTGTTCCGTATTTCTATGTCCCTCTTCCCGTATTGGGGCGCGAGTATCATCTGAAATACGTAATTCTCGTATTACCTGTGTCAGCTGATCTTGTACTTCCCAGATTTCTCTTTGGTGTTGCGTATTAATTTGATTCTGATTTTGTTTGAATTTCCTAATTTGTTCGCACTCTTCTGTATCATTAAAGACTACCGGTTTTGTGTCATTCAGATTATCATCTACCTTCGTAGATAAATTATTTAGCTGATCCGAAAGTTCAACTACTTTCTCTGATAATGAACTAATTTCCTCCATGTGTCTTTCTGAACCAATTTTCAGAGTATCTGCTGTGTCCTTTAAGTTTTCCTGAATTTTTGCAAGTTACGTAACCGAATCGGTAGATGCAACTGAGTCAATTTTGGTTTGCAAGGTCTCATGATTTTCATGAACAATAGTTTGCAATTCTTTTATGGCTGCTTCGTGATTCTGTAATGCATTTTCATGACGCGAAAAAACAGGTTGGAAATGCTCACAAATTTGTGTTTTTACGTCATTACAGACTTTTTGACATTTCGATTCAATGTTATGTAACTCAGCAGTTAAATCTTCACGTGTTTGTTCGAGAGTTTGTTCCAATGAGTCTAACTTTTGAAGCTTTTGCTGTGTTTGTCTCTGGTGTTGTTCCATTGTGTCTAACTTTTGAAGATTTAGTTCCATTGTGTCTAACGTTTGAAGCTTTTGTCCCATTTGTTGCTTTAATTGTAATAACAATGCACTGGTGTCTGAAACATGTTCCTCAGTGCTATTCGGAATGCATTTGAACCGCCAATATTCGTATTTTGAAAAGCAGAAAATGTGTCTTGACTAATTTGAGAAAACGGCGAGGATGCAAAACCTGAATCTACAGTATTTGCAAGATTGTGTCCTGTCATTTCGGATTCCTGAGGCAAGCTGTTGCCGACCGATCGATCGATAATGCTTCCCTGTTTACTAATTGTTCCACTGCCTACACCATTATTTGCAGCCCGCTCCATTTCCCTATGTACAATTACCAAATTACTACTTTGACCATTAGTTAATTCATTACACAGTGGTGCTGATAAGCTACGCTCGTCGTCACTATTATTTCTCAGTTTACTTTGGAGCCTAGTATTACGTTTTTCACGCGCCATTATTGTCACAATATTTCACACGATAACACAGAAAAGGACAATTTGAAAAGCAAAATTAAGAGAACACATTAACATAGCACTGAGAATAATACCTAGTTAATTGCAAGCGCAGCTGCGAAATACTTGGTGCAAATCTACAAGCATGCCACAACTGTTTTACTGTACAAGAATGGAAAACTACAAATACAAAGGAAATTCTCTCTACAATTACGCACTAGCAATAAACAAAGGCTGCACTAATTGCACAAACTACAAGAAGAAATCAGAAGATTCCAGTGAGGTATCCTCGGCTAAGGGTCGACATATGAAACGTCCCCTTTTGAACAATTATACATGACTGTGCTTTAACTGACACACAATATTTTTAGCGCAACGTAATCTGACTTTCAAAAATCCCTACAAAAGAATGACCCTGACTAACATTAACCTATACGTTTCACAAATCACTTACCTCACCAAAAATCTTAGTTACTCGAACTACTGTAATACAGCGAGCGCCACTACTGCCAGCTAAATAAAAGATTCAAACTACGGAAGGCACTAACTAGTGATAGGGATAGTTAGCAATTGAAAGATTGTAATAGAGAACAAACAATGTATTTACCTTAATACTCATCAGAAGTCATAATATATACAGCAGTTCATGACATCCATTTTTACAAATTTCAAAACTCCGCCATTTCTCTCCCCACATCCACCACTGCTGGCGGCTCACCTCCAACTGCGCAACGCTATGCGCTGTTAACAGCCAACTGCCCAACACTACTATGGCAGACAACAATGCAAACTAGCCACAGACTGCACACAGCACAGCCAGTGATTTTCATACAGAGCGCTACGTAACGTTGCCAATAAGAAAACATAAACAGCCTACTTACAAAGATAATAAAAAATAATAACAGTTGGCGATAAAATCGGTGACTTAAAGGTAAAATGGCAGAAAATTCCGGAGCTTAAAACATAAAACACAGGGTTGATGATGCTAATAAAATACACAGGAAGCAGAAAAATAATAGACAGACAATTAAAAAACACGGCGACAGTCTGGGTTCTGTTCGCAAGAGATATAAAATGCACACCCAGCGACAGCATGATTTCTGTTCGCAACACTGTGGAAAGACGCACAACTCTGAACACTAACTTAAACACTGCACTAAAAAGTTGGCACAAATATGACATACCACACCCGAGAGCAGGTGGGTGGAAACTGTTCAGATGACAAGAAAAAAAGGGGGGGAACGAGAGGAATAGTGAAGGGGGAGGGGGGGAAAGGAGCCAGTGGAAGATGTGGATCCATAAGAGGGGTGGGGGGTGCTGAGCAGACGTGCCAGGGAGTGGGGAAGGCAGAGGAGGCGAGTACAAAAGGACTTGGGGGGGGGGGGAGGGAGAAAGAGAAAGGAGATAGGGAGAGGGTAGGTGGGAAGAAAACACAGGATGGAAGAGGGGAGGAAGATGGAGCCCAGGGAAAGGACGGAGGAAAGGAGGGGGGGTGAGGATCAGAGTTGATAGGAGGGATAAATGGAGGGAGAGAGGGCACCATCTGGTAGGGAGAGTTGATGGAAGCCACCTTGGGAAAGGAGATGTAGGGTGTAGAGATGGAGGGTAGGGGGGATACAACAGTGAAGAGGTGGCAGGGGGTGGGAATGGGAGAGGAGGGGAGCAACCAGGGGGTGAGGGGGTTCAAGGCAGCAGGAGGTGTAGAGGATGCGGATATGTTCGAGGAAGAGGAGCTGATGGGGGAAAGGAATGAGATCATAGAGGATCCGCGTGGGGGACGGGAGGCGTATACGGAAGGCGAGGCGGAGTGCATGACACTCAAGGATCTGGAGGGACTTATAGAATTTGGGGGCTCTAGTCAAAGGCTTTGCATGTTTATCTTTATTTAAGAGCTCACCTTCATAATTGCAGTTCTGGTCAAACCTTGCTTTAGTATGATACCTTTCCAACAACAGCTGATCATGAGACTGTGGGTTTTTCGATAATTAACCATAATACAGGGTGGTCCATTGATAGTGACCGCACCAAATATCTCACGAAATAAGCATCAAACAAAAACCTACAAAGAACGAAACTCATCTAGCTTGAAGGGAGAAACCAGATGGCGCTATAGTTGGCCCGCTAGATGGCGCTGCCATAGGTCAAACGGATATCAACTGCTTTTTTTTTTTTAAATAGGAACCCCCATTTTATATTACATAATCGTGTAGTACGTAAATAAATATGAATGGTTTAGTTGGAACACTTTCTTCGCTTTGTTATAGATGGCGCTGTAATAGCCACAAACGTATAAGTACGTGATATCACGTAACATTCCGCCAGTGCGGACTGTATTTGCTTCGTGATACATTACCTGTGTTAAAATGGACCGCTTACCAATAGTGGAAAAGGTCGATATCGTTTTGATGTACAGCTATTGTGATCAAAATGCCCAACGGGCGTGTGCTATGTATGCTGCTCGGTATCCTGGACGACATCATCCAAGTGTCCGGACCGTTCGCCGGATAGTTACGTTATTTAAGGAAACAGGAAGTGATCAGCCACATGTGAAACGTCAACCACGACCTGCAACAAATGATGATGCCCAAACAGGTATTTTAGCTGGTGTCGCGGCTTATCGGCACATCCGTGGCACAGAAACTGCGCGAAAATCGGTAATTTCAAAAACGTCGGTGTTGAGAATGCTACATCAACATCGATTGCACCCGTACCATATTTCTATGCACCAGGGATTGCATGACGACGACTTTGAACGTCGTGTACAGTTCTGCCACTGGGCACAAGAGAAATTACGGGACGATGACTGATTTTTTCCACGCATTCTAATTAGCGACGAAGCGTCATTCACCAATAGCGGTAACGTAAACCGGCAGAATATGCACTATTGGGCAACGGAAAATCCACGATGGCTGCGACAAGTGGAACATCAGCGACCTTGGCGGGTTAATGTATGGTGCGGCATTATGGGAGGAAGGATAATTGGCTCCCATTTTATCGGTGGCAATCTAAATGGTGCAATGTATGCTGATTTCCTACGTAAAGTTCTACTGATGTTACTACAAGATGTTTCACTACATGACAGAACGGCGATATACTTCCAACATGATGGATTTCCGGCACATAGCTCGCGTGCGGTTGAGGCGGTATTGAATAGCATATTTCATGACAGGTGGATTGGTCGTCGAAGCACCATACCATGTTTCGCACGTTCACCGGGTCTGACGTCCCCGGATTTCTTTCTGTGGCGAAAGTTGAAGGATATTTGCTATCGTGATCCACCGACAACGCCTGACAACATGCGTCAGCGCATTGTCAATGCATGTGCGAACATTACGGAAGGCTTACTACTCGCTGTTGAGAGGAATGTCGTTACACGTACTGCCAAAAGCATTGAGGTTGACAGACATCATTTTGAGCACTTATTACATTAATGTGGTATTTACAGGTAATCACGCTGTAATAGCATGTGTTCTCAGAAATGATGAGTTCACAAACGTACATGTATCACACTGGAACAACCGAAATAAAATGTTCAAACGTACCTACGTTCTGCATTATAATTTTAAAAAAACCTACCTGTTAGCAACTGTTCGTCTAAAATTGTGAGCCATATGTTTGTGACTATTACAGCGCCATCTACCACAAAGCAAAAAAATGTGGTCCAACTAAAACATTCATATTTCTTTACGTACTACACAAATATGTAATAAAAAATGGGGGTTCCTATTTAGAAAAACGCAGTTGATATCCTTTTGACCTATGGCAGCGCCATCTAGCGGGCCAACTATAGCGCCATCTGGTTTCCCCGTTCAAGCTTGACAAGTTTCGTTCGTTGTAGTTCTTTCGTTTGACGCTTATTTCGTGAGATATTTGGCCCGATCACGATCAATGGACCACCCTGTATAAATTTTTCTTAGCATTTATATTGCCCACCAACTGAATACGAACATTAACAATAGTTATCGTGTCATGTTTCCCCAGAGAACACGGAATTTCCTTTAGCATCTATAGATTGTCTGTGATGCCATGCTGGAATGAAGCTGCAGAAAAAAAACCCTCGCTACAATCACAAATACAAGTATTTATTTCATTGTCAACGAATTTTCTAAAAGTAAGCGTAAGTTCATTATGACATCGAAGGCATCTGGAACGTCGATGAACACTGACTCTGTTTGCTCTGGCATCTTTCAAGACGTCATATGAGAAGAACTTGGAATGGGATTGTGTGCTAGATCGTGCAAGATCCATTTTCATTACAGGCAAGAAGATCGCTTTGCTCAGGACAGATCATTGCAGCCTAAAAGCAAGTACACTGGTGTCCAAAATTAAAACAACAAACGGCAATTTTGCAAGGTTGCTTTTATTTTGCCACAAAACAGTATAAACGGGAGATAGCGAAGTAGAAACAATGTAAAGAATATAGACCGTAAAAACTGCAACATGCATAACGGTAAGCAAAAGTGTTCCTCGTTTTTTCCAACTTAACGGATTTGCACACACATTCCAACAACTGGTTAATGTGCTCAGTATGGGGTGTTAAACCCCTGATGATTATGATAAGACATTCCTCTGAAGATTGTTGGTAACGTTTTGAAACACTAGTAGACATCGTTTCCAGTATATTAAGAAACAGCTGAAATCCGTAATTCATTGCACGCTAGGGATGTCTGAAATACTCCCCTGTGATACAGGCAAGGGGGAGATTGAGTCAATAATTAGATTACTGAAGACTAAGGAGTCCCATGGTTACGACGGAGAGACTAGCAGAATATTAATGTACCGTGTTGCACATGTTAGCCCTGTATTTAGCCATATTTGAAATTTTTCCTTTAGGAATGGTCAGTTTCCTGAACGAATAAAGTACTCAGTAGTTAAGCAGCTTTATAAAAAGGGAGAAAGGGATAATGTAGATAATTTTAGACCTCTTTCTACGCCATCATTGTTTGCTAAAGTTATTGAAAAGGCTCTGTATGTAAGGATAATTGATAATTTTATATCACATAATGTGTTATCAAATGTTCAGTTCAGCTTTAGAAGTCCTTTAACAAGTGAAAATGCTATATTCTCTTTTCCCTGTGACGTACTGGATAGGTCAAACAAAATGTTTCGAACGCTATGCATATTTTTTTATTTAACTAAGGCATTTGATTGTGTTGATCACAAAATATTGCACCAGAAGTTGGACCATTACAGAATACAGGCAGTAGCTCAAAATTGGTTCACCTCTTAGTTCAGTAACAGACAGCAAAAGGTCATTATTCACAATATTGTAAATGGCTGTGATGTCTGGTCTGAGTGGGGTACGGCCAATTGGGGGTTGCCTCATTGATCAGTGTTGGGGCCACTCCTGTTCCTTATTGATATAAATGATGTGCCCTCTAGTATTACAAGTAACTCTAAAATATTTATGTTTGCTGATGATACTAGCTTGGTAGAAAAGGATGTTGTGTGCAACATAGGCTCGGTTCCAAATAGTGCAGTTCAAGACCTAAGTTTATGACTTGTAGAAAATAAACTAATGCTAAAACACAGTAAGACTCATTTTTTGAAGTTTATAACACACAATTCAACAAAACCTGACGTTTTAATTTGACAGAACGGGCATATGATTAGTGAAACTGAACAGCTCAAATTTCTAGGTGTTCAGATAGATAGTAAACTGTCGTGGAAAGCCCACGTTCCGGATCTTGTTCAAAGACATAATGCTGCAATTTTTACTATTCAAACGGTATCTGAAGTGAGTGATCGTTCGTCACGAAAATTAGTCTACTTTGCTTATTTTCATTCACTTATGTCATATACTACTACATTTTGGGGTAACTCTTTCCATTCTAAAGGATATTTTTGACTCAGAAACGGGTGGTTCGGGAAATAAGTGGTGAAAGTTCACGAAACTCTTGTCGACCCCTGTTCACGAGTTTGGATATTTTGACATTGGCCTTTCAATATATATATTTCTTACTGTCATTTCTTGTTAACAATATTAGCTTATTCCCAAGAATAAGCAGCTTTCACTCAGTTAATACTCGGCAGAAATCTAACCTGCATTTGGATGGACATCCGTAACTCTTGTGCAGAAAGGTGTGCAGTATACTGGTGCATCCATTCTCAATAAGCTACCACTCGAATTCAAAAATCTTAGCAGTAATCCATGTGCTTTCAAATCAAAACTGAAGACTTTCCCTCATGGGTCACTCCTTCTGTTCTGTCGAGGAGTTCTTTGAAAAATTCTTGTTGTATTGTTGACAGCGTTTACTTTAACTTATGTATTGACTTTTTTCGAGTTTATAAACATTTTATTTTTATCTGTTATTACCTTTATGTTGTAATTTAATGTACTGACACGTTCCATGACCTTGGAGATTTGCTTCTCAATTTGGTCCTAGGGAACTTTATGTGTAAATAAAAAATGAAAAACATACAGGTAAGTTTTACCTTGGATCCCAGGTGTGTGTTGAATTATGGATTTGAGCTGTTTCTTAACATCACTGGTACCGATGTCTACTGAGTGTTTGAAAAAATTACCAACAATCTTCAGAGGAATGTCCTATCATAATCATAAGGGATTTAATACTCACTGCTAGGTAAAGAAGCACGAATTACGGCCCGTCTATATTGTTGCTGCACGTTCTCTATGTTCTAAGACTTATCTCTTCAATGTTTACTGAGAAACACTTTTGTTAAAAGGGTTTTGCATTAACTGTCCGTGTTTTATGACCACAAGTCAAAGGTGTAATGTACGCCGTAAATTTTCCATTTACAACATACCGAAATCTTAGTCTCGTACACCTACGTAATTTAATTTACCAAACGGATTACAGGTTATTTTTACCCTTGTGATTATTTGTTTTGCTGTCCATCCAGACGTCGTCTTATGCCGACCAAATATATAAAAATTCATCACATCGTTCTTTAACTTCTAGTTTAATCTCTGCCAATATCTTTTGATGTGTTGACTCTACATTATTTTAGTTATATTATGTCTGGTTTTCAGTCCTACATTCAATCATGCTCTATTATGTCTTCTATTCATAGCTGAAGTTTTAGGATCATGTATAAGTCATGGAAAATGGTACTTTTGAGTTAGGAATAATATGGAATTATACAAAATTATTTCCGAATCAGTCTCTGACGGTTGTTTTGGGTTCCGGCAGTAGCGATTCTACATCGTCCACCGGCATGCCACATAAAGATTTGACATTTCCGCAAAAGAAACAATCAATAGTAACTAAATCTAGGAAATTTCGAACTTCGCATGAAATACCCGACCTTCTGCACAATAAATCGTGCAGTTAAGAATTATTCAAATGGATCAAATGGCTCTGAGCACTATGGGACTTAACTTCTGAGGTCATCAGACCTCTAGAACTTAGAACTACTTAAACCTAACTAACCTAAGGACATCACACACATCCAGGCCCGAGGCAGGATTCGAACCTGCGACCGTAGCGGTCGCGCGGTTCCAAACTGTAGCGCCTAGAACCGCTTGGCCACTCCGGCCGGCTACAGTTCAACAACCTTTCATTATTCTGTATTAACAATTGCATACTTGGTCCTTAGAATCAACTTTATGAACTGATTTAGGATAAAGGTGGACAACATTGGTTCCTTAACGAAAATTGCTCTCTTTTTCCAACTCTCTAATTTTCGGTAGATTATCGGTAATCTTTTGAAGCAGCCTGTATAGGTTTTGACTTTTCTGCGTCGCGACATTAAATGATATAATGTCAGAAGGCAAGAATCCTCTAATTTTTATTATGAAGAAACATTCGTAAAGATGTTTTACAATTTCTGTTTTCGTTTTGGTGTTCTAAATTTCGGTTCACGTCGCAAGTGCCTCCAGTGTAACATTTGTGCTGTAGGTAATATTAACTAACAGCAGGGCACTGCGTATTTCCAGTACTTCAATTATTGAACATAATACCTGATTTTTTGTGAGCTTCATAACAGTCCTCGTATACCATTCAGTGGCTCTCCGATCTGTAAGTGTTTCACTAGGCGCAATTTCGCCTGAAACATTGTTAAATATCTGTACATATTAACTGTAATGGAATCCAGAGTTGGTTGTAGTCTCCAGCTGTACACTTTTTCCGTCGCTTTGAGTAATTTTTTCTCATGGTAACTTCCCCTCCCGGAGATCCGAATGCGAGACTGTTGCAGAATCTATTGCCAATGGATGGAGTCTAGTCGATCTCTAAAAGGGCGTCATATTTCCTGGAGTGACAGCAGTGAAGTCCAGTAGTGAAGAAACCATTTCTCTGAAATACATGGTAGCTACACTGTTGAGTGCCGCACAACGACAGCAGTCCTTTCGCCAAGTTGTGTTTACGACAGAGACTGCTCCAACTAACGCTCTACCGGCAGCACAGGCGTTGTGGAATACTCGCTCTATAGAAGGAGCCCGAAAAGCCGGACCAGGACCGCGCTCCTGGCAGGCGCCTCGCCATTCCTCACTGTGAACTGCGTTCATTCACGACGTGACGGCTGTCGCAGAGAAAGCTGACAAGCGCGACAAATTTACATTGGAACAATAGCCGTTGTGCCTGCCGGATGTGACGCAACATTCTTTACTGCAGAATCTAACAGCGTTTCCACACTTCGTAACGGGAGAGTATTTCGAACAATTTGGGACCAGAATACATGTTAACAAAGTACTAAATCGAAGTGTTACGAAGAATGAAGTCACTACGGAATGTACTTGAAACGTTGCACGTAAGTTGTTACGATTGTGTACATTATACACAAATATTAACAATACAAGTATAAAAAGTTACAGAATGAAGAGAAATGACAGCAATTTGAACAAACTAGAGGAGGATAGAATAAACTCCGTACAGGTATCAAGAGGCACCACAGTGACAACAGCAAACTGTGAAGGGAAGCGAAGGGAAGTCAGAGGTAAAAATGCCGCAGCTGAAAGAAAGGTGACAAGCAGGAAGATGAAATGAACGTTTAGATCGTGACTGCGATACGGAAAGATACGAAAATTAGTCCTACTAATAGATAAAATACTGAACTTTAAATTAAGGAAGTGATAGTGAAGAGGAACAATTATCGGAAGAATGTTCGTCAATACCTTGAATCCTGGAGCTATGAAAAGAGAAAAGGTGTTAATAATTGAGAGACACAATTCTATGTTTGTAGAGATAGCGTATCCAACGCTTTCTCTATTTGATGGAAATTCGAACTTGGTATCAACTCCAAGGCTTCAAATGAAGCACTTGTGAAACGGTTTAAATTCACGAAATCGAGGGAAGTATGACACTGTATGGCACTATCGTTTGAGAGATGCATATGGGGCCTGAAGATGGCATAGTGGAATGCCGAAACTGGTTGTCGTTAAAATAAAATAACACGGCTGTTGGAGAATTTCATTTGACACTGACAATCACATAACTGAGGCGGGATGTCGGTACCAGCCCGGTACACACCTAGTGCGATACAAGAAACCACATAAAACCACTAGCAGGCTGTCCGGCACACCGCCCTTCGTCGACAATCTGCCTGATGGATTCGATCCGGGGCCGGCAGGACTCCCCTAATTCTGGAGTAGGCGTGGAGATGCGAGTGGGTCTTTGATGGTAAATAAAAGTGCAACTGAGACGGACAACTAAACACTTGTTGGTGACGAATCTGGTCGTTACCTGGTAGCTTGCTGCCGGATGATCTTGTGTTTCACGACTGGTTCAGAACTTAAAAAAAAAAATTAAAAAAAAAATGTCGGATAGCGTTGTCGTCTGTGGGATCCCAAAGTGTAGGTTTTCTATCCTTTGCGCACAATGGCACCATTTCTTCGTGAGTTGTGAGAGTTGTGTTTTTAAGTGTATCTAGTAAGTCAGGAAACTGTAATGGGTATGTGTTTAGTGTTGTGTCATGGTTGTGTTGGATGATAATGTGAGAAGGAGGAGGGTGAAACTCGGTGTCAATACAAAGCCTGCTCCTCTACCAAGGGGGCCGCCGAGCTGAACGTCCTCCTCCGACCGACGAAACACGATCAACAGTGTCGCATGCCCTCACTTCGCGAAACATTGTGGAGAGGTTTGGGATTTAGTCCAGGACACTGGCGCAAAGACTGGTGATCAGCAACTCCCCTCTGTCATAAAGGCATGGCGAAATCAGCCAACAGCACTTGACGTGTCCAGTGAACTACAGATTATGCCCTGACAAGAACCGGTGTATTCAATGAGACGAGACCTTTCACGGTTCGGAACTGGAGATACAATCAATACGTTTTACATGAATTTTAAACAATTTCACGCAATGTTTCCTGTTAAAATAATTCGCTGGCAGTGTTTAGACAAGTCGCAGTATTGTGTCACATGCTATTCGATACCTATTATGCAGTTGATATATAGACACCACCATAATACACGTACGACTTTTTAAGATCCCCTAGATATTGTGTAAATAAAGATAAACTTTAATATAATGTACAGCCACAAGGAAAATTTTGGCTGAAGAAAAACAAGAACTGTTAACAATTTTTGCACTCATTAAGTGTTAAAATTTTTGTTCTATTCACAGAATCATTTTCTGTCCATAACTTAATCGGCGAATTCGATAAATTTTTCGTAGGTGATGATCCATGGTCTTAAATATTTAAAAAAGAGTCACATGACCACTGGGGAAGCTGAAATGTGTCTGTATTCAACAACTGTTTCACTAACGTTTCCATCTGGTCGAACGCTAAAAGAGGCTGACTACGGCAAGCTATTGTCATTAAGGGCCATGAATCACTGAGTTATCCTGGTTAACTATGGCAAACTATTTTCATCATACGCAACGGATCATCAAATGCCGGTCGCCGTGTGATGTCCTTAGGTTGGTTAGATTTAAGTAGTTATAAGTTCTAGGGGACTGATGACCATAGATGTTAAGTCCCATAGTGCTCAGACCCATTTGAACCATTTTTGATATTAGGTCCGGCTGTTGTTTTATGACCTGTTGTTTACATCTGATATACACTCCTGGAAATTGAAATAAGAACACCGTGAATTCATTGTCCCAGGAAGGGGAAACTTTATTGACACATTCCTGGGGTCAGATACATCACATGATCACACTGACAGAACCACAGGCACATAGACACAGGCAACAGAGCATGCACAATGTCGGCACTAGTACAGTGTATATCCACCTTTCGCAGCAATGCAGGCTGCTATTCTCCCATGGAGACGATCATAGAGATGCTGGATGTAGTCCTGTGGAACGGCTTGCCATGCCATTTCCACCTGGAGCCTCAGTTGGACCAGCGTTCGTGCTGGACGTGCAGACCGCGTGAGACGACGCTTCATCCAGTCCCAAACATGCTCAATGGGGGACAGATCCGGAGATGTTGCTGGCCAGGGTAGTTGACGTACACCTTCTAGAGCACGTTGCGTGGCACGGGATACATGCGGACGTGCATTGTCCTGTTGGAACAGCAAGTTACCTTGCCGGTCTAGGAATGGTAGAACGATGGGTTCGATGACGGTTTGGATGTACCGTGCACTATTCAATGTCCCCTCGAGGATCACCAGTGGTGTACGGCCAGTGTAGGAGATCGCTCCCCACACCATGATGCCGGGTGTTGGCCCTGTGTGCCTCGGTCGTATGCAGTCCTGATTGTGGCGCTCACCTGCACGGCGCCAAACACGCATACGACCATCATTGGCACCAAGGCAGAAGCGACTCTCATCGCTGAAGACGACACGTCTCCATTCGTCCCTCCATTCACGCCTGTCGCGACACCACTGGAGGCGGGCTGCACGATGTTGGGGCGTGAGCGGAAGACGGCCTAACGGTGTGCGGGACCGTAGCCCAGCTTCATGGAGACGGTTGCGAATGGTCCTCGCCGATACCCCAGGAGCAACAGTGTCCCTAATTTGCTGGGAAGTGGCGGTGCGGTCCCCTACGGCACTGCGTAGGATCCTACGGTCTTGGCGTGCATCCGTGCGTCGCTGCGGTCCGGTCCCAGGTCGACGGGCACGTGCACCTTCCGCCGACCACTGGCGACAACATCGATGTACTGTGGAGACCTCACGCCCCACGTGTTGAGCAATTCGGCGGTACATCCACCCGGCCTCCCGCATGCCCACTATACGCCCTCGCTCAAAGTCCGTCAACTGCACATACGGTTCACGTCCACGCTGCCTCGCGGCATGCTACCAGTGTTAAAGACTGCGATGGAGCTCCGTATGCCACGGCAAACTGGCTGACACTGACGGCGGCGGTGCACAAATGCTGCGCAGCTAGCGCCATTCGACGGCCAACACCGCGGTTCCTGGTGTGTCCGCTGTGCCGTGCGTGTGATCATTGCTTGTACAGCCCTCTCGCAGTGTCCGGAGCAAGTATGGTGGGTCTGACACACCGGTGTCAATGTGTTCTTTTTTCCATTTCCAGGAGTGTAGAACAGATTAGATGTCCTAAGTAGTTTACGAGAAATGTGCCAAAAGTAATTTAATGCATGAAAAGGTAGGAGAACCTATCCAGTAGCCTGAGTACTATTTCGTACTTTTTTAAGTTTTTGGTGATTTTTCTTGGGCGATCCCACCCCCCTCCGCGCGCACCATCACCCCCGAAATTTATTAATGTGTATCTAAAAATGAACTGCATGAAATCTGGGCTGGTTAGATAAAAGGTAGGATGTAGGAAGGGATGCCCCTCCCCCTCCAAAATAGGAAAAAACAAGGAAAAAGATAACTATTCGCTTCGGAAAACATTACTTCTTCGTAACAAATTCATTGCCTAATACAGACAGGTTGTTTACTTCAGTCTTCTTAACTGAATGCGTCCTCGTTTCTCAGATCGTATTGGTCGGGCGACGTGAGAAGTCAGCGACCCTAAGACATGCAGATATAAAGGGTAGTGCGAGCAGAATCTGTCTTTCTTACGGCGCAATCCAGACCACACTTGTCGTCTTTCGGTTTCGAGGAAAGGTAGCAGTCGTACCAGATACAATGCATTCGTCTCGAGTTCCTTTACGGGAGAAAATTTATTTCCTGGAGTGTAATTCTCATGAAACGTTAGAGGCTTTCGTTTACAGTTTGCGGTTTTGTGAGTTTGGGTGCGTCAAAACGCTACACTAGCTGTGCACCTCTCCGAGTAGTATCTTTCCGTGCTCTAGGGGCTACGTACCACGGAAAGTGGCTGATGAAAACTAGTTATCGTCTCAAAACGTTTAAGGTCTCTGATGAGTTTGAATGATTCGCACAGGAGGGGAATAGAATTTGTCTTATTTGGATTTTCATTATCTGTAGGGGAAGCACCGTATTAGAATTTCAACATGGTTTCAGAATTTTGTAAATAAAAGGTTGTCTATTAGGATAACTCCTGCGAGGCTTTACAAGGTCTCAAAAAGACTTCAAGGTATCTGAATGCTGAGTCTGTTACCATGATATTATTTGATCCTAAATTATTTTCTGAATAAAAAACTGGAAATGATGAATGTATTGAATAGTGAGACAAAACATTCAGGCGAAAGTATAAAATGTTTCCGAGTAGAATTCGAACAATTCTCCGTCTTTTTCAACTGAAATCATTGTTTCTTGTAAAATGAAGAGAACATTTACCTGTTTTGTGTTGAGTGACGAGCATCTTAAGAGAGATTCTCAACAGAGATATGAAAATAATGCGCACTTAGTTAAGATACGGAATGTTGCAAACGCACTTACTGAGGGGGTTCAATGTTATTAAAAAAACACGAGAAATAGAGACAGTATTTCTATGTGCTTCCTGTTGTATCTGAATGTCTTCACAAGTTCCCAGAAAATAAAATACATAATTTATCAAAGAATAAGGAGTTTTTAAAAGACAATATGATTTTATCATCACATTTGCCTCATATACGGTGTAAATGGTACGAATTTAATAATAAAACATTGCACCAGTTACATTTTTCATGTAGAGCAAGACACGTTTCAGGAATGTACTGCCTTTTTCAAGTACCACTTTTTGCATTGCAGTATTACAGATTGTATTATTAAAGTTAATACAACAATATTAATAATGATTCTGTGCCATACCATTTGAACAAACTGTGATTTTTCTTTTTTTTAATGTGGGGAGTAGCAAAGCTCTTTCTCCTTTACTTTACCTTCTTTTTTGTACAACGGAACCAAGCTAGGTGCGGACGGGCGGCAACTGCGCTAAGAAAAATATCAAACTCGAAAAATGGCATGCAGCTTACTGTCCACGTTCTTTCCACTGTTCTGAGGTTATGGGAGTGTTGAATGCTGTTACCTATAGGATATGTGTTTCCTACATGTACGGTACGTGCAAGTGGTGTTCCCTTATTAATCTATAATTTTCTTTGCCAGGGCTAACTGTTTGACTCTGTTCGATAGGTACGGTGCCTGTTAAGGTTGCGAATTTTCCGATCGAAATACCTCGGCTTGTTTGCTGCCGAAAGACAGTCTTACTGAGGGGGCGATACTGTCAACTCTGCCACTACACACAGGCCGGCGGTGCTGGGTGAGACACACCTGTTGCGCAACAGCCTCTCCCCGCCCCCCTCGCCATGTAACAGTAGCGGCCGAAAGTGTTTGGGGAAGCCCAGGCTGGCTTTCGCTTTCGTAGCGGCCGGCGGCAGCAGCGTCATCGTCAGCGGCGACCGCGTCGGGAATCCCTAACGGCCCGCCGTCTTCTGCACAACCGGGTCAAGGAACCCAGCGGCCAGCTCAACGCCGCGGCGCCCAATGCCCGAGCGCCTGGGATTTCCTCCACGCAATAGTCTTCTGTTGCCGCACTGTGGCTAACTCAGCGGCACTTGGCAGAATTAGGCCACTTGGCGGAGACTCACTTCTGCTTACGAACTATAGAGGTAGTTGCTTAAGGTCACACGCAACGAGGCTGGAGACATAAAAGGAATCACTAACGTGAATCGTCGCAGAATGTATATTCGAAAGGTATCTTATTAACATTAGGAGCGTTACGGTATCTCTTAGGCAGATAGCGTTCAGTGCCAGAAACAAAGCCAATGTGCAATCTGCCGGACTGTCTCATCCGAGATGTGCGGCTATCAAGAGTGAAGGGCCCAGTCGTCTGCAAGATGTCGCTCGCGTCGGCACCAACGACGCAGGTCGGTTGGGTTCTGAGACCATCCTCAGTTCATACAGGCGACTGGCGGAGGTGGTTTAGGCTGGTGGCCTCGCGCGTGGGTTGCAAGCAAAGCTCGCAAACTGCTCCATTGTTTCCAGAGTCAACAGCGGTCCTTTGGTTTCGAGCAATGCGGAGGGTCTCAGCTAGAGGTTCCGTCGACTCTGCGCTACAGATTTCTGGACCTGCATTATGGGGTGTGGAATTGTAGGACTCCCCTTTATAGGTCACGGTGTAATGGTACTTTGATTTCCGCAAAGTTATAATTTACGATCGCGCACGCAGAAGAGCGCTGCGCCAGCGACCGATTTTATAAATAATTTTGTTCTTTTTTTTTACTTTTGCGTAGTTTTTTGTTTTAAGAACTAATGGACGACTCTCTCTCTCTCTCTTGTCTTGATACGAAAGACGTGTATTTTTCCGCGATGTGTTGAATGTGCTTTTGGTGAAAATTAAAATTACATTACAAAGCGATGTTGTTTCAATAGCTAATGAGGAGAAGATAATAAAAAGGTAACACTACAATTGGCGTCCTGGTGACAGGACTTGCAATCTTCGGATTTGATACAAGTGCAGTTTGGATTTGATACAAGTGCAGTTTGGATTTGATACAAGTGCAGTTATTATAAATTTTGGACATTTTATCTAATTTTAACCACTTAATAGCATCAGAAAATGAATTTGGACTAAGTCTCATTCATTTCAATTGTAATGTTACGTGCATGAAATTTACAACAATATTGTTTTCCCTGTTATTAATTTGTGTTAATTTTCATTTTCATGCTGAGGAAATTAATTTGGTAAAAAAAAGGGAAAAGGATAACGTTCCATAAAATAATTTGCACGGACGCGAAAGAAAATTTTGGATTGAAAACTGTATATTTGACGCTACATTTGCAACATAAGACTGAAAAAAATTGGTGAGTACAGAAATTTACATTTTTTCCAGTTTCAAGCAGCCATCTGTACTTCCTTTATTCCGATCCATTTATTTCGAAATTATTTTTTCAAATTGTAGTTAAAATTGATTTACTACTATTATTGCAAATGGTAAGTAAAGAGCATATTCACAGTCATTTATTTGTGAGAGGGAAATTTCAGTACCAATTTAATAATTCAATTTCTAATTAAAAATCAAATAGAAATATCCATTTCCATAAGAGAAATTTCAGATTCCAACATACCATGTTAAAAAAATTTTTTTTTGCCATTGGGAAAATTTTATTTGCAATTAATTATGAAAATCGCAAGATGGACGCTAGACGCGTAGAAATTGTTTCCGCGGACGAGCTTAGTGAAAGTGACACATTGCAAAACATGTCCAACAGTCAAATGAATATTGAACTTAATAGGGAGGATGTTCAAGACATAATTTTACCGGATCGATTAAGACAACAACCCATATATTTAAACAGATATACAGGCGAATGGAGAGTGAGTACTTCGCGACAAAACGTGACATTGACAACGTCAACTTCAGAACCAGACATCAATAAGACACGAAAAAATGACGAAACTAAGACACAGGACTCTGACATGCTCAACCAGATTCTGAAGTTACTTGGTGACCAAAACAGAAAATTTGACACTTTAGACAAAAGATTTGACGCTTTAGACGAGAAAAATGGCAATTTAAAACGTGACATTGGGAAATTTGACACTAAATTCGATAACTGACACGGGACATAAAACAAAATTTTGAAAAACATTCGAGACAAATTGCCGACTTGACAGAAACCACCAGTAGTCTTGGAAGGAAATTTACTGACTTATCAGACAAGGTTACGAGACAAGAAAAGGTATTTGTGGAATTCAGTGACGAGACAAAAACTGACTTACAACGATGTAATGAGAAATTGTTAACAGTAGTTTTTGAACAACAGAAAACCAGTACCCAAGTTGACGAATTACGACAGTCACACAATTCCGTAAAAACAAACCAAGAACACTTAGATCTGACGATTACAGACCTTTCAGACAGATTAAATGATGTAACATTGGAGCAGAAATCCTTACAGGAAAAGTTAGAAAAGCTTGAAGACAGAGCAGATGTAGCATCTTGAAAGAATGACACAACTCTAGCAGAAAAACTTGTACATGAATGCAAATTATGTGATGATTATTTAGATGAGAAGTTTGAGACAATGACACAGATCATTTTAGATAAGACAAAGGAACAAATAAAGGGAGAAACAGATAATATTCAGAAAAAGGCACGTAAACTGAAAGAGAATGTAATACCAAGTTCGTCAGTGATACCAAAACCCATAACAGACAGCCAAAACATAAATGAGAATCATAATAATGCTAGACCCAGCACACAGCCGAAAATAGAATTACCAATGAGTGATACAAATCCCAATGAACCATTTTCAATGCTACCACAAGATCAAAATTACCATCAGATATCACCACATACTATGCACAGTTTGACACAAAATACAGGACCCATAATACCATTGGGAGTAGCAGATGAAACATTAGTACGACATGGATACTTTCAGACATTTTCATGTGATGAGAAAGACAAAGTGCATCCGATTGTTTTCATCCGCTCTTTTGATGGTATTTTCCCGAGACATTGGTTAGAAGCCGACAAAATTCGATATGTTACAAATTTGTTACGTGGAAGAGCAGCTAAGTGGGGAGCAGCAATTAAAAGACGATGTTTAACATTTGAACAGTTTGAACAAGCATTTCTTGAGGAATTCTGGTCGATCACAGAACAGCAAAGTTTAAAACGAGAAGTATACAATCCAGAAATTTACAACCCGAAGAAAGAGACTTTACGACAATACTTTGAACGCTACCTAGACAAAACATTATATTGGACAAAACCAGCAGATTTACCAGATGTAATTAGAACACTTAAAAGCCACTTACCATTTCCTTACCGTGATAAATTAATAGGAGTGTCCGAGGACAACATAAAGAATTTTTTCAGTTATGTTGATGAGATAGATGTTGTTTACAGAGATGAGATCAGGAATTTCAATCAATTGTATCCGATCCATCCAAGCTATTCGCGTACGCACAACAGAAATGACAGAAGCTATTGGAATCTGCCTCCGACACCACAACAAAACACTCAAAGAAACAATTCGCACTACACTGGGACAAATCCATTCAATATTAGGAGAAACAACTCGCAGCATTGGCAAGGAAACAGTAATTATTACTATAATGGTTATCCGAACAGTAATTACAATCAGAACAATAACAGTTATATTCAAAATAACAACAACAGAAGAAGGAACCGAAATTATAGAGATCAAAGAAGAGAGGATAACAGGTACCATCCAGGATATTTTCACAGAAACAATATCCAACAACATCCAAACATGTATTGCAGGAATAACAGTAATGACAATACCAGTTACAGTCATGGGCGAAATAATGTATGGGGAAATCACAATGGACAACCGCCACGACACATGCAATACAGCAACCCTCAATTTGTACCTAACGGAACTCCCAATGCGACGCAGGGTAATGTCAACAACCAGACAGCTGATACTTGGGTGACGCGCGACAGAAATGTAAATATTATTGAGTTGGGCAATGAACCCAACCCGCAGCAACAACCGAATTTGACGGAAAACGAACGACGACCGAGCTAAGCGCTCGAGTTACGGTCAATAGGGAGCAGAGCGCAACGGAACAGACGATTTGTTTTCTCCAATATGATGACAGTAAGAAAATAGAAAAAGAATTATATCAGGATGTAGATTTTAATAGTACCAGTAAAACAAAGAAGATAATTAATATGATATACAGTTATGATGAGCCTACATTTAAGTTATACAGATACTTACAATCTAATGAATGCAGGTAATTCTAGAAAGCAATGTGAACCATCCAATAGCTAATAAGATATTTTGTTATAAGAGGAGTTGCTATTGAGGCATATACACATTAGAGGAGGCATATACACATTAGAGGAGGCAGAGAACTGAACAGAATTATTTTCTTTAGGAGGCATGTGATAATAGTAATGGTGATTTGAGTGATGTGAGTGACTGAATGAGATGAGTGAATGTAATTTTAGTTTAATAAAAGGGCAAATAGTAATACGGAGAGAGGTAAATGGTATATAAGATGAGAAAATGGTATTATTATTATTATTATTGTTGTTGTTGAAGTAAAAAGTAAGTGGTGATGAATAAGAGGAATATATATATATATATATATATATATATATATATATATATATATATATAATGCTGAGGAATAAGTATATGTTATTTTGTGAAGAATGAATAATGCATAGGTGAGAATGTTATGAGTAATTGAGAATATGTTGAGAGGAGAGAAAATAGATTTGAACGCTATATCACATGTACTCATGGAATACAGAATGAAAGTAGTGGAAAGAATATTATTTATTGAAAGATTGGTATGCCTGAGATAATAACTTATGTGGTGTCTTATATATTCTTATAACTAAAGGTGAAAGTATAGATTTATGTGGAAAGAATTATTTACAGCAGCCACTGTTGGAAATATACCAGAAGATTTAAATCTATAACACTTTAACACTAATCTAATGAGAACTTGTAATGAAATTTTTGGAGTTATGTAGGCTTGACACTTCAGATTGGAAGAATTATTTAAGAGAACATATTTAGCAGTTATCTAATGACATAATTAAAGCTCATCTACTGAACTGAACGGATGCACCATTAAATAGAAAGGAGAATAAGGAGAAAACAAAACATCAGTCCTCTGTTGCGGCTCATACTCTCATCCCTCCCTTAGAAAAATTTATACATGTTGATGAAATATTGAACATTATATAATTCGTGATTATCTGACAGTATGGAGAGACATACACAAATATTTATTTATGAATAGAATTTTACAGGTACCACAAGGTAAATACAGAATGGATATACAACACGGAATGCAGCAGCAATTATCTAAGAATATTTATTTATTTATTAAGTGAAACATTTATTTATATTGCTTGATACTCATGAAAGGAAGGAGATGAACTTCACAAACTTTAGAGGAACATGATTGACTTGAACTATATATATATATATATATATATATATATATATATATATATATATATATATATATACACTTACCACACTGATGTACATACTTGTAGGATCCTAAGATATTTAGAGGGGCACCGCTCTTAGAAACGGTAATAGAGGGGTACCACTCTTAGAAACAGCAATAGTGGGGACACCACACTTAGAAACGGTATTAGGTATAGGAACTTTTACGTTATATTAAGTTAACATGTATTTTATTTATCATATTTTATTTTGTGTAGTCCACTGTAGGGGATGACTTTACTAGTATTTATGAAGTAGTTAGCAACCATCCCATGAACCTATCCTCCTACAGAGGGCTGTCTTGAAGCTTGAAATATGTGTAAATTTTATTCCAGGAGGCAAGATGAATTTTAAGTCGAATATTCTAGCGAGTTGCCACAATTATCTTCAAATGTTGCAAGTGTAACGAAAAAAAAAAGAATGAGCTAACAGATAAAATGTATATTTCAATCTGAATGTAATGTAATTCACATGTAAGCACAATGATATTGAATGTAACGTAAAAAATTGACTATATTTTTTCATTTAATTCTGTATATGTACTATATGACAACAATGTATCTCATGTAATGATTAATCGTAAATATTTGTATATTTATGTACTTACTATATCAAGAAATGTATTTTAAGGAGATGTTAATGAGCTGCAAAGGACTTGTGCATGTAGCACATGATTCATATAAATGGAACTGAAAATGCAAAGAAGAAACCAACGTGATGGAACACTGGTCAAGAAATATTTACGTAGTGTCAATATGCTTTGGAGTGTATGGTGTTGTGGAAGCCGGCAGGTCTTCAGGTTGGTGTAAAAGACAAGCTCATCACCTGTCGTAGGCAGTGAGGTGTTTCCTGTGCCCTCATTGACCATTTATACCCCGGTAGACGCCACCAAAATTCGACTGCTGGAGATCACAATTTCGTGTTGACACATTGAACAAACTTTGGATTTTCTTCAAGTCACACGCAAGAGATCCAGGCAGTTCACACACACTCAGAATCCGATACTACTTTTAAAGACATTGGAGCAATATAATAGAAACATTTACTGTTCGAATTAATTCCATTGTAAACACGAATCATGTGAACTGAATTCAAACGCTGTGCTAAGCAACGATAATACGCTGCAATTCAAAGACATTAATGTTACGACTCCTAAAGAAGATACACACCAAAAAGACTGTATACAAAGACTGATATGCAAAGAGCATTGTGCTCAGAAACATTTTTTGTAATATGTAAATTTCTTATTTTCTCATATATGTATGTATCTATGTAAATTTTCTATACTGCCACGCTCGCTTGCGGAGCGTGTCAGTAGAGGAGGCATTGTAATGGTACTTTGACTTCCGCAAAGTTATAATTTACTATCGCGCACGCAGAAGAGCGCTGCGCCAGCGACCGATTTTATAAATAAT
The DNA here is from genome assembly GCF_021461395.2 of Schistocerca americana. Classification (NCBI taxonomy): domain Eukaryota; kingdom Metazoa; phylum Arthropoda; class Insecta; order Orthoptera; family Acrididae; genus Schistocerca; species Schistocerca americana. Next base: position 523,918,779 of record NC_060121.1, on the reverse strand, counting down.
TTTGTTCTTTTTTTTTACTTTTGCGTAGTTTTTTGTTTTAAGAACTAATGGATGACTCTCTCTCTCTCTTGTCTTGATTCGAAAGACGTGTATTTTTCCGCGATGTGTTGAATGTGCTTTTGGTGAAAATTAAAATTCCATTACAAAGCGATGTTGTTTCAATAGTTAATGAGGAGAAGATAATAAAAGGTAACACTACAACGGGCGCTCTATACAAAGGAAGCAGCTACTCGCGTAGCAGAGTACTTGTGGAGTGTACATGATTTTTTTTAGGCTATATGGTAACTTGAGATTCCGTGATGAACACTCGCCAGACGACTCACAGATAGCGAATTCAGCCCGCATTCACAGTAAAGACACTTCGAGGGGCAAGATTTTGTCAGTATATTGTCGAAGTATTCGTAACAGAGTTCCCGAATTTACTGCTCTCCAGGAAACTTCTCGTGCTCAAATTATTGTCGGGCCCGAAGTAGAAAGATCAGAGATATTTAGCGGTTCATGAAACGTGTATCTAAAAGACAGATTAGACGCCCCAGCAGCCGGCGTGTTCACTGCAACTGACAAAAATATAGGCTGTGTTGAGTGTGACAGTGAAGTTACTAAGTTGCGTATAACAGGGCTAGGGGAAATCGAGTGAACTGTTCGATCTTTTCACTTGCCGCCCGATTCTGCTGTGATGAGTCATTGACAGGAAGTCTAAGGTCAGCAGTGCGGAAACATCCAGATCATGCAGTATTAGTTGGAGGAGACTATAACCTACCGAGCATAGCCTGGGACGTCTATGGATTCACTGCAGGGGTACAGACAGACAACTTCCGAAGTTCTTTTGAACACGTTTTTCCGAAAACTGTCTTGAGGAGCTAGTTCGACAGCACACATGCAATGGAAATAATTTGGATTTCGTAGCTACAAACAGGGTGGCAGTGTAGAGACAGAAGTTAGTGACCATGATGTCAACATAGCGACTTTGGTTGCTGAAGTCTAGAAGGTTAGGAGAGTATTTCTGCTAGAAAGAGCAGACAAACAGTTGTTAGCATCCCACTTAGACAATGACTCGATATCATTTAGGTCCAGTGCGATAGACGTAGAGAAATTATGGACAAAGTTTAAACAGACTGTAAATCATAGTCTGGAGAAGTATGTGCCGAGTAAGTGGATTAAGGATGGAAAAGACTCACCGCAGTTTAATAACAAAATTCGAAAATGATGAGGAAGCAGAAGCTGTAGCATTTACGGTTCAAATAGAATGCGCAAATGACGACAGGCAAAAGTTGATAGAAATTTGCGTGTCTGTAAAAAGATAGGTGCACGAAGCTTACAACTAGCACCGTCAGACTTTAGCAATAGGTCTTGCTCAGAACTCGAGAAAACTCTGGTCCTACGTAAAATCGCTAAGTGCATCTAATTGTGAGGATTCTATTCAGTCACTAGTTGATTGGTCTGTAATGGCTGTAGGAAAAAGCAAAAGTAAAGTGGAAGTTTTAAATTTAACATTTAAGAAATTGTTCGCGCAGGGCAGTCGTGCAAACATACGATCATCTGACTATCGCGCAGTCTCCCGTATGGAGAACATAGTAACAAGCATCCCTCGCGTGGAGAAACAACTGAAGGAGTTGACAGCAAATAAGTCGCCAGGTCCTGATGGAATCCCAATTCTGTTTTACGAAGAGTACAGCAATGGCCCCTTACTTAGCTTGCATTTATCGCGAATCCCTCTTCCAACACCAAGTCCAATGCTACTGGAAGAAAGTGCAGGTGCTACTGTGTGCAAGAATGGTAGAAGAACAAACCCGCAAAATTACAGGCCAATATATTTAAGATCGGTTTTCCAGAGAATCCTTAAACATATTCTTAGTTCGAATGTAAGAAATTTCCTTGAGAGGCAAAACCTTCTGTACAGAAATCAGTACGGTTTTAGAAAGCATCGCTCGTGTGAAACTCAGCTTGCTCTTTTCTCATATGAGATTCTGCGAACCATGGATGAATGACAGCAGGTGGATTCCATATTCCTAAATTTCCGCAAAGCATTTGACGCGGTGCCACACTGCCGACTGTTAACAAAGCTACACGCAGACGAAATAGGTTCCCAGGTATATGAGTGTCAAGAAGACTTCTTTAGTAACAGAACCCAGTATGTTGTCCTCGACGGCGAGTGTTCGTCAGAGACAAGGGGATCGTCAGGAGTGCCCCAGGGAAGTGTGACAGGACAGCTGTTAATTTCTACATACGTAAACGATCTGGCGGACAGGGTGGGCAGCGGTTTGCGGCTGTTTCCTGGTGACGACGTGGTGTACGTGAAGATGTCGTCGTTGAGTGACTGTTGGAGGATACAAGATGACTTAGACAAAATTTCTGGTTGGCAAAATTTCTGGGTGACGAATGGCAGCTAGCTCTAAATGTAGAAAACAATAAGTTAATGCAGATGAGTAGGAAAAACAAATCCGTAATGATCGAGTACAGTATTAGCAGTGTGCCATCTGGCATAGTCACGTCAATTAAAAACAAAAACTCAGGCGTAACGTTGGAAAGCAATATGAAGTGGAATGAGCATGTGGGGTGATTGTAGTAGAGAAAGCGATTGGTCGACGTCGGTTTACTGGGAAAATGTTAGGAAGGTGTAGTCCATCTGTAAAGGAGACCGCATGCAGGTCAATAGTGCTACAAAACTTAAGAGTATCGCTCAAATGTTGGGCATCCGCACGTGGTCGGATTAAAGTAAGACATGGATGCAATTCAGAGGCGGGCAACTAGATTTGTAACCGGTAGGTTCGAATAACAGGCAAATATTCCGGAGATTCTTCGGGAACTCAAATGGGAATCACCGGAAGGAAGGCGAGTTTCTTTCTGGAAGCAGAATTGCGATAACTTATAGAACAGACATTTGAAACTTGTAATGGTTCTTTACTTACGTGACCACTACGGCACTCCAACCCCAGTTCTCGATGCCGGTAATATCGAACTACTTTTCTGCGAAGTAAGACATATTTTTGTGACAATATTCACATTTGGTTTTATTAATGTATAGGTACTCCGATGTATCGATATATTACAGTGATATGGTTCTTGTGTGTATTCATTTCTGTGAGACTGTAATAATCTTTGTTTTACTTGTAACCGTTTTGGCGTGAATGCGCACAGGGCAGTCTTTGTTTCACTTTGCAGAAGTTATGTTGTTATTTTGCTATGTAAAAGAACAGCCAAGTCTTGTGTTTGGTTAAAGTGGAAATTAAATATGTGAAGATTGATACAAAACTGTTTTCTTGATGATGTGACAATTAAGAAGAAGTATATGTGAATTTACAAGAAGTTTATTAAAAATGTGGATCGTCAACACCAAGTCAAAAATTATTTCTACCATGCCATTATTCCGATCTAGGATTGTTTGATGATTAAGAATTTCCTGAAAAACGCATTTGTTAGGTCTTCAAATATTGCTAAAATACAGATCCGGGCCATCTAGCAGCCAAAGTGGAATCACCCTAGAATCAACAAGATGAGCCATAACGATTTCGACGAAATCTACGTGGGAATCCATTCAAGATAAGTGCAAAATTAATGAACTTTTTACAGTGACTTCATTATTTCTATTCTGACGATACCATCCACAGTGAATAACTTAGTTGTTGCCCGATAAACCGAACATATGCTACGTGAGCAACATTATTAATCTGATTTCTAATCTACTTTGCAAGTGGTGGTATCGTTAGAAACTGACCGCAGAACGATTCTACTGCCGACAACATACGTTTCGCGTAAGAACCATCAGATAAGATTAGAAAGTTTCGGGCTCGTTTTTACCTTGTTCTGTTAGCGAGTAGAACAGGAAAGGAAATTACTAGTGATTTGTTAACGTCGCTGTCAACAATGAGGTTGGTAACAGTTAATTATTACAACAAAAATGTGTTTTGTATAATAATACACTCACATTTTTTCAAAAAAAAACATTTTTATGACTTTTGAATTTTCCGCAAAAATTCACGGTAGTCAAAGGGCCTTGCTACGATGAGAGAGTAACTTGTATGTCACACTATACATCGTTAAACATCTCTCACGTTTCCAGCGGTTATTCTTTATCTATTAAATTGGAACTCAAGAATCCTGATTTAGTGACAGAAAGTTGAAAGGTGAGTGTATATAATTTTATAGGTAATTTTCTTGTTTTTGGATGTCTTAGGATGTAAATGTAGTATTTATGTTGTTTAGTTCGGCGCGCGCAGCCTCGTCAGAGACTTTGGACCTCCCAGAGACTAGTTAGGTCATCTTTGTTCAGCAAATGTACGCAGGAATTGTTGATTGTGAGGAGAATAGATAGGGAGTTGTAGCAGGGTGTGGCAGTGAGCTTGTACAGGAAGGACGCTGAACGTGGTACGGTTGGGAATGCAAGATATAATTAGAAAAGGAATATTATCATTATGCATTGAATGAGAGGATTTGGTGAGCTTGGTACTATTTTGGAAGATCGAGTTTTAAGGTAACGAATGAGCATATTTTACATTACTATGGCAGCATTTAGTTTGGCATTCTTGGTGCAGCACAGATATCTATATCAGGAATTCCTAGCTATTTTTATAAAGTTTTGTCACAGTCAATGTTAATGGATTTGAAGGGATGAAAATAATGTAATCATTGGTATCAGGACTTTTGTGCTAGAATACCTTTCCATGTTGAGTTATATTTTTGTGTTTCTCGAGTGTTGATCTTACGTAATTGTAATTTATAATGAAATATTTTCTTCAATGATGAAATTTTGTAAATGGGATAGTGTCAAGCAAATTTTTTTGAGATTAACTTTTTTAAATACAGGTTCTTCTTGTCTAGAGAGTAACTCAAATTGTCCTGCGTCATTATCCAGCTCCCAGTCCCAGATGAAAATTCTTTTTATGAGAGATAATTTTTATGAGAACCATGTTTTCACTGCGTATATCTTAAGAGATAGTATTGCACTATCACGATTCTCTGTAGTTAGTAGCAGCTGAGAAATTTGGATGTGCCTTTTCTTCCTTTTCTGTGAGAGCAGTTGCACAGCGTCCACGGTTATGCAAAAGCTTACATTCAGAAAAAGACAGTTCAGAAATAAAGCAAACAGGTGCAAAGCTACATAATCTTTTTTATCTTTTTTATTTACTAGGATAACATTCGAAGTAAGAAAATACTACGGGTCTTGTTTGAATAAAACGAGAAATGGTGCAAGTCGGTTTTCCACACAAGAAAACTCACTTCAATACGTTAAAATTCCGATAACCGTCCTTTCAAAAATTTTGAGCTATTTAGCCAATTGAAGTGCTATACTATTGACCTGTCGCCGATCAAGACAATTAGCCAAATAAGTTCATACAAAACAATTACGACTAGTTCTTTTAGGATTATAGAAATGTCTGCAGCTCAATATTAAAAATAATACTTCTTAATTTTAATTTTTTTGTGGTGTTGTCATCAAATCCAACGTTTCTCAACTGTTGTGCCGCGACACCTTGTTGTGTCGCGAATACATGTCAAGTGTGTAGCGAGATTTTTAATGTCTTCTAATCTTCTGCAGATAAAATATCTAGAACATAAAAAATTATCATCAGATCTTTTCTTGGAGTAATAAATTTGTAAAAATTGATCTAACAGTCGTTTCTCCCAATCTTTTTTTTGTCATTAGTGTTCTGACTGGTTTGATGCAATCCACCTCTAATTCTTCTCCTACGCCGACCTCTTCATCTCAGAGTAGCACTTACAACCTACGATCTCAGTTATTTTCTGGATCTATGCCAGTCTCTGTCTTCTTCTACAGTTTTTACCTTCTGATGCTTTCTCTAGTACCATGGAGTTATTCCATGATGTCTTAGCATATGTCCTACCATCCTGTATCTTCTTCTTTTCAGTGTTTCCCACATATTCCGTTCCTCGCCGGTACTCTGGAGAACCTCGTCTCTGCTTAGCTTATCAGTCACTTAATTTTCAACATTCTTCTGCGCAACACATCTCAAATGCTTCCCTACTCTTGTTTTCCCGCTTCCCCACAACTAGTGTTTCACTACCTTACAATGATGTACTCCAAACGGTACAGTCTCAGAAATTCCTCCCTCATATTAAGGCCTATATTTGATACTATTTGCTATTTGGGGAGCAAAATAACTGATGATGGTCGAAGTAGAAAGGATATAAAACGTAGACTGACAATAGCAAGGAAAGCGTTTCTGAAGAAGAGAAATTTGTTAACATCGAGTGTAGATTTAAGTGTCAGGAAGTCTTTTCTGAAAGTATTTGTATCGAGTGTAGTCCTGTATGGAAGTGAAACATAGACGATAAATAGTTTAGACAAGAAGAGAATAGAAGCTTTCGAAATGTGGTACTACAGAAGAATGCTGAAGAGTAGATGAGTAGATCACATAACTAATGAGAAGGTACTGAATAGAAGTGGGGAGAAGAGAAATTTGTGGCGCGAGTTGACTAGAAGAAGGGATCGTTTGGTAGGACATGCTCTGAGGCATCAAGGGATCACCAATTTAGTATTGAAGGGCAGCGTGGAGAGTAAAAATCGTAGAGGGAGACCAAGAGATGGATATAATAAGCAGATTCAGAATGATGTAGGTTGCAGTAGGTACTTGGAGATGAAGAACTTTGCACTGGATAGAGCAGCATGGAGAGCTGCATCAAACCAGTCTCTGGACTGAAGACCACAAAAACAAAAACATTTGATACTAATAGACTTCTCTTGTGCAGGAATACCTTTTTGCCATTGCCATTGCTATTCTGCTTTTTGACGTACTCCTTGCTTCGTCCGACATGAGTTAGTTTGCTGCCTAAGTAGCAGCCCTGGTGTAGAGGTCGCCGGTACGGTAGCTCAACGTGTTCGGTCAGAGGATTATCAGCTCTCTGTGATAAAAAAAATAAAAATAAAAAAAACTAAGTGAATGGATCAACGATGACCTTGAACGGGTGTCATGGGACGTCTGCACCGAACAAATATAACGAACAAAATGAGACTTAAAAAAAAGTAGGATCTTGGATTAGTAATAAAAACGTCCTTAGTCCTAGGTTCGAACACCGCCACCGCTTAAATTTTGAATAAAAATCATTAGTGTTGACAGCCGAAGACTTCCAGCATAATAAGTCACAATCATTCTGCCAACGGCCTCGTCAGAGAGGACTGAGGAGCAGACAGAGATTCATTGTAGATTGAACATTGTGGGAGAAACACGAGACCCCTGTCTTAGACCCTTTTAAATCCAAGTACTTCGTTCTTGATCTTTGTGAAGAAAACAGTTCCTGGAGATTTACTATGACCGTGAATTTGTAATCAGAAAATGTTTAAAGAAAAACTGCATGAAGTAAATTAATATTATATAAACCCCAAGAACCCCTTTCACTTCCGGAAACTTCAAAAGCAAACTTCTATATGAGAAGTTTTCCAATCCTGAAAATTCTAATAATAAAATCCTTTGAATGTGAAAACAGTAGAACACCCTGAAGTTAATTTCATAAATAAGGACACAGTATACTGTAATTTTGCTTACCAGTAATAGTTAAACTCAGACAAACTTGCATCTAAACATGAATGAATGGAAATATGGCTTTAAGTGGGATGTAAACAAAGATCGCGTAGTTTGACAGCTGTTAGATTTCAAAGTTCCCTCTAATACGCTAACATGAACCAACAGCGAAGAAGCTACTTCTTTGTAATTGGTCGGTGTAAATAACGTCAATGGCGGATGCCTCAACTTGCACGTCTGGCCATATTTCACTGTACAACACATAAATTCTCCTGCCTAAACTACTATATATACACATCGAAGCAAACCCCTCCATAAGACACATACAAAGCATGCAACGACTAGTACAAATACGCTTAACAGCAAAAACAAATAAATGATGGCAACAATTACTGTTAGTGGTGAGATCAACAATCAGTGAAGGTGAACAATCTTTACAATAACACTACTTTTATTTACGGGGAGAATATTAAGAGATAGTCTATTGCAAAGCAAAAATAAATTAAATTGTTTACAATTGTTTGATCGTCGAAGAGAGGAATGGTTTTGAGTCTTATTTGTTCTGGGTCGGCGTGATGTAGCGACAGCGGTAGAAGCACTATGAAGTTGATGATGAGAATTCTGTAAGTTCATCCAGTCGTGTTCCTGGCATTAATATATCCTCTTTTCCTTACATCCTGTTTCGGCTGGCGGTGGTATTAAGTTGCATAGCATCCATTTGTCGTAGACCGGAACAAAGTACCTGTTTACGCACCACTTGAAGGTCGTATTAGTCCAACTACTACTTTTTACACATGATACTTTGGCACAGTCCGTACATCGTGTTTAAATTAACATTCCATTTGCTATAATTTGCCAATTGCGAAGCTAGACAGTCCAGTTAACATTCATGGTTCACGATAACACTGTTCCCGCGAATACAGTCACACGTAGCAACACAGTTCACAGTTGCCACATTGGCGGTTAGTGTTTTAGTATACGTCTTATAGCGTAGTGAAGAAAATGAGCGATATTAAATTCATAGTTTATGTAATGCAGCTCAATTCTAAACCGACGACAATACTGTCTGTTCACGAGTACATTGTCACTGCCACAAACATCGTTCTGTAAAAACCAACAGCGTTCGCGTAATACAACGTCCTTTTAGAATGTGCATCATGAAGTCAAATTTCAAACCGTGTCTACCACACGAAGTCCGGTATTAATATCGCATGAAACGCACACCATTACTACACACAATACTTGCTTTCATACCTCCATGCTCATGCGCCACGCTGTTCGACTCGACAACTATCGATACCTCTTTCGCTCCACAGTTCTTACAATACTTCTGCCTACTGCATTTCGTTTGACAATACCTTTAACAAAACTATTTGAAAGATCATCAGAAAAATCTGAGTCTTCACATAAGGAACTCGTATAGAAAACAGCAAAGTAAACATAGTCACACTTCATGTTCTACACTATATAACCAAATGAAAAATATTCTGTGTCATCAGAAATATGTTTATTAAGTACAAGGTAGTAAAAGAAAGGAAAAAAAATATATATATCGTTATAAGTCATGTCATCATATCTTCCACTCTATTCCCTCTTGGCTTTTGTACATGTATATTACCAGTGTCTCCCTATAGCTTACCCCTATTTTCTTCAATATTTCGAACATCTTGCATCATTTTACATCGTCGAACGCTATTTCCAGGTCTTAATTTTTCTTTAGTCCTGCTTGGATTATCAACTACAAACTCAGAACTGCCTCTCTGGTATCTTTACCTTTTATAAAGCCAAATTGATCGTCATCTAACAGAACCTCAATTTTCTTTTCTACCCTTCTGTGTATTATTCTTGCCAGAAACTTGGATACAAAAGCTTCGAGCTGATGTGCGATAATTCCCCCACTTGTCGGCTCTTGCACTCTTGAGAATCGTGTGGTTGATGGTTTTCCTTTGATGGTATATCACCAGTCTCATACTTCTACACTCCAATGTGAATAATCGTTTTGTTGCCACTTACCGCAATGATTTTAGAAATTACATCGGAATGTTATCTATCCCTTCTGCGCCGCGCGGGGTAGCCGTAAGGTCTAGGCGCCTTGTCACGATCCGTGCGGCTCCCCCGTCGGAGGTTCGAACCCTCCCTCGGGCATGGATGTGTGTGTTGTCCATAGCGTAAGTCAGTTTAAGTTAGACTGAGTAGTGTGTATGCTTAGGGACCGATGCCCTCAGCAGTTTGGTCCCATAAGACCTTACCACAAATTAATTAATGATCCTTTCTGTCTTATTCGATCTTAATTCTTCCAAAACTCTTTTAAATTCTGATTCTAATACTGGATCTCCTATCTTTTTTATATCGATACCTATTTTTTATTCTGTCACGTCAACGGACAAGTCTTCCCCTTCATAGAGGCCTTCAATGTACTCTTCCCACCTATCCACTCTATCCTCCTATTTGACAGTAGAATTCCCATTGCACTCTTAATGCCACCATCCTTGCTTTTAATTTCACCGAAGGTTGCTCTGACTTTCTATATGCCTTCCGACAATCATTTCGATTTCTTCACATTTTTCAAGCAGCCATTTAGCCTTAGCTTCCCTCCTCCTCCTGTTTATTTCGTTCCTATGTGACTTCTGTTTCTGTATTCCTGAATTTCCCCAAACATTTTTGTTCTTCGTTTTTCCATCGATCAGCTAAAGTATTATTTCTGTTATCCGCGGTTTCTTCCCTGTTACCTTCTTTGTAGCTATGTATTTCTTTCTAATTTCTGTGACTTCCGCTTTTAGAGGTGTC